>NC_089841.1:258358368-258694083 GCF_035609145.1 Eleutherodactylus coqui
ATCTAGAAATATTATTTACATTTTATTTGACATACCAAACCAGATGCTGGATTTGCCCAAATATTAGTGAAGCCAATTTCAAAGTTTTTTTAATGACTATTTGGGAGGCAGATTCTAAAGAAGAATGCTAGAAGCTGGAAAAGGAAGGGGTATAAGTGTGAGGGGACGAGGCGATGAGTGAGAAGGCGAACAATAGCTCAAAGGGAAAGCAGAGAAGGGGCGACAAGAATAGACGGGGAGAATGAGAGGAGGAAGGCTTGGAGAGGGAGTCACTGACTGAGACGTATGCTGCAGCCCAGTGATATGTTGGAGCAGCAAGGGAACAGCACAGAGTGACTGGGAGGAGGGACACAGCAGAGACAGCGGGACACACTGAGGATGAGGAGGGAGAAGAGCAGGAGGACACAGTGAGTGTTGGCTCTATTACTGCATGCATATGAGGTCAGGACATGATGAGCTGCAGTGCAGGCTGGGGGGCAATAAACAGGATGGATTTGGGGTCATTACTGGAATGCTAACAGTGGTTTGCAGTGTAATGTAGTACTGTGGGGACTGCTGCTTGTACAGAGATGACTGCAATGTTTATCAATGGTATTGTGCACAATGCTACACATTTTCCAATAGAGATAAAAAAGAAGGCAGCAATACCTCCATGTAGAGGAATGTGACAGTATATGTATTCACACCTTAGTAGAGAATGACTGCAATCTGCATGTTCAATGTGCACATAGGACTTCAGGGCAAGCATTTGTGTCCCTGCTACCAGGCTCACAAAAAACAAATACCACGTACATGATGCAACAAACAACCCCATCTAATGTACCAGGAAAGAAAAACACACGTACCCAGCCATAAACTAGGCAAAGTGTAGAGGTCTGATTATTTAAAGGCTATTAAAAGTATTGCACTACAAAGAGAAGATCATAGGCAAACCGCTAATAACAGTGAATCATGCTGATGGGCAGTCAATACCTTGCATCACATGCAGCCGTGTAATAACAGTATTTCATGCTTCATTTGATAATAAGGGCATGTTACATGCCAAGTCGAATAACATGAGTAAATCATCGTGTATACAGGATGGTAACTAATGCTAGGTTTATGCATAATGATTTTCTCCCCAATCAAACTATAGCCCCTATAATTCATTATCACAATGGTCGTGTGAGCTGCTAATTACACACAGAAATCGTTTGCTACTAATAGGAAAGATTTTTAGAAGAAAACTCATTAGCATTAGAGAAACACATTAACATGCTGCTACTGCCCATAATTTGGTTTTGTCTGTCACATATAATCATTCATTAAGTAGGTCAAATATATTCCCAATTTTCATTATCAGTATTGCTTTGCAGTCAAATCATAGCAAAAAATCAGTATGTGTAATTGCCTCCTAAAAATGCAATGTCAGAAGCATTGGACTTTATATGTAAATCTAGTGACAAGCATCTCACTAGGAGGAAAGTCACATTATACACAATGCATGAAAATTATTCACTTAAAACAAAGGTAAACTATTAGATATTAGACGTGAGCGGGATACGTCATGGTAGGTCTCTGCACAATGCATACACAATTAGGCATAGCCAGGTGCTTGGAATATACAAATGTGGCCTCTGTATAGTTAGAAAAGTAATGATATAAAAAATGACTTCTGAAGGAATGTGAGGGCTGCTAATAATACAGTGCCTAATGCTCCAGCATAGCTTACTTTGACAATATGACACGCAGCATTCGGTAACCCGCTGGTAAAACAATGTGCACAGTGCCAGCCAGGCCGTGTCAGCTGCAGTGGAAATGCCAGAACAAGCGGCTGACGTGTCTTACTTTTCTGTACTGCTGAGAATCAACTTGTGCCTCATTAATGCTGTTAGGAAAATGCCTGCCACCTCTTCTAATATGAAACCGCTATGTCTCTCCTTATGTGTTGTATGGTTGTCCGACAGATCCCTCTATGTACCACAGCCCCCTCTTTCTCTGCCGGTATTGGAGGCTGTGTCCATGCTCTGATACATTTCGCCAGTTTTTGTCTACAACAGTGAAACCTTAATGTCAATATGCTAGAAGAGTGTAGGCTATAAATGCTAGACGGGGTGAGCCAAACCTCAGAAAACAGATCAATTAAGTAAAGAATGACTGTCCAAATAATTTGAATCCCCAAAACTGACAACCAAGAGAACACTTTTAACAATCATTGGTAGCAAAAAAAGAAAGGCTAAAAATGAGATAATTCAAATCAATGCCTGTGCATAGAATACTGTGAGAACTTAGCAATGTCAAACTGGCATGAGTAAGGTGAGATGATACATGGCAAAAGGACAATCGCTTTGGGGTCTCCACCTCCTGGAGATCTCCAGCCCTCCTCAGCTGAATCGAAGTGTGAAAACTCTAGTTCCAATATCATTTAATATATATTTTGATTATACAACTTTTATTGGTATTCTTTGCCAAGAGTTGCTGGTCCATTCTTCTTGCACCAAACTCTGATGCTCCATCTACATGGGTAATAGGAAAAATGTGTTGCAGCTGAGGAGTAAAGTCCAATACCTTATACAAATTACTGATAAAATCATATTATGTGGCATGCAGACCCCGAGTCTCTAACTGTTATCCCTGCACGTTTCAAACTCTGCAGCTCTTAATCATAGCATTAGTAATAACTGCAGAGTTCGAAACACATAAACGTTACAATAATGGACTCGGTCTGAATGCCACATAATATGATTTTATCTGTAATTTGTATAAAGTATTGGACTTTATTCCTCGGCTGGAACACATTTTTCTCATTACCTTCTGCAACTGCAAAAGTCGGGGAATCTCCTGCAAAGATAATATTATCAATGATTGAATATATACAAGATATGATGGGTGAGAGGTTTGCCTCTTTTTTTATAGGCTCCATCTACCTACACTGCCAAATAGAAGAAATCTGATAATCAAGCATGCATGGGTCATAAAGTGGTACCACTAATTGCTGACTGCCTTCACCGCACAGTTCAATAAAGAATTATGCATGTTGAAATCTAACATGCTCATTTTCCCAGATGTTTCAGCAGATATTGAATGACAATGAGGCTCAAAAGCAAAGCATTGTAGTTGGAGTCTGTATACATTATTGGAATCTGCTGAATATTATTTAATACTAGCGTACCAGTCGCGCGTTGCTGCGAAGACAGACATACAGACATACATTTGTTTTTATATATCTAGATGACGGCAGCAGCGACCACTGAGGTTTTGTAGGCCGCTGCTTCCCCCTTGCAGGCTGAATAAAATAGCCGTTGTGTGGAACATCCAATTTATCCGGCTGCTGTGGCTTCTTGGGAAGATAGTCTAGTACATGTTTGCCCACTTCCAACTCCAATGGAGACTGACTGTAAATGGCTGGCGTGCTCTAGTATTTATGGTTCCAAGCTGTACGTGTCATTGCATACAGTCTATCTATCTATCTATCTATCTATCTATCTATCTATCTCCTATCTATCTGTCTATCTCCTATCTATCTATCTATCTATCTATCTGTCTGTCTGTCTGTTTATCTATCTATGACATCAGAAAATGAGAGAATTAGATTCCGTACGTAAAATTTTGACGCGCTATCTATCTATCTATCTATCTATCTATCTATCTATCTATCTGGGTTATTGCATACAGTCTATCTATCTATCTATCTATCTATCTATCTATCTATCTATCTATCAGGGTTATTGCATACAGTCTATCTATCTATCTATCTATCTATCTATCTATCTATCTATCTATCTATCTATCAGGGTTATTGCATACAGTCTATCTATCTATCTATCTATCTGGGTTATTGCATACAGTCTATCTATCTATCTATCTATCTATCTGGGTTATTGCGTACAGTCTATCTATCTATCTATCTATCTATCTATTTATCTATCTATCTATGACATCAGGAAATGAGAGAATTAGATTCCGTACGTAAAATTTGAACGCTAATTCTTTGGCGCTTTGAATTGAATAATCGAGTTGGGACCCATTAACTTTTCCTATTTATGACATAATCAATGCTCGTGCAAATTTCAAGTTTCTATGACATTGGAAAGTGAGAGAATTAAATTCCGTACGTAAAATTTGGACGCTAATTCTTTTGCGCTTAGAATTGAATAATCAAGTTGGGATGAGACATAAGGCCTTGCCCATAAGCATTCCCCAACCTCCAAGAACTGAACCTACCTACCTGAATGAGATTTTGTAGGCCGCTGCTTCCCCCTTTGCGGGCTAAATAAAATAGCCGTTGGGTGGAACATACAATTTATCCGGCTGCTGTGGCTTCTTAGGAAGATATCCTAGTACTTGTTTACCCACTTCCAACTCCAATGGTAATTGGCTGGCGTGCTCTAGTGGTTCCAAGCTGTACGTGTCATAATAGAGCCTTAATGACATCACAATGCAGCTTTATAGAACATGTTGGGGCATGTTCAAGGGCGTCCGATGTTGATGACATCAGTGATGACATCACAATAGCAGGTGGCTTACTTATTCGATCTACGTGGGGGGGGGCGTAACTTTCGACGACGCTCGCGCGCCATTTATCGTAGGATATTTGTACTATGCCTATAATCTTCCCAGGAGTGTACTTAACAACTTCCCAAAGTTTCATGGCGATCGGATGAATGGTGTAGTAGCGCATAAAGGACAAACAGACACGCACGCAGACACGCACGCACGCAGACAGACATACATTCAATTTTATATATATAGATTCAAAGGGGTTCTCCCACCTTGGTAAGCAATGGCAAATCACTGTGTTCCATCACTTGTGGATTGGAAGGAGTCTAACCGCAGAGACACCCACAATCATGAGAACTCAGCCATATTCAAATATATTGGGCTAAGCTGCAATACTTGCACCATGCCTAGGTAAGAGTACTGCAGTGCAGAATCCCTTCATTCTAGCAATCAATAGAGCTATGCTTTCACTTGCTTTGGTGAAAAACCCCATTAGTCAACACATTATGTGCCACTGTCATTGAAGAGGGGTACCACCAGATTCTTTGCCCAGAGACCTACTGTACGTCAACCTTGTTGTGATCCTTGGTATATGCACTTATTGGTGCCTTTACATCCTAAAACCCATGGGAATATCTAAAAATGTATAAAATAAAATTAAATGCATGAATATTTTTCATTGGTACCAGTGGTTTGGCATACAGCAGATCAATAATGCAAATAGGTTCATAAGAACTTTGTTGCTTCCCGAAGTCGTCCACTATATTTGTTACACTATTCTGTTTTAACAAAACGTCATATTCTGCTGGTTCCCCGGCATCACTTGTGAGAGTTGCTTATGTTAAGTTGGAGCCAGACACAACTGATGATGTTTCTGCGCACTTTGTGCACTGGTCCCAAGTCCTTAGCCAGACATAGCCAGTCAGAAAAAAAGCAGGGCGATAGCAGGCATTATAACTAATATTACCAGAAACAAAACTGTGACCCACAGTAAAATATAGGCATGGTTTTGGCATAAGTGTTCTTCCAGTATTTAACTATGCCATATCCAGAAGGATATCCTAGACAAAGAGAACCTGAGTAGCCAGGGAGTACTATTTTTAAGTTATTACTGCTTCCTTTAAAAAATAAAGTGATCAAACACAATATTTTTTTTTTTTTTTAAATAATGACAGTGCTGAAAAAAAAGTGCATATAGTTTCCTGTCTCGAACCCCTGCTGCTCCGCTGCCATAGGACCCTTCTCCCCACAGAGTCTGTCTACAAGTTGCAGCCAAGGTGGAGGCCTGTGATTGGCTGCAGCCATCTGTGACATTCCGTATAGATATCAGTTGCAGCTTGTAAAAAGCCCACGTGGGGAGAATGGGAGTTGCGTAGCTGGAACGGTGAGGTGGCCAGACCGGACAGCATTTAAGAAAAACTATTTGTTGGAAAACGCCTTTTAATTCAAGAAATGGCTGCATCATGAGAAATAATGACAACCATAATTTCCGTGTCATAGATTTCAGTCTTTTACATTGCTGTTTGATCTAGACATCTCTAAATATTAAACACTACCATGAAAAGAAAATATGAGGGTCGTCCCAAAGGTATATAAAAGAAATGTTTTTCATTTTTGTTTATTTTTCACACACTAGGCCCAGTGGTGTTCTAAGGCCAAGATACAATGGCATAGAAGCTTTCTTAAAGGGGTTGTCCCGCAGCAGCAAGTGGGTCTATACACTTCTGTATGGCCATATTAATGCACTTTGTAATATACATCGTGCATTAAATATGAGCCATACAGAAGTTATTCACTTACCTGCTCCGTTGCTGGCGTCCACGTCTCCATGGCTCCGTCTAATTCTGATGTCTTCTGGCGTTTTTAGACGCGCTTGCGTAGTCCGTGCTTCTGCCTGGTGAATGGGGCCGCTCGTGCCGGAGAGCTGGTCACCCCGTTGTCATCGTAGCTCCGCCCTGTCACGTGTGCCGATTCCAGCCAATCAGGAGGCTGGAATCGGCAATGGACCGCACAGAGCCCATGGTGCACCATGGGAGAAGACCCGCTGTGCACCATGGGAGAAAACCGCAGTGCATCCCTGGGAAAGGACCGGCGGCCAGCTTAGGGAGAAGATTTTTAAAACTTCATATTTCGTCAGATCGGTGAGTAGCAAGCGGTTTAAAAACCTCTTTAAATTGCTATTTTATGCCAGGGGGGTGACAGGGGGAATGGGGTAAGGTAAAATTTTGATGTTTGCCGCGAGAGAACCCCTTTAAGGCCGCCTGCAGACAAGCGGGTCGGATCTGGCGGTGAGAAATCTCGCCGCGGGACCCGACCTGAGCGCCTGCAGAGACGAGCGCGTACTCACCTGCGCCCGGCGGCCCTGGCTCTTTCATGTGCCGGCTGCCGGGCAGCCGGCACATGCGCAGACCGGAGCCGGCGGCCGGGTGAGTGACGTATCTGCGAGCCCCGCACAAAAATAGGACATGCCGCGGTTTGTTTGCCGCGCGACATTTCGCGCGGCCAAACCGCGGCCGTCTGCATAGGAGTGCATATTGTAATGCACTCCTATGCAGGCTTTGAGCGGCGGAAATCCCGCAGGAAATCCCGCCGCGGGATTTCCACCCGTGTGCAGGCGGCCTAAAGCATTACAAAACCTCCTCCACCATACAAATGACACCATCATCTTTCTTGAAATGCATCCCTGCCAGCTTTTGTTTTGAGCAGGGAAGAGATGGGAGCCTGGGGGTGCCAAATCAGGAGAGTAGGGTAGGTATGACACAATTTTGTAGACACACTTATGAATCGCAGCGATAGCAATGATGGCCTCATGGCTGGGTGCATTGTCCTGGTGGAAGAGGATGCCTTCTGGCAACCTGCTGTGTCACTTCTGCTTGATTTCCTCACGCAGCTCCCCCAGCAGTTTGCCCCTTTGGAAGGTAGTTCGCCATCACAACGCCCTCAAAGGCCCCAAGAAAACATTATGACTTTCCCAGCTGAGGGCACTGGCTTGACGTTCTTTAGTAACATACTAACATAGTTTGTAAGGCTGAATGAAGACAATGTCCATCTAGTCCAGCCTTGGTGGAAGGTATGAGCAGTGCTTTCATTGTAGGGAGATCTGTTTGGACTCCGGCTGGAAGTGGTGGACCCAGGTTTCATCGATGGTCATAAACCATCTCATAAATGCGAACATGATCAACAGTTGTCTTAGGCAAGCCCACAGTCTTAGCAATCTACCTCACAGTAAATCAGTCATTCATAACAATTTTGTGGATTTTCTTCACTTTTTCTGGGGTGCTGCATCAATAAGTCGTCCGGGATGCAGGGTTATCTTCAATGCTGGTTCTCCAGCACTTGAATTCCTCCACCCAGGTTTTCACTCTTGCATATAAAGGAATACAGTCTACAAGTGTCAGTATGGATTGTCTTTCGGTGCTAAACCTTTCTTATATGGGTGCTCAATGATGGCTCGGTATTTGAATTTTTCTATTTTTCAAATCTATCAGACATCCCAATATTTATTTATCTGTGTAAATAAGAACAAGACTAACTTTCAGCAAGATACTCTGTATTCCTTCCTCAGAAGGTTCAAAAAATATATATGAAGAGGATTTCCTGAGTACATCAATTACAACATAGGCAGGCTAAGACCTTTTGAGATGACCCTCACGTATGCTTCTCAAAATTTATACCCGTCTTTCACATCACTCAACGTAATTTGGCATAAGGTTTATTACAGAACATATTTCCTGGCATGAACTGCTAGTTTGGATCCAAGCACCTATATCTTGCCGTCAGATGAAGACTTTAGACCAATTCAAGACAATAAATTTGTTTTGTCAATCATTTAACTTTAGAGTTCTGTTTTGTGTTTTGCATCATTGACTTGCAGCGTAACCTAATTAAGCTACAGCGTATAGCCAGATGGACAGCTGCAGAATTCACGGTTCTTCAACAATGGCAATTTGTCCAGGTCATGAGGCAGCAAAGTATCCATTCAATATCCCAAATATGCACAATCTAGAAGGAAGCACACATATTGCAACACTATAGAAATGAAAAGTAGTTTTTCAATGAATTTATACAAGGTGATTTTCTATTTATTTTCTATGTTGATGGCATTAAAGAAATTGTATTTTTTTCTGGGGTTCCCTATATTATAGAATTAGCTATGTACTTATATTCTACATACTGCTTGATGGAGAAAGCTAATGTCCATAATATAAGGAGGTGTCAGCACAATGGCAAGAAAATTGTTAATTGTATTATATTAATTTGAATACCTGTTTAGAAACCATGGAGAGCAAAGATATTATTTAACCCTCAATCACCTCTTTGTAAGATTAGTAGATGGCAGACATCAATACATAATGTATCCAAGTATAACGTGTGACAGAGATGTTACACAACACTGAATACTTTACAGCTAAATGAAGAGTAGAGAGCAGGAAGGCAACTAAGACATTTTGAAAGTATTGATCGTCATCCATGTTCTAACAATTAGTTTCTGTGAATCGAGGAGCCTTCTCCAGGGACGCTTCCTCAGCTTATGATTGATGCAACTATAATATGGATCTGTGTAGTAGAAATCTGTAATCATAGAATGATAGAGTTGGAAGGGACCTCCAGGGTTATCGGGTCCAACCCCCTGCTGAATGCAGGATTCAATAGGTCATCCCAGATAGATGTCTGTCCAGCTTTTTTTGGAACACTTCCACTGAAGGAGAACTCACCACTTCCCATGGTAACCTGTTCCACTCATTGATCACCCTCACTGTCAGAAAGGTTTTTTAATATCTAATTTGTGTCTCCTCCCTTCCAGTTTCATCCTATTGTTTCTAGTCTTTCCTTGTGCAAATGAGAATAGGGCTGATCCCTCTGCACTGTGACAGCCCTTCAGACATGTGTAGACAGCTATTAAAGGGGTTGTCTCGTGGCAGCAAGTGGGGTTATACACTTCTGTATGGCCATATTAATGCACTTTGTAATATACATCGTGCATTAAATATGAGCCATACAGAAGTTATTCACTTACCTGCTCCGTTGCTAGCGTCCCCGTCGCCATGGATCCGTCTAATTCTGATATCTTCTTGCTTTTTTAGACGCACTTGCGCTGTGCGGTCTTCTTCCTGGTGAATGGGGCCGCTCGTGCCGGAGAGCTGGTCCTCGTAGCTCCGCCCCGTCACGTGTGCCGATTCCAGCCAATCAGGAGGCTGGAATCGGCAATGGACCGCACAGAGCCCACGGTGCACCATGGGAGAAGACCCGCGGTGCATCGTGGGTGAAGATCCCGGCGGCCATCTTGGTGAAGGAAGAAGAAGGAAGAAGGAAGACGTCGCAGAGCGGGGATTCGGGTAAGTAATACATTTTTTTTTTTTTTAACAAATCCTTTGGGGTTGTCCTGCGCCGAACGGGGGGCCTATGGGAAAAAAAAAACCAGTTTCGGCATGAGACAACCCCTTTAAGTCTCCTCTCAGCCTTCTTTTTTCTAGCTAAACATCCCAAGATCCTTTAACCATTCCTCATAGAACATAGAACGGTTTTGCAGACCGCACACCATCTTGGTAACTCTTCTCTGAACTTGCTCCAGTTTGTCTATGTCTTTTTTAAAGTGGGGTGCTCAGAACTGGATACAGGATTCTAGATGAGGCATGACCAAGGAAGAGTAGAGGGAGATAATTATTTCACATGATCTAGACTCTATGCTTCTCTTAATAATCCCAGAATTGTGTTTGCCTTTTTGGCTGCTGCATCACATTGTTCACCCATGTTCAGTCTATGATCTATTAGTATACCTAAGTCTTTTTCACATGTGCTGCTGCTTAGCTCAATTCCTCCCATTCTGTATGGGCTTTTTTCATCTTTCTTGCCCAGATGTAGGACTTCGCCTTGTTAAATACCATTCTGTTAGTCGCCGCCCATTGTTCAAGGTTTTCTAGATCTTTTTGAATACTCTCCCTCTCTCCCCTAGTGTTAGCTATCCCTCCTAGCTTTGTGGTGCCATATAGATTTATCAGCTCACACCCACACAGATGCATATAAAGGTTATTCTAATGCGTTTATATGGAATATTTAAGAAAAATCATGGCATGTTCTGTTGTATACAATATTCCGAAGGTAATTCAATGCCATATGAAGTCACCATAGGGAAGCACACATAGCACCTCTGGCTCCAAAATATTCCACGTGTGGCAGCTCAGGGCTTTGTTTTACTAAGAAATAGATATTTAGATTACTGTTACAATTCTACTTTAAAGATATTACATTCATTTTACAATATTTGCTTCTTGATAGCAATGGCTCCTACTTCCCTTTTGAATGTTCCTGGCATAATTCGTCCTATTAGGAAGATAAAGCCGAGAAACCACAGAGGACACAATAACTAGAACAATATTCTTCCTAACCACATTTTCTATAGAATCAAACATTCATACTAGTCATATAGGGCATCGCTCCTCCGGGAAAGCAGGAGGACATTTACTGATGAGATGATTGTATTCCTATTGGAATCTAATTATCTGAATCTGGGTGAATATACCAACTCTTCCGTGAATCATTATTATATACCTGTTGCCAGTTTGCAGTACAAACACCATATTTGGAAACTCCCCCAATCATTTTTTTTTTGTGCAAACCATATTAGTTGCAGGAGTGGACTTAAAGTGCGGGGGGGCCTTGTGCAAAGAATGTGCCTGGCCCCCTGCACCAACAATCCTCATATCTGGAGACAGCATATCTAAGAGACAACTGCAGGCTCAGTACCAGAACCAAGCTCATAACACAAAATATTGGAACAGAACCAAGCTGGCTACATATCTCAAGAACCAGAAAGACACAGTTTGTAGACCAGTTACAAAATCAGTTTAGCCCCATACATAAGGTGACCAGATTTTCTTAGGGTCAAAGCGGGACAGAGGGGTGTGGTCAGGAGGCGGGCTTATCACAACGTATGATTTCACCTCCGCCATTATAAAAAGTATAGGGCCGGTTCAAAAAAAAAAAGGGAGCAAATTCCGCAGCATTTCTGCATCCAAAAAACAGTCAAATTCTGTACCATTTGTGTAGATTTTGACTGGAAATCAGCTGCGTATCCACTGACGATTTCATACTATGGGGCACTCCCCTTGCCTCCTCTGAAGGCTTCCTGCTACTATCATTTTTACATGTTTCTCTTTCAGGTCCTTATATGCATATTGACTTGGCACAGGACTCAATAATTATGATGTGTGACTGTTGTTTGAAAAAATGAATACCTTCCCTCACAGGTTACTGACTGTTTACTACATGTCTTTAAAAATGTCATTTATTGATGGCATTTAATGTTTATGCGGAGCAACCCCCCCCCCCCCCCCCCCCTTTAAACCTCCCCTTAACAAACCCCCATACATCTTTCAACGATGACCATTAAGGGGCTTTAACCTGCTGACAGCATTCCCCGGCTTCCGGTTCCCAGTGGTCTGTAGCTGCCTCACCTGACCAGTATCACCTGACTAGCTGTGTCGCATCTGAATAGACCGCTGGGAACTAGAAGCTGGGGAGCGCTGACAGCAGGAAGCCCTCAGAGGAGATGAGGGGGAGCGCTGCTGTGTATCTGCAACTGATTTCTAGTCAAAATCTGCACCAATGATACAGATTTTGACTGTTCTCTTAAATGCAGAATTTGCTGTGGAAATTTACACTGCAGACATTCTGCAGCATTTCTGCCATATGCAAACATACATACATACATGTTATCCTTGAATTTTGGATAAAAAGTGGAGAAAAACCTGAGAAAACTCAGACCTCATATTTTAATGAACTTAGAAAGGGGGTAGGAAGAATCCAATGGCTGGATGCTCTTAAAGGGGTTGTCCCGCGCCGAAACGTTTTTTTTTTTTTTTTAAACCCCCCCCCCGTTCGGCGCGAGACAACCCCGATGCAGGGGTTAAAAAAACAACCCCCACAGCGCTTACCTGAATCCCGGCGGTCCGGCGTCTTCATACTCACCTGCTGAAGATGGCCGCCGGGATCCTCTGTCTTCATGGACCGCAGGGCTTCTGTGCGGTCCATTGCCGATTCCAGCCTCCTGATTGGCTGGAATCGGCACGTGACGGGGCGGAGCTACACGGAGCTACACGGAGCCCCATTCAGAAAAGAAGAAGACCCGGACTGCGCAAGCGCGGCTAATTTGGCCATCGGAGGGCGAAAATTAGTCGGCACCATGGAGACGAGGACGCCAGCAACGGAGCAGGTAAGTATAAAACTTTTTATAACTTCTGTATGGCTCATAATTAATGCACAATGTACATTACAAAGTGCATTATTATGGCCATGCAGAAGTGTATAGACCCACTTGCTGCCTCGGGACAACCCCTTTAAGGACAGAAATGTCCAAGAAGGTTGGGAAATATTGCGAAATGAGATTCTCAAAGCACAATTGTTAACAATCCCTAAAAGAAGAAAGAATGGGAAACATTTAAAGAGACCTAGATGGATAAACACAGAACTTGCACACAAGAAGAATATAATGTGGTCTTCAGAAACTGTAAGGCAAGTGTCAGAAAAGCTAAAGCTGATAATGAATTGAGGCCAAAAGCAATAAAAAAGGATTTGGGGGTATGTCAAAAGCAAAAGAAAAGTCAAAGATGCTATTGGATGCTTAAAAGATGAAAATTGTGAAATCGTTAAGATGATGTTGAGAAGGCCAAACTTTTAAATTCCTATTTTCGATCTGTTTTCTCTCAGAAAGTAGATGGAACGTCAACTGATCTTCCCTGTGCTATTGGGGGAATAAAAGAATGCAGGCTATCTATAAGGAGAGAGATGGTGAGGGAACACTTAGCTAACTTAAATGAATTCATGTTTCAAGGTCCAGATGAATTACATTCTAGGATACTAAAGGAAGCAGCGAAGGTAATTTCTGAACCACTCGTCATAATCTTTGAAAATTCCTGGAGAACAGGAGAAGTCCCAGAAGATTAGAAAAGGGCAAATGTTGTCCCTTTCTTCAAAAAAGGGAAGAAGGTGGATCTAGGAAACTACAGGCCTGTGAGCCTGACTTCAATACCGGGAAAGATCTTTGAACAAATTATTAAACAGCATGTATGCAAGTACTTGGATGAAAATGGAGTAATTAACCAGAGCCAGCATGGGTTTGTAACAAACAAGTCATGCTAGATGAATCTAATTTCCTTCTATGACAGAATCACCGACTGGGTTGATCAGAGAAATGCGGTGGATATAGTCCATCTTGACTTTAGTAAAGCATTTGACAAAGTATCTCATACCATACTTATTGAAAAAATGACCAAATATGAGATTGACAAGGCAACTGTTAGATGGATTCAGAACTGGCTGAGTGATCATACTCAAAGAATGGTCATAAATGGCTGCACATCCAAGTGGAAGAATGCATCAAGTGGGGTACCATACTGCTCTCTCCTAGGCCCAGTGTTGTTCAACATTTTTATAAATGATCTGGAGGAGGGAATTGATGGAAAACTGATTTTAAAAATTTCTGACGACATAAAGCTAGGAGGGATAGCTAACACTAGGAAAAACAGAGAGAGTTTTCAAAAAGATCTAAAAAAACTTGAACAGTGAATGGCGATTAACAGAAGAGTATTTAACTAGGAGAAATGCAAAGTCCTACATATAGGTAAGAAAAATGAAAATAGCACATATCGAATGGGAGGAATTGGGCTAAGCAACAGCACATGTCAAAAAGACTTGGGTATACTAATAGATCATACACTGAACCTGAGTCAACAATGTGATGCAGCAGCCAAAAAGGCAAACAAAATTCTGGGATGTATTAAGAGAAGCATAGAGGCTAGATCACATGTGGTAATAATTCTCTTTTACTCTTCCTTAGTCAGACCTCATCTGGAATACTGTGTCCAGTTTTGGGCACCCAAGTTTAAAAAAGACATAGACAAACTAGAGCAAGTTCAGAGAAGAGTTACCAAGATGGTGACTGGTCTGCAAATCATGTCCTATGAGGAACAGTTAAAGGATCTGGGAATGTTTAGCTTGCAAAAAACGGCTGAGAGGAGACTTAATAGCTGTCTAAAACTATTTGAAGGGCTGTCACAGTTCAAAGGGATCAGCCCTATTTGCATTTGCACAAGGAAAGACTAGAAGCAATGGAATGAAACTGAAAAAGAGAAGACACAGATTAGATATTAGAAAAAAACTTTCTGACAGTGAAGGTGATCAATCAGGTGAACAGGTTACCACAGGAGCTGGTAAGTTCTCCCTCAATGGAAGTGTTCAAACAAAGGTTGGACAAATATCTGACTGGGATGTTTTAGTGAATCCTGCACTGAGCAGGGGGTTGGACCAGATGACCCTGGAGATCCCTTCCAACACTACCATTCTATTATTCTATGACCCTAAGTCAGCTTGAGGTATGCTGCCATATGCAGAGTTGCCTCACTATAGTAGTAATAGTCCCCCCTATACAAGCCTCAGCAATGATAGTGACCCCCCACAGTGACCCCAGTAGTATTATCACTCCCTTATACCAGCCCCAACAATAATAGTGACTCCCACAGAAGCCCCAGCAATAATAGTGACCACCACAGAAGTCTCAGCAATAGTAAAGACCCCCACAGAAGCCCCAGAAATAGTGATCTCCACAGTGACCCATAGTATTAGCACTCACCTATATTTGCCCCAGCAATAATAGTAACCCCCAAAGAAGCCCCAGCAATAATAGTGACCCCCCCACAGAAGCCCCAGCAATAGTAGAGACCCCCACAGAAGCCCCAGCAATAGTAGAGACCCCACAGAAGCCCCAACAATAGTAGTGACCCTCACGGAAGCCCTAGCAATAGTAGTGGTCCCCACAGAAGCCCAAGCAATAATAGTGACCCCACAGAAGCCCCAGCAATAGCAGAGCCCCCACAGAAGCCCCAGCAATAGTAGAGAAACCCCCACAGAAGCCCCTGTAATAATAGTAACCCCCACAAAATCCCCAGCAATAGTAGAGAAACCCCCACAGAAGCCCCAATAATAATAGTGATCCCTCACAGAAGCCCCAGTAATAATAGTGACCCCCACAGAAGCCCTAGCAATAGTAGAGACCCCCACAGAAGCCCAAGCAATAATAGCGATACCCACAGTATTCCCAGCAATAGTATTAATCCCCACTAGAGATGAGCGAGCACCAAAATGCTCTGGTGCTCGTTACTCGGGACGAAATTATCGCGATGCTCGAGGGTTCGTTTCGAGTAACGAACCCCATTGAAGTCAATGGGCGACTCGAGCATTTTTGTAAATCGCCGATGCTCGCTAAGGTTTCCATTTGTGAAAATAGGCAATTCAAGAAAGTGATGGGAACGACACAGCAACGGATAGGGCAGGCGAGGGGCTACATGTTGGGCTGCATCTCAAGTTCCCAGGTCCCACTATTAAGCCACAATAGCGGCAAGAGTGGGCCCCCCCCCCCCCTCCCAACAACTTTTACTTCTGAAAAGCCCTCATTAGCAATGCATACCTTAGCTAAGCACCACACTACCTCCAACAAAGCACAATCATTGCCTGCATGACACTCCGCTGCCACTTCTCCTGGGTTACCTGCTGCCCAACCCCCCCCCCCTGCACGACCCAGTGTCCACAGCGCACACCAAATTGTCCCTGCGCAGCCTTCAGCTGCCCTCATGCCACGCCACACTCATGTCTATTTATAAGTGCGTCAGCCATGAGGAGGAACCGCAGGCACACACTGCAGAGGGTTGGCATGGCGAGGCAGCGACCCTCTTTAAAAGGGGCGGGGCGATAGCCCACAATGCTGTACAGAAGCAATGAGAAATATAATCCTGTGCCACCGCCATCAGGAGCTGCACACGTGGGCATAGCAATGGGGAACCTATGTGCCACACACTATTCATTCTGTCAAGGTGTCTGCATGCCCCAGTCAGACCGCGGATTTTTATAAATAGTCACAGGAAGGTACAACTGGGAACCCCCAACTCCGCAATGGGAATTCCGTGTGCACCCACAGCATGGGTGGCTCCCTGGAACCCACCCGCTGTACATAAATGTATCCCATTGCAGTGTCCTGGACAGCAGAGCTAACGTCAGATTAAATGCAGGTGGGCTTCGGCCCACACTGCATGCCCCAGTTCTTTAGAAGTGGACACATGTAGTTACAACTCCGTGTGGACCGACAGCATGGGTGGCTCCCTGGAACCCACCGGCGGTACATAAATATATCCCATTGCAGTGCCCAGCACAGCTGATGTAACGTCAACTGTAATGCAGGTGGGCAAAAAATTAATTGGATTACACTGTAGGCGAGGGCCCCAAAAAATTGGTGTACCAACAGTACTAATGTACGTCAGAAAAATTGCCCATGCCCAACCAAGAGGGTAGGTGAAACCCATTAATCGCTTTGGTTAATGTGGCTTAATTTGTAACTAGGCCTGGAGGCAGCCCAGTTAAAATACAAATTGGTTCAGGTGAAAGTTTCAACGCTTTAATGAGCATTGAAACGTATAAAAATTGTTTACAAAAATTATATGACTGAGCCTTGTGGGCCCAAGAAAAATTGCCCGTTCGGCGTGATTACGTCAGGTTTCAGGAGGAGGAGCAGGAGGAGGAGGATGAATATTATACACAGATTGATGAAGCTAAAAGGTCCACGTTTTTGATGGTGATAGAGAACAATGCTTCCATCCGCGGGTGCAGCCTACGTATTGTTTAGGTATCGCTGCTGTCCGCTGGTGGAGAAGAGAAGTCTGGTAAAATCCAGGCTTTGTTCATCTTGATGAGTGTAAGCCTGTCGGCACTGTCGGTTGACAGGCGGGTACGCTTATCTGTGATGATTCCCCCAGCCGCACTAAACACCCTCTCTGACAAGACGCTAGCCGCAGGACAAGCCAGCACCTCCAGGGCATACAGCGCGAGTTCAGGCCACATGTCCAGCTTCGACACCCAGTAGTTGTAGGGGGCAGAGGCGTCATGGAGGACGGTCGTGCGATCGGCTACGTACTCCCTCACCATCCTTTTACAGTGCTCCCGCCGACTCAGCCTTGACTGGGGAGCGGTGACACAGTCTTGCTGGGGAGCCAGAAAGCTGTCAAAGGCCTTAGAGAGTGTTCCCTTGCCTGTGCTGTACATGCTGCCTTATCTCTGCGCCTCCCGTGCTGCCTGGCCCTCGGAACTGCGCCTTCGGCCACTAGCGCTGTCGGATGGGAATTTTACCATCAGTTTGTCCGCCAGGGTCCTGTGGTATAGCATCACTCTCGAACCCCTTTCCTCTTCGGGTATGAGAGTGGAAAGATTCTCCTTATACCGTGGGTCGAGCAGTGTGTACACCCAGTAATCCGTAGTGGTCAGAATGCGTGTAACGCGAGGGTCACGAGAAAGGCATCCTAACATGAAGTCAGCCATGTGTTCCAGAGTACCTGTACGCAACACATGGCTGTCCTCACTAGGAAGATCACTTTCAGGATCCTCCTCCTCCTCCTCCTCCTCCTCCGGCAATACACGCTGAAAGGATGACAGGCAAGCAGCATGGGTACCCTCAGCAGTGGGTCAAGCTGTCTCTTCCCCCTCCTCCTCATCCTCCTCATGCTCCTCCTCCTCCTCAACGCGCTGAGATATAGACAGGAGGGTGCTCTGACTATCCAGCGAAATACTGTCTTCCCCCGCCTCTGTTTCCGAGCGCAAAGCGTCTGCCTTTATGCTTTGCAGGGAACTTCTCAAGAGGCATAGCAGAGGAATGGTGACGCTAATGATTGCAGCATCGCCGCTCACCATCTGGGTAGACTCCTCAAAGTTTCCAAGGACCTGGCAGATGTCTGCCAACCAGGCCCACTCTTCTGTAAAGAATTGAGGAGGCTGACTCCCACTGCGCCGCCCATGTTGGAGTTGGTATTCCACTATAGCTCTACGCTGCTCATAGAGCCTGGCCAACATGTGGAGCGTAGAGTTCCACCGTGTGGGCACATCGCACAGCAGTCGGTGCACTGGCAGATTAAACCGATGTTGCAGGGTGCGCAGGGTGGCAGCATCCGTGTGGGACTTGCGGAAATGTGCGCAGAGCCGGCGCACCTTTCCGAGCAGGTCTGACAAGCGTGGGTAGCTTTTCAGAAACCGCTGAACCACCAAATTAAAGACGTGGGCCAGGCATGGCACGTGCGTGAGGCTGCTGAGCTGCAGAGCCGCCACCAGGTTACGGCCGTTGTCACACATGACCATGCCCGCTTGGAGGCGCAAGCCAGCGGTCGCTCTGCTCTGTCAGACCTTGCAGCAGTTCGCGGGCCGTGTGTCTCTTCTCTCCTAAGCTGAGTAGTTTCAGCACGGCCTGCTGACGCTTGCCCACCGCTGTGCTGCCACGCCGCGCGACACCGACTGCTGGCGACGTGCTGCTGCTGACACATCTTGATTGTGAGACAGAGGTTGCGTAGGAAGAGGAGGAGGAGGAGGGTGGTTTAGTGGAGGAAGCATACACCGCCGCAGATACCAGCACCGAGCTGGGGCCCGCAATTCTGGGGGTGGGTAGGACGTGAGCGGTCCCAGGCTCTGACTCTGTCCCAGCCTCCACTAAATTCACCCAATGTGCCGTCAGGGAGATATAGTGGCCCTGCCCGCCTGTGCTTGTCCACGTGTCTGTTGTTAAGTGGACCTTGGCAGTAACCGCGTTGGTGAGGGCGCGTACAATGTTGCGAGAGATGTGGTCGTGCAGGGCTGGGACGGCAAATCGGGAAAAGTAGTGGCGACTGGGAACTGAGTAGTGCGGGGCCGCCGCCGCCATCATACTTTTGAAAGCCTCCGTTTCCACAACCCTATACGGCAGCATCTCCAGGCTGATAAATTTGGCTATGTGCACGTTTAACGCTTGAGCGTGCGGGTGCGTGGCGGCGTACTTGCGCTTGCGCTCCAACACTTGCGCTAGCGACGACTGGACGGTGCACTGACAGACACTGGTGGATGGGGCCGAGGACAGCGGAGGTGAGGGTGTGGGTGCAGGCCAGGAGACGGTAGTGCCTGTGCCCTGAGAGGGGGGTTGGATCTCAGTGGCAGGTTGGGGCACAGGGGGAGAGGCAGCGGTGCAAACCGGAGGTTGTGAACGGCCTTCGTCCCACCTTGTGGGGTGCTTGGCCATCACATGTCTGCGCATGCTGGTGGTGGTGAGGCTGGTGGTGGTGGCTCCCCGGCTGATCTTGGCGCGACACAGGTTGCACACCACTGTTCGTCGGTCGTCTGCACTCTCAGTGAAAAACTGGCAGACCTTTGAGCCCCTCAGCCTCTGCAGGGTGGCATGGCGCGAGGGGGCGCTTTGGAGAACAGTTGGTGGATTATTCGGTCTGGCCCTGCCTCTACCCCTGGACACCGCACTGCCTCTTGCAACCTGCCCTGCTGCTGCCCTTGCCTCCCCCTCTGAAGACCTGTCCTCAGTAGGCGTAGCAAACCAGGTGGGGTCAGTCACCTCATCGTCCAGCTGCTCTTCCTCCGAATCCTCTGTGCGCTCCTCCCTCGGACTTACTGCCCTTACTACTACCTCACTGATAGACAACTGTGTCTCATCGTCATCGTCCTCCTCACCCACTGAAAGTTCTTGAGACAGTTGCCGGAAGTCCCCAGCCTCATCCCCCGGACCCCGGGAACTTTCAAAAGGTTGGGCATCGGTCACGACAAACTCCTCCGGTGGGAGAGGAGCCATTGCTGCCCATTCTGGGCAGGGGCTTGGGAACAGTTCCTGGGAGTCTGCCTGCTCCTCAGAATGTGTCATTGTAATGGAGTGAGGAGGCTGGGAGAAAGGAGGAGCAGCAGCCAGAGGATTCAGAGTTGCAGCAGTGGACGGCGCAGAACTCTGGGTGGACGATAGATTGCTGGATGCACTTTCTGCCATCCACGACAGGACCTGCTCACACTGCTCATTTTCTAATAAAGGTCTACCGCGTGGACCCATTAATTGTGAGATGAATGTGGGGACGCCAGAAACGTGCCTCTCTCCTAATCCCGCAGCAGTCGGCTGCGATACACCTGGATCAGGAGCTCGGCCTGTGCCCACACCCTGACTTGGGCCTCCGCGTCCTCGCCCGCGTCCACGTCCTCTAGGCCTACCCCTACCCCTCAGCATGGTGTATTACCAGTAGTGCAGAAACAGAACGCTGTAATTAAATGTGCCGCTTATTGGCCTGTGGTTGGAGGCTGACTTCGCTTACGAAACGCACAGCAGAGCCAGGAAATAATTTTGCGCAAGCCTGCTGTAACACTTAGCTGGCTGCGTATGAATTAGGAGGACAACTACACCCAGCACAGACCCAGTACACTGAGGACAGTCACAGGCAGCCCAAATAGATTTTTTTTCCCAAATGTTTTTGGAAAGGCCCACTGCCTATATTCAATAAATATATGTCTTCTGTCCCTGCCTCACCACTACTGGCCCTGGAGTATGTAAAATAACTGCAGACTGTTGCACTGTGGACTGGAATACAGCAGTGATGTAACAGCCAACACAGAGCCAGGAAATAATTTTGCGCAAGCCTGCTGTAACAGCTGGCTGCGTATGAATTAGGAGGACAACTACACCCAGCACAGACCCAGTACACTGAGGACAGTCACAGGCAGCCCAAATAGATTTTTTTTCCCAAATGTTTTTGGAAAGGCCCACTGCCTATATACACTAAATATGTCTTCTGTCCCTACCTCACCACTACTGGCCCTGGATAATGTAAAATTACTGCAGACTGTTTCACTGTGGACAGGAATACAGCGGTGATGTAACAGCCAACACAGAGCCAGGAAATAATTTTGCGCAAGCCTGCTGTAACACTTAGCTGGCTGCGTATGAATTAGGAGGACAACTACACCCAGCACAGACCCAGTACACTGAGGACAGTCACAGGCAGCCCAAATAGATTTTTTTTCCCAAATGTTTTTGGAAAGGCCCACTGCCTATATTCAATAAATATATGTCTTCTGTCCCTGCCTTACCACCACTACTGGCCCTGGACTATGTATAATTACTGCAGGGCGCAATGCTCTGCACGGCCGATATACAAAAAAAAAAAAATGTGCAACACTGCAAAAAGCAGCTTCCACACTACTGCACACGGTTAGATGTGGCCCTAAGAAGGACCGTTGGGGTCCTTGAAGCCTAAAATCACTCCTAACGCTCTCCCTATAGCAACTCCAGCAAGACAGCACTGTCCCTGATCTCTGTCAGAATAAATCTGTGGCGAGCCGCGGGAGGGGCCGATTTATATACTCGGGTGACACCTGATCTCGCCAGCCACTCACTGCAGGGGGGTGGTACGTCGCAGGGGGAAGTTGTAATGCCTTCCCTGTCTTTCTATTGGCCAGAAAAGCGCGCTAATGTCTCAGAGATGAAAGTGAAAGTAACTCGAACATCGCGTGGTACTCGTCACGAGTAACGAGCATCTCGAACACGCTAATACTCGAACGAGTATCAAGCTCGGACGAGTACGTTCGCTCATCTCTAATCCCCACAGTTTCCCCAGCAATAGTTGTGACCCCCACAGTATTCTCATAGTATTAGTGCTCCTCTATACTAGCTCCAACAATAGTAGTAATTGCCTGGTAATCACTTTAATAGTGATCAGACATCCTTAGAAAGTGGATCAAAAGTGGGACAAGTGTCCCGAAAGCAGGACAAATACCTGTCCCACTGGGGTCCCAGCGGAAGACGGGACACAGGGTCCCAAAAGAGGGACTGTCCTGCCTAAATCGGGACGTCTAGTCACCTTACCATACAAGTTTGTGTCTCATGAAACTTCATCTCCCACTAGTGAATCCTGCACTGAGCAGGGGGTTGGACCAGATGACCCTGAAGGACCCTTCCAACTCTATTAGTCTATGCTTCTATGTACAAAGATGTAACTCCCAGAAAAGGGAGCCAAAAATGGACCATCTGATAAACTACAGGGCAGGTTCAATTACCATAGACCCTGGTAGTATGCAGAAGGCCAGATTGCAATATGAGTGAGCTTAATGTTCAATGCAGACTATAAAGCTGCATTAGTCGGCATTAAAGGGGTTGTCCCGCGCCGAAACGGGTTTTTTTTTTTTCAAACCCCCCCCCCCCCCCCCCCCCCGATCGGCGCGAGACAACCCCGATGCAGGGACGTACAGAAAGCTTACCGGAGCGCTTACCTTAATCCCCGCGCTCCGGTGACTTCTATACTTACCTGTGAAGATGGCCGCCGGAATCCTCTTCTTCCGTGGACCGCAGCTCTTCTGTGCGGTCCATTGCCGATTCCAGCCTCCTGATTGGCTGGAATCGGCACGTGACGGGGCGGAGCTACACGGAGCCGGCATCCTGCACGAAAGGCTCCATAGAAGAAAGCAGAAGACCCGGACTGCGCAAGCGCGGCTAATTTGGCCATCGGAGGGCGAAAATTAGTCGGCACCATGGAGACGAGGACGCCAGCAACGGAGCAGGTAAGTATAAAACTTTTTATAACTTCTGTATGGCTCATAATTAATGCACAATGTATATTACAAAGTGCATTATTATGGCCATACAGAAGTGTATAGACCCACTTGCTGCCGCGGGACAACCCCTTTAAGCATTTTAGCTCGCTCATATTGCAATCTGGCCCTCTGCATTCTACCAGGGTCTATGTTGATTAAACCTGCCCTGCAGTTTATCAGATGGTGCTTTTTTTGCTTCCTTTTTTATGCATTGAAATCAATGGGTTCACTTCATCATGTTTGGCAGGCATGAGTTTCACGTGCACAAAAACCTGCACAAACGTCTATTTAAGCCCTAACAATGGTAAATGTATTCTAGGAGTTGTGACTTTACATAGAAGAATGCAAAGATGCACCATCCTGCTGCAGTGACGATCGCACTCATCAGACGCAGTTAGACACAGAATAAACATTTACGTTTAGTACCTCACAAGTGACTTCATCTCTGGTTGGTTATTATTCTTTCTGTTCTTCTTCATATGCTCCAGATCATCATGATGACTTCTCCTGGCTAGGGCTCCATAGTCCTGACATTACATCATCTCAGGTATAATATACTGGTCCCCATGGTACCCTTTTCATAAAGTTCTGCCCTGGGCCACTCTTGTAGAGTGTTACCCAGGGTCCCTGGTCATAGTCTGCTCTCCAGGAACCCTCTCATCAACTGCTTCCTAGGGCCTATTCTCTTACACACTTCTCCCCAGGGCTTGTTACATTTTGTGATTATGTCCCGGGGTTACAGTTTAATCACCTAAAACAGGATTCAGACTTAACTCTAGAACAGAAACCCAAAACATAGCTACAAACGTAGTGTGAATGCTGTCTTAGACAGCTCCCAAGGGCCCTCTCATAGACTGCTCCCAAGGACCTTTCTCATAGACTGCTCCCAAGGACCTTTCTCATAGACTGCTCCAAAGGGCCCCTTCCATAGACTGATAAGTTGAAAAGAAATGAGAAAAAGAAAAAAAATAAGAGGTAGTAGAACACGCTGAATGAATGAAACACAACAAAATTGCCCACGAAGGCAAAAATAAACCAAATGGTTAAATGACTATAAACGTAAAACATAACCTTTATTAATATTGTTTTAGAACTACCACATTGTAGGGTTTATAAAAGTACAAGTCCGTTAAAGCTGTGTGACCACCAGATAACATCTTGATCTCCAATCACACTAAGGGCAGAAACACACGAGCGTGCATGTTTTTGCGCAGGCTGTACACAGAGAATAGAAGATATTGATTTCAATGGGCATCTTTTCATAAACACATTTGCACAATCAAAACAATAGGTCCCTGTCTATTTTCCCTCTTTTTGTGCAGCCAAAGCACCATAGAAGTTGAAAATACACACTGCGCAAAATGCAGGAAAAAGAAGACAACTGGCCCTTAATAGGCTTAAACAGCCATTAAAATCCATGTAAAGGGGGTGTAATGTGAACTGGCCTTGTGCTCCTAAAAAAAACAGTAATATGCAACACCCAGATTATAATCCTCTTCAAACCTCGTTTGTGCGCAAATACACTGCCGCGAATGTATTTGTGCAATAACTCATGTGACACCTCCCTCAGTAAAGGTAATCCAATCAGTCCATAGACAAGAGCAGCGCCAGGAGTGGATATTTTTAAAAATGCATCAAAAGATGCTTCTTTATTGCATCCAGTAAAAACGACGTTTCGACCCCTGCTGGGGTCTTTTTCAAGTGCACTAGTAAAGATCTGTGTATGGAACTTTGCTGCAAACAATGGGACTTTTAGGAAAGCCCCAGGATGGTTACATATGAATACGCACAGCGGTGCACGGATCTACAATATTAATAAACACTATGTTTTAAGCTCGCTCACATAGCTTGGGCCCGTGAAATACGCAGAGTATTCGAGGACCAAAACTGTTCGCATTTACTGCATATTGCGGCCCTTGTTGCAAGAAGGACCAAAGGATTTCTCCTGTCTTCTTGCATAAATACTCAGTGAATAGCCATGTATCATGCATATTCACTACATATTTTTAAGGCCCCCATAGAGTTGCATGGGCGATTCTGATCCATAATACGGACCAAAATGGGACATGCTGTACTTTTTTTGATGCATGAAAAACGCATGTTTGAAGACCCCAATGCAGGTCTACGGGGGTTCAGCATAATACGCAGAGAGAATACGCTTGTGTGTTTCTGCCCTTACTTTTATAGGAACACAACTATTGGGCTCACTCTTGCCTTTCTGGGGAGTTTTGTGTTGGTTTACCTCTCATAGACCGCTGCCCAGGGCCCAACACATAGACAGCTCCCCAGGGCCCAACACATAGACCACTGCCCAGGGCCAAACACATAGGCTACTGTCCAGGGCCCAACGCATAGACCACTGCCCACGGCCCAACACATAGACTGCTCCCCAGGGTCCAACACATAGACTGTTCCCCAGGGCCCAACACATAGAAAGCTCCCCAGGGCCCAACACATAGACCACTGCCCAGGGCTAAACACATAGACCACTGCCCAGGGCCAAACACATAGACCACTGCCCAGGGCCCAACACATAGACCACTGCCCAGGGCCCAACACATAGACCACTGCATGAGCCCAACACATAGACCGCTGCCCAGGGCCCAACACATAGACTACTGCATGAGCCCAACACATAGACCGCTGCCCAGGGCCCAACACATAGACCGCTGCCCAGGGCCCAACACATAGACCACTGCCCAGGGCCCAACACATAGACCACTGCCCAGGGCTAAACACATAGACCCCTGCCCAGGGCCAAACACATAGACCACTGCCCAGGGCCAAACACATAGACCACTGCCCAGGGCCCAACACATAGACCACTGCATGAGCCCAACACAAAGACCACTGCCCAGGGCCCAACACATAGACCGTTGCCCAGGGCCAAACACATAGACCGCTACCCAGGGCCCAACACTTAGACTGCCGTATTGGCCCCAGCACATAGACTGCTGTATAGGGCCCCACACATAGACAGCTGCCCAGGGCCCAATACATAGACTGCTCCCCAGGCCCCAACACATAGACTGCTCCCCAGGATCCAACACATAGACTGCTCCCCAGGCCCCAACACATAGACTGCTCCCCAGGATCCAACACATAGACTGCTGCCCAGGGCCCAACACATAGACTGCTCACTAGGGCCAAACACATAGACTGCTGCCCAGGGCACAACACATAGACTGCTGCCCAGGGCACAACACATAGACTGCTGCCCAGGGCCAAACACATTGACTGCTGCTCAGTGCCAAATACATAGACTGATGCACATGACCCCACACATACACTGCTGCCCAGGGCCCAACACATAGGTTGCTCCCTAGGGCCCAACACATAGACTGCTGTCCAGGAACCAACACATAGACTGCTGCCCAGGGCCCAACACATAAACTGCTGCCCAGGGCCCCACACATAGACTGCTGTCCAGGGCCCAACACATAGACTGCTGTCCAGGGCCCAACACATAGAGTGCTGCCCAGGGCCCACCAAATACTTTCTACCTCAGTACACAGCAGCTGCCTCCTCCTTCATAGTTCCTTCTCCTCTTCCTCTTCTGCTTATCGGCTGCACAGATCGTATGCCCGCCCCCTGATTAGTTTGTCTCACGAAAAATGGGCATTGCCTACTAATGCGACAGTCTGACTGATTTACAAAGCTTTACCTGAAGAGAAAAGTGATTGGGAGCAATGCCAGTTATTTCTGTATCACTGTTCTGTACCCCAATAGTTTTTGGTTCTGAACAGTGGTAATCACAGTAAAAGACTGCCAGCTTACGGCTCAGTCACATGGGCGCCGATCTGCCCGTGTTTCAGGACAGGAAGACGGCCGCACCGTGTATCGGACAAATCTCTGCACGACCGGCTCCATTGCCAGCCATATGTTCTCTTTCCGGCAGGTGCGGAGATTTGTCCGCACTGCCGTCTTCCCGTCGTGAAACACAGGCGCCCGTGTGACTGAGCCCTTAATGATTTTCGCAGTTTCTCTCCTAACTCCCCACTTATATGCACACTCAAGTGGGGCTCCACAAATGGGTCAAAGGATATACATTAAAATTGACCCTCTTACACTTTGCATAGTTGGGGGGACACAAACCCAAAGATGAGTGTCCCAGAACAAGGAGGATGCCATCATTACCTCATTGACATTCCATGTCTACCTTCCAAGGTGTGCAACTATGGTGAATGTTTCTAAGTACAATGGCAAGGATGTGGTCAATACGGACTGAGACTTAAGTTGGCTTTTCACATGCACCAAATTCCAGCATGGCATGAGGCTGATGTGGCTCTGAGTTTGATGACAAGCAGTACTGGTACTGTTGGCTAATCAACAAGCATCCCTGGAAAATATGATGACAAAACTATATACGTTGTATGAAGACGTTATCACCATCCCTGAGTTATAGAAAAAGTTCTATACTCACAGCCAGGAAGAGGACGATAGTGTTCAACAGTCTGCAGTCAGGTAACAGTGACTGTGGAAGAGACTGACCAGGAAAGATTCTGAGAGGAGCTCAGTTGTCATTGACTAAGATAAGGCCTTAAGAGACAAAGCAATGCATTTCCACTATATGTGCCAGGATGCTCTAGAAGAGTCTCAAAGGCTATGTTTAGATGGAGCCAAATCCATAAAAAAAATGTGGCTAAGTCGCAAGAAAATTGTTTGAATGGACAATTTCCTGCTATCAAGTCCCGAGTTTAAAGGGGTTCTGTCATTAAAAAACTAAAATTCTGTACTCAACTATTCCTCCCCCATCAGTCTCCTTACCAGATCTTCCCGATGATCTTCTCCTGTCTCCTGAAGTCCCAGGGGGGTCCCCTCACCTCCAGCTGGCTGATTCTTCTGCTTGCTGTGATGAAGCATACATTCACAGCCAGTCTCCTTCCTTCCCGGCAATATATGCTACGTCATTAAATCACAGTCTGGCAGGGAGTGCCGAGCTATTGTAGAGACTGCTCATGTCTGCTGTCTACAATAGATCAGTATTCCTTCCTGGCCAGTAAACGCTACACAGGAATGTGACTTTCACTAACCTGCAGGAAGGAGAATGCGATGAATCCTAGCATAACAAGGAAAAGAGAATCCAGAAGGCCTGCGGTGAGCTGACACAGGGGACTGGTTAAGATTAGTGAGGAGAAGATGTCATAAGGAGTCTGCCTGGAGAGATAGGTGAGTATAGAATGTTTTTTTAATGACAAAACTCCTTAAATTAGCAGTGAAATTGCCCATTCACGCGATTGTCACTGAAAATGAACACTGCTGCTCTAGGAGGTAAGAGAGAGAAAGATGAAGGAAAGCCCCACTGAATATTTGAATCTTAGTGGGGATGGAGGGTTTCCCTGCAGCTGAGCTGAAGGAATTCTCCTGTAAGGGTGGACACCCACTGGCGTTTTGGCGTTTTATTCTTTCTTGCGCTGCAAGAGCAAGTAAAAACACTCGCCTCGCAGTGCAAGAAAAACCCTGGAATATCGCCAGTGTTTTCAATGGGGCCAGTGGCAGCAGCGCTAACCATATTGAAAACATAGGGAGAATACCGCAAACGTCTGCCACAGCTGTGACAGCTGTCATGAATAAATAGCTAAACGTTGGCTGTAAATGGCTGAGTGCTCAGCCAATCAGCACAGCCCTTTCAGGAGGCGGGGATTTTCAAATCCCCACCTGTTGAAAGTGCTGGACAGCAATGCAGGGGAGCCAGCCGGAGGACGTGTCTGAGCTGCGGAGAGGTGAGTAAAGAATTTTTTTGTTTTTTATCCAGCTAATGATGATTTTCAGGGAAGGGCTTATATTTCAAGCCCTTCCCCGAAAATCATACTGTGGGGGTTGCCACAAACCACTGCTCTTAATGGAGCCGGCAGTAGCGCCAACCCCATTGAAAGCAATCGGATAGCATGCTGCACTTCTGCCACAGCTGTCACAGCTGTGACAGCTGTGGCAGAAGTCCGCTGTATTCTTCCTATGTTTTCAATAGGGCTAGCGCTGCTGCCGCTGGCCCCATTGAAAACACTGGCGATATTCCAGCGTTTTTCTTGTGCTGCAAGGTGAGTGTTTTTACTTGCCCACGGAACCCCTTTCATCGCCGGGGACTCCTTTCTTCTCCGTACAATACCGGCATTCCCCTGCAGGGGAAAATAGGGGATTCCCCAGCAGCGAAGAGAGAAGGAATTCCTCTGCAGGGGAGAATGAGGGAATTCCCATAGTGGCGAGAGAGAGGGGGCAGGGCTACCCTTTACCCACACCCTTCTAACCCCCACCCTCTGTCTCCATGCTATGAGAGAATCCTCACTCCCTATCTCCACGGAGAGTGAGGAATTTCTCAGCAGGGAACTAGAGGGATATCCCCACTGCTGTGAGGGAAGGAAGAAATCCCCCATAGTGGAGAGGAGTCAGGGCTAGAATGGGATGGGTCTAGAGGGTGGTTCCATCTATCCCTGCCTCCCTCTTAGTGAATCCCTTAGAAAAACCATTAGCCCTATCCCCTCTCTCCCCCCACTATGGGGATTCCCTCGTACTCCCCTGCAGTGGAATTCATTCTCTCCCCACTTCTGGGGAATCCCTTATTCTCCCCTGCAGCGGAAAGCCGGTATTGCGCTGAGATGAAGGGAGTCCCAAGCGATAGAGAGGGTTCCCCGAGGACTCCCTTCATCTCCCTCTGTCTCTCCCTGATGCAGGGAAATTCCTCAAGCCCAGCAGAGATTTTTATCCAGCTCCCATAGTAGTCAACTGAAGCTTCTGCGCAGCTTACACCAAAGATAGGTCAGGTCCTATGCTTTCACGCAGCACGGACCTTAGATGCGGACATTTCAGTTACACATGTACTATATTTTTAGGTGCGTGATTTTTGTGCGTCTAAAATTCCTTCAGCTGAACGTTCCCATTGGACTTGTGGGTGAATTGTGAATTGTCTCTGCATGCAAAAAAGGTAGTAATATGGCAGTGAATATGGAGAGGAGAGCGAAGATTACACAGACGCCTGGTGATCTCCTCCTCAGGGTAACAACAGAAGGATCCCGAGGTAGTTGACAGACATCTGGACATCGGATATAGAATGTAGTTTAGGCTGTGAATATTCCTCTGTAAACTGACTCCCCAAACACTTACTAGCCCACTTTGTCATCCGGAGGTCAGCGCTATCTACAATATATCAATTTAGGGCACTTCTACACGGGACAATAAATCTCTCAGATTCTAAATGATTGTCGCTCAGTCCAAGCGTACGAACATGAATGATAATTTATTCGTCGTTCGAATCGTGAATGCATAAAAATGCAAATGAGGACCGGCCCATGCAAACAAGCTGTCATTCATCTATGAACAACGGCTTTCTTAATGTGAATTGAGGAATCTCCATTTCGCTATGCCTCCGTTCACCAGCGATGTTCTTCCTGTGTAATAGCACAATAGCGATCATCGCAAGGACAACTGTCCGGCACTTCTGCACCTAACAGTCATCCCATGTAAAAAGGCCCTTAGTTACTTCTCCCATGCTGTCTATAGGTAAATGTATTACATAGGTGATTGTACAGTGCTGTATACCGTGTGTGCCTTCTCTATGTCAGCCAATAAGATGTAGTAATAGGGTTTGTATATATGCAGCATTGTATATTGTGCACTACGGGTATATGTCTCTATATATCTTTGCATGCACAGGGACATCCAATTGTCCTTAAGCATTAATCTTCTCCCTTAAAAATATCCTGCATATGTTAGTCTGTTCATGTGGGCATTGGAGGTTCCATTTGGAGCCTCCGTCACTGTATTCCATAAAGATACATCACCGCTATTTCATTCCGTAAAATGCTGCATAGCCAAATGGAAATCAAGTGAACCTCATAGTCAATGAGAGCCATTTATCGTTGTTTGGTCCATATGACCAGTGGATTCCATTTTACCACTCCCATAATGGATTCATAGACTGGTAGAGTTGGAAGGGACCTCCAGGGTTATTGGGTCCAACCCCCTGCTCAATGCAGGATAACTAAATCATCCCAGACAGATGTTTGTCCAGCCTCTGAAGACTTCCATTAAAGGAGAACTCCCTACCTCCTGTAGCACCCTGTTCCTCTTATTGATCCACTTCACTTTCTAATATCTAATTTGTGTCTCCTCCCTTTCAGTTTCATCTCATTGCTTCTAGTCCTTTCTTGTGCAGATGAGAATAGGGCTGATCCCTCTGTACTGTGACAGCCCTTCAGATATTTGTAGACAACTATTAAGTCTCCTCTCAGCCTCCATGCTAAACATTCCCAAAACCTTTAACCGTTCCTCATAGGACATGAAAGGGACTTGTTATTTATATGGCACCAACTTATTCTGCAGCACTTTCAGGTAACTTATTTATTACCCCCCAGAAAGCTGAGTACTCATTTTACTGAATCTCAGAAGGATGGAAGGCTAAGTCAACCTTGAGCCAGCTACCGGGGATGCGGAGATTGAAACCGTAACCTTCAGGTCATGAGCGAGAAGCTTAGGACTGCATACTGCTGCCTTAACACTCTGCGCCACACGAGGCCACATGATTTGCAGACCGCTCTCAATCTAGTCAACTCTTCTCTGAACTTGCTTCAGTTTGTCTTTTTTAAAGTGGGGTGCCCAGAACTGGACACAATATTCAAAAAGAGATCTGACTAAGGAAGATTAGAGGGGGACAATTACCTCACGTGATCTAGACTCTATGTTTCTCTTAATACATCCGAGAATTGTGTTTGCCTTTTTTGCTGCTGCATCACATTGTTGAATCATGTTCAGTCTATGATCTTTTAGTATACCTAAGTCTTTTTCACATGTGCTGCTTAGCCCAATTCCCCCCATTCTGTATGGGCTTTTTTCATCTTTCTTGCCCAGATGTAGGACTATCCCTCCTAGCTTTGTGGTGCCATATAGATTTATCAGCTCACACCCACACAGATGCATATAAAGGTTATTTCTAATGCGTTTATATGGAATATTTGAGAAAACTCATGGCATGTTCTGTTGTATACAATATTCCGAAGGTAATTCAATGCCATATGAAGTCACCATAGGGAAGCACACATAGCACCTCTGGCTCCGAAATATTCCACGTGTGGCAGCTCAGGGCTTTGTTTTACTAAGAAATAGATATTTAGATTACTGTTACAATTCTACTTTAAAGATATTACATTCATTTTACAATATTTGCTTCTTCATAACAATGGCTCCTACTTCCCTTTTGAATGTTCCTGGCATAATTCGTCCTATTAGGAAGATAAAGCTGAGAAACCACAGAGGACACAATAACTAGAACAATATTCTTCCTAACCACATTCTTCCTAACCACCATAGCACCTCTGGCTCCAGAATATTCTACGTGTGGCAGCTCAGGGCTTTGTTTTACTAAGAAATAGATATTGATTCTTGCCCAGAAGTAGGACTTTGCATTTCTCCTTCTTAAATACCATTCTGTTAGTTGCTGCCCACTGTTCAAAGTTTTCTAGATCTTTTTGAATACTCTTCCTCTCTTCCTTAGTATTAGCAATCCCTCCTAGCTTTGACTCGTCGGAAAATTTGATCAGTTTCCTATCAATTCCCTCCTCTGGATCATTTATAAAAATGTTGAACAACACTGGGCCCAGGACAGAGCTGTCGGGGGTCCTTCCAAAAGAGACCAGATGCTAATGTTGCCTAGGTCCAAATTAGTATAAGCAATCAATCGAGCGCTCGGAGAAGACACGCTGACAACACAGAGTGTGATCAAAATGGCTTCTAGTTTATTGAAAGAAATACATTGGATTATAAAGACCATAGACCACTGCCCAGGCAGGAAGGACTTGTCTTGTGGTCAGCAAATAATGGCAAGGATACATTCCTTCTTACTGAGCTATTGTAAAGCAAAAGGAGACAGTACATCTTGTTAGTTTAGAATACAGGATGTTCTTGTTCACTAGATAAGAAAGACCTTGAAGCTTCAGAGAAGTCCATTCTCAACCACCTGTTTCCCTAACCAGAACACATTTTGTATTTAAACTATTTATTCGTATTTTGATAGCCTAGCAACTAAATTAACCCCCTACATATCCCCCATTCTGGACATAGGGTCCACCATCATGCTAGGTACTCCACCCGAGTGGTGCCGGCTCCTGCCAGATTCCCTAGAGTCATGTGGTGGTCCCAAAGTCCATCTAGGTTAGAGTTTAGCAAAAGCCTTTTCACTACATTTGTTAACACATGAGATTACAATTTTTACAGCTATATATATGCATAATAAGATCATCACAATTTGTAATATACTCTGTAGAATCCCCATGAACCAACCTCCTAAACCAGAAAACCAATTGGCAGGGTTCAAGGAACTAAATGTGTTACCCCACCAGCTATCTCTGGTTTCTGAGTTTTCATTTGTTCATGCAAACAGTTCTTTCGACGGAACAGGAACAGCCAAGAAAGGAAAACTAGGAAAACTAGTGGCACCAGGTGTGTGTACAAGTCCAACAGTCTTTCACCTGTGAGGTGTTCAGTCCATCTACCAGTATTTGGTGGTGTCTAACAAAGTGGTTCTGGGCATTGTCTTTTTGCACCCTCTCATAAGGGCGAAGCATGGAGTGAGGAGTCCAAAGGTCCATCAATAAACAAAATGTCCTTAGTGAGGAGTCCAAAAGTCCATCAATAGACAAAATGTCCTTCATTTTCCTTCTCATGGGGGGGGGGGGGGGGGCAAAGTAGGGCGTGAAAAGTCCCATTAGTCTCAAGACAAGCAACAGTTCCTTCAACTTTACTGAAGTAGTTGTGGTCAACAGGACTTGATAGGGCCCCTTGAATCTGGGCCCTAGGGATTTCCGGACACGTCTCTTTACGACCACCCAATCTCCAGGTTGTAGGGAGTGAGATCCCCCTAGGTTGTCTGGGTCTGGAATGGGAGAAAAAGACTAGATTCTGGGTTACTGGTAGTTGGTCACACAGGTGCTTTACATATCCGGCTACTATGTCATAGCCCTGCTGTAGGGCCTGTGGATGATACAGCTCCAATCTTGGCATAGAGCCAAACAACACTTCTTTTAACTTAAGCGTACCATTTAGTCTTTTAACTTTGTCTAAACTCTGAGGGTGGTATGGGGTGTGAAACGCTTGTTCCACTCCAAGGGCTGACATCACCTCTCGCATCACTTTACCTGTAAAATGTGTACCTCTGTCACTCTCAATTGTCTCTAGTACCCTGTCTCTGCGGATTACCTCATTCATGAGCTTCTGTGTGGCTATCTGCTTATTTACTTTGGTAACAGGGTAGGTCTCCATCCTGAAAAGAAATCAACAACAACAAGCACATATTCATACTTCCCAACAAGTGGGAGCTGAGTGTAGCCAATTTGCAATCCCTGAAATGGGTAGAGTGGTCTAGGCAAGTGTTATGTGGCAAATTTACTTCTGCCCTGTTGCTTACGGCAAAGATCATGCAAAATTGGACAGATGATGATGCAGCAGCTACAGAAAACCCAGAAGCCACCCGTCCTCGTTCAAGCGTCGACATCATTGCTGCTTTGAGAGGTGCGTCTTTCCGTGCATTAGCTGGGCCATCATGGGGCACAGGGACCGTGGTGGGCAAGTGCTGTTGACTGTTCGCCATACGTCGTCCCATTTCTGCTGCTCCCATATTTAGTCCATTTGTCTTTTTCTTCCTTGCTGGCTTGTAACTGTAAAGTCTTTAGCATATCAAAGTCCAAGTTTATATCAAAGTCCAAAGTTTTTATCAAAGTCCAAAGTTTAGTCAAAGTCCAAAGTTATTGTTAAATTCTTCTTTTCTTCCATGGCTTGAGGGCCACTGCCTTTGCTGTGTGGTCTGTGATGGCGTTGCTTCTTCTCTGGTGTAGGAATTGGTGTGAGCTTTCCATTTTGTCAGGTAGAAGTAAGTAGGGCCTCTGTGAGACTCTGCACCGCTGCACCATTCTTAATTGGCTGTCCTACTGAGGTAAAAGAAAACTGTCTGGCCTTCCATGTTGGGCCGTAATCATGAGCTATGCCAAATGCATACCGGGAGTCAGTGTAAATGTTTACCATCTTACCTTCTACCACTCTACACGCTTCAGTGAGGGCCTGCAATTCCGCTTCTTGTCCTGAGACATGCGGAGGCATTCTGCTTTTAGGACATCTTGTTGTGTGACCACTGCAAAACCTGTTACAAACCTTCCCTCGTCATTTAGGTATCTAGATCCATCCACAAACAGCTCAAACTGGGGGTTCTGCAGGGGCTTGTCTGTGACATGCACAAACCCAGCCGTTTCCTGGGCCATGAGGGCCACACAGTCATGCTGGTTTCCGATGTCAAATGCCTCCTGTTCGTCAGTCAGGGAGTTGTAAAACAACTGATCCCCTGTACTTACTCCCCCATTTTGAATCTACGTCACCTAATGGAAGTAAGGTGGCTAGATTCAAGGTGGTGCACCTTTGGCTTGAGATGTTCGAGGAGGAATGCACTGTGAGTTTCACTGTATCTGTCTGGCAAAAGACAGATGTCTACGGCTTACCTGAGTCAGGATACCATGTATATCATGTGGGGTGTAGATCACCATGGTGTGATCTAGGACAACGTCAGAACTTTTGTCCAGTAGTGCCTGGACTGCTAGAACCGCTCGGACGCATGATAGAGACCCTCTAGCCACCGCGTCAAGATGGGCACTGTAGTATGCTACAGGTCGCTTTTTGTCACCACGCATTTGTGTCAGTACAGTGGTGGCGTGTCCCGCCATCTCAGTGACGTACATCTGGAAAGGTTTGTCATAGTCTGGCAGCTCCAGTGCGGGTGCACTGGTTATCTGTACTTTCCCTGCGGGGTCAGGGCAAATGGCCGTGAACCCAAACAGTCGTACAGAGACTGCATGGTCATGGAGGCAGAGCGTGTCCACGGCCGCCAGTATGAGTCCAGTCCCAAAAAGGTACGCAACTGAGCATGGAAGGTGGGAAGTTGCATGTCACTTACCACCTTCGTGCGTTCCGGCGTCAGGTGTCTAGTACCTGGACCTAGGCAGTGGCCCAGGAACACTACGTGAGATTTGCAGAACTGAAGTTTGTCTTGCTAGCTTTGCAGCCATTCTACTCTGATGGAGGAAACACAAAAGGCTTAATGATGCATTGAGGCAACTATTTGGGTCAGGAGCACACAAAAGTAAGTCATTAACATATTACAAGAGGGCGGTGCCCTCGGGAATTGGCCAGGCGTCTAATACCAGCTTCATGCATCTGATGAACTGGTTTTGGGCTATTCTGTGCCCCTTATGGCAGCACTGTCCAACAGTACTGCTTTCCTCTGAAAATAAATGCAAACAATTACTGACAGTCTGGCTGGCCCTTTAAACTCTTTCTGTTAATGGGGAACAAAAGGGGCATTGGCTGGGAAGACACATTCCTTAAGGGCTTTAAGATAACATAAAGAAGAGACAGTGTCTGCAATTGCATCTTCCTGGACATGTACCAGAGGGTACTGACGGACCAAGGGGGCTAAGAGCTTGTTCCTCTGCGTGCGTAAGAGTGAGGACAGGGAGAGGTGTCGCTTGGTCTGCTGCCATCCGACAGAGGGTCGGGTGACTTTCAGACCCGGGGTGTATACGAGCCTCACCAGACGGGTGAAGTTTGATACAACATCCCAAGGGTCCCATCACATCAGTTCCCAATATGCTTTCAGGACCTTCCAGCACAAGGAAGCGCGTGAGGCATCGTGGCCCTTTAAACATTACCTCAAGCGGTTCAGTTTCTGCCAGCTGAATTGGCACTTCTGAAACCCCTTGCACCGATTACCGCTAGACAATCAGGCTGGTATTCTATTTCAAATAGATCATAACCTTGTTTCAAGAAGGAAAAGAAAAAAATTTAAAAAATTTAAAAATAGCTGACCTGCAATACCTAGATCACGTATGTCTCCCCCCCCCCCCTTTGAACTAGGGTACTTAATTGGAAGAGTAACCGGGTTCAAGGTAATAACAACAGTGCAAAGAATGACAAGAGCACATTGTGGCTGGATTTGACGGGCCAGAAATAAGTGCTTGGGTTGCACTTGCGTGTATATGCTCCGGGTGTCATGGGGGGGTGAGGACCACTAGGGGGTAGTTCAATACCAACTCCGAAGATTTGTCAACCATTGCCTGTACTGCTGCCACCGCACAAACACATGAGGGAGCTCCTCGAGCCACTGGATACAGCCTCATGGAGTAGTATCCAAGTGGCCGTGGTTGTCCTCCGTGCTTTTGTGTCAAGACTGTCGTCACATGGCCAGAAAATTCAGTACAGAAAAGAATAAAGGATAAAGTGTAAAAGGGTGAGAAATAAGCTTCAGGGGTGAGAGAGAGAGAAAAGAATGATTGAAAGACAGTCATAGAGTAGTTGCATAAGAGCGGAAACAGAGTGGATCCATGGGCGGCAGTATGAAACAAGGCCCAGAAAGGTGCGGAGTTTGGCAGCAGGTGTAAGTACAGGTATGGCCGTTTGCGCGTTTCTTCTACAGGACGTTCTCTCAGAGGCAGTATAATTGTGGCTTGTTGGCAGGCTTCCAAATTATCAGCACACAGCGCCTACATGCGGTGGGTGGCTGACTGACACCTCATCAGCACACAGCACCTACATCACACATTTTACATTCATTACAGTCTGAACACGGGTCATTAACTCTCATCCGTTCATGCGGTCAAGTCTCATTCAAATGTTAGTAAGAGTTCACACAGGACGTCATTAACTCTCATCTTACAAACAAATGCATTCAATTCTGTTCAAGCAAACAAGGCTACTGTCCAGGGTTCTCCGCTCTAATCTTTGGCCTTGAGAAGCACACATTCCTTCTCTGCAAATCTCACTAAACTCTGTTCCTCCTCACTGTACCCCCCCCCCCCTTCGGAGACAAGGGGGGGCGACTTGCAGCTGCGGCTTTTCACAAATCAAGCATTAACCCTCTATCTATTCCTATATATATATATATATATATATATATATATATATATATTCTATTTTTAAAACTATATAAGTCACGTAATATATTCAATATCTGTCTTTCTTCTATGACTTTGAATTTTACCTCTCTTATGAAACAGATTTTTGGAAAGCAGACAGAACATTCAGACTCTAACAACATAACCCCTAGTAATTATAAGAGGTATATTTCTCTGCAAAGACTATCAAACACAGACGGCAGGGGAATAGTTAAACACATAAAAAAGAGGACAAAGAAGACTAAGACGTATAACAAAGATTAGATTACATGACATACGAGACAAACAATATTGGTTATTTGTCATATAATTATCCACAGATTCTGCATGAACTTGCTTTATGTCCCAAAGGAACACAAACTATAAAGGATTCCCTTTCTCTGATAACTGCCGTATCTACACTTGCCTCAATCTATCTATCTAACATACTTTTATTTAACCTTTGATTATCTCTGAATCTTTCCCAAACTTGCTAGTTGAAGATTCCCAGAATTCTAAAACACCTGCTTTTCTCAACAATTCGCTACATTCTTTCCCCACGGCTAACTTGCTTTGTCTGACCTTTGCTATTTCTCTAGCTGTTCCTATATAGGCATACTCCTTGCCTTGAACGTTTCTCATATTGTCTGTTCTATTTTCTAAACCGGCGTCTCTGATATCTTATAGGCTTTAAGTCACGTAGCATTTTTATCTTCTAATTAGGACCAAAATTCATAATTAAAAGTTCCCGCCTTTTTAAGTCTTATAGGCTTGTTTATTGATATCTTCCCCTTTCCCTCTCTCTTATTATCTCAATAGGGGTAAAATCTTCCAGCAATCACACAGATTACTTCGGAGGGTTGAGGGGAGACCACATTTACTGATATCTTCCCCTTCCCTCTCTCTCATTACTGCCCCCATCTCAATATGCCCACTATTCTTCACAAAGTAAACAGGACACTATTTTCACACAGTACGTTATAGGAGGACACACAGTCGTCCTTGTCCCGGAATAGTTTTACAGCGACTTCCAGTAATCACACAGATTACCTCGGAGGGTTGAGGGGAGACCACACTTCGCCTCTCAGGGAACTTTTGGTGATGTTATAACAAATCCAACAAAAACAGATACAAATCCAACAAAAACAGATAATTGCCAACGTGATACAAACAATCAGTACAGAAACTTCAAGAATTTCCTCAGGCAGCATGGCATAAAACAACAGGGTATGAGTTCTTCCGTCTATTACAGTTTTATGAACACATACGTTAAAAATATGGCGGAGTATTCTTATAAATACATGCAGCGACTGACCTTCTGTCAACGATGAGCCCAACATCAGGGAAGCCCAGAATCAAAGTGGCAAGACAAGGGCCTACCTTTCACCGGTGATTTTTGGAGTCTGGGGTCCCGTGATCCTGGTCCCGTAGTGTTGGCAGTTGGCGTCGTCAGATATCGGCTGCAGGTAAAGAATAAACTCCGCCCCACGTTCTGGGCACCAAGTAACTGTCCGGGGTCCTTCCAAAAGAGACCAGATGCTAATGTTGCCTAGGTCCAAATTAGTATAAGCAATCAATCGAGCGCTCGGAGAAGACACACTGACAACACAGAGTGTGATCAAAATGGCTTCTAGTTTATTGAAAGAAATACACTGGATTATAAAGACCATAGACCACTGCCCAGGCAGGAAGGACTTGTCTTGTGGTCAGCAAATAATGGCAAGGATACATTCCTTCTTAATGAGCTATTGTAAAGCAAAAGGAGACAGTACATCTTGTTAGTTTAGAACACAGGATGTTCTTGTTCACTAGATAAGAGAGACCTTGAAGCTTCAGAGAAGTCCATTCTCAACCACCTGTTTCCCTAACCAGAACACATTTTGTATTTAAACTATTTATTCGTATTTTGATAGCCTAGCAACTAAATTAACCCCCTACAGAGCCTTGTGATACCCCACTTGATACATTCTTCCACTTGGATGTGCATCCATTTATGACCACTCTTTGAGTATGATCACTCAGCCAGTTGTAAATCCACCTAACAGTTGCCTTGTCAATCTCATATTTGGTCATTTTTTTCAATAAGTATGGTATGAGATGCTTTGTCAAATGCTTTACCAAGGTCAAGATATACTATATCCACCGCATTATACTGATCGACCCAGTCGGTGATTCTGTCATAGAAGGAAATTAGATTTGTCTGGCATGACTTGTTTGTTACAAACCCATGCTGGCTCTGGAGCAGGAAAAGGGAGCCCTCAGTATAGATGCGAACAAAGCCTTAGGCCTCCCTCACATGGGTGTTTTTGAACAGCGTTTAGTGCTGCGTTAAATGCTGTACAAGGCTCCCATTCCCATTTGGGGTGTGTTTACACATCACTGATTTGCTGTGGATTTTTTCAGAGTTTGGTGCAGATCTGCAGCAGATTTCACCCCTTTGTTTTGAGTTTAATTGAAAGGGTAAAATCTGCTGCAGATCTGCACCAAAATCTGTGACGAAATCTGCAGGAGATCAGTGATCTCTGAATGTGCCCTTAGGGCTTACTCAGACGAATGTATCTGCGCAGTGCATTGCACATGCAAAATTTGCGTTCATAATATACAGTGAATAGAACCCATTGATGTTAATTTCTGTGCCACCATCTTGTTAGATATACACAATTTCATATGCACAGTAAAAGTAAAAAAATATATATTTATTCTGACAAGCTCCTCCCGAACACATCTGACAACATTACCAGTATCCCTGGAAAAGTCATTCAGATGTTGGCAACTTTGGGAGCGTCGTTAGGTCTTGTACACCCACAGGCATTGTGTCTGCATGTCATCTTCATGGTGACTTCTGATGCTTCTGAGTACACAGGAGTGTCTGCTACTTCACAGAGCCTCACAAAGGTATTGCTGGCGTCTCCCTTCTACCATCAAATGGGTAGAAAATTGGTAATATTATGGTGGGAGGAGGCAAGTCCTGGTGGGTGGGCTGATGCTCTGTACCAGTCAAACAGCAGGAAGCACAAGATAGACATTATTCTATGTTGGGCACAATGAGTGAATTACTACTTAGTGGGATACAAAAGGAGGCACCATTACTGTTGTCTTATAGATATGTTTGCTCTAAACTATATACACCCTTTTTAGGGAAGGCGGGGTGGTTAGGGGTGGCAGAAAAACACATTTTGAGATTTGTTTCTGTAATCTTTTAGGATTCTAGTAATGACCCTTTGTGCTAGATAGAATTAATAAGAGACCCAGTAATGTTGTCGAAAGCCCCGTCAGGCCACGGTTGGTGCTGTATGCTTTTAACTCAGTTAACCCTTCAGACACTGCAGCTTTGCAACACACAACCAGAAAATGACATGACAGCTTTGCACAGTGCATCCACATAGGACAATACATGGAGGGGACCAGGATGTTGTTCTGGGACACTACAAAGGCTATGAAGAGAATTTGTGCAGGGGAGAGGGAAGGGCCCAAACTGAATTTTTGCACTTGGGCTCATGAGCCTTTAGCTTGCCCCTGGGCAGGACCAGGCTGAAAATAACAGTGCCAGATAGTACCCCGAAAAATAGTTCCAAATAGTGCCCAATATTGTCCCCTAGACAGTAATGCACTACACAGTAAAGTTGCCTTCACACTACACAGTAATAGTGTTTTTCAGTGTCAACAAACAGTAATTTTTCTCATTTTAGGCCACAACAGTAATAATGCCCATTTTGTATCCCTATACACAGTTGCAATCAAATCATTCAACCTCATTGAAGGTTGGGTGTATTTGCCGAATGTACAAACTTTCAGCTGTTTGCAAAAAACAACGAAACAAGAAAAATATAACTAGCTGAACACAACTAGTATAACAAGTGCTTTCTCTAAATTCAACACAAAATGACATTTTCAGTCACTACAGCAGTCTCAGTATTGTTCAACCCCTTCATGACAAGAGTCTTTACTACTTAGTAGAGCAACTTTATGCTGTTATGAGCTGCTGCAGACGTGATGCAGAGCCAGACAGCAGCTTCTGACAGAGTTCCTGGGGAATCTTAGCTCATCTCTCATGGACAATTACATCCAGTTCATTAATATTCTTGCAACTGTCTTCTTTAAATGCCACCAAAGAGTTTCTTTGGGGTTCAATTCATGTGACTGTGACAGCCACTCCAGAATCTTCCAGGACTTCTGAAACCAAGTGTTGGTGGACTTTGAGGTCTGCTTGAGATCATTGTCCTCTTGGAATGCCCAGGGACGCCCAAGTTTCCATTTCTTCATGGAAAGCATGACATTTCTTCAAGGCTTTCCTGATACTTGATTGAGGTTTGTAGTGCCACAGGAAGCAAAGCAGCCCCAGAGCATCATCGAGGCACCGCCATGCTTCACTGTAGGCAGGGTGTCCTTTTCAGCTTATGCTTTGTTCTTCCTCCTCTAGGCATACCACTGATTCATAGACCCGAAAAGTTAGAGTTTTGTTTCATCGCTCCACAGAACAGAATTCCAAAACTTCTGTGGCTATTTATATGGTTTTGTACATAATGAAGCTGATTTTTCTTGTGCATTTGGATCCATAGAGGTGGACATTCTGATGTTCAGGCATGAAGATCTTCAGTGATTAGTCTGTGTCTCAACCTCATGCCTGTTGTCACCAAATATTGCTGCAGGTCTTTTGCAGTTACTCGGGTTTTTGACCATCTCTCTCCTCAGTAATCTTGTAGTAGCCAGTAATAGCTTCTTCTTTCTGCCATGTTCCTTTAAGTTAAAACTTGCCAACTATGCTTACTACTGCATCTCTGGGAACATTCAGTGCATTTGCTATCTTTTTGTACTCTTTTACTTGTTTTTGCAAGACAATGACATTTTCACTTAACTTTTTGGACCGCTCTCCTGACGGATTCATATTTCTAACATGCAATCAAACATCCTAGTCAACAATGCCTTACCTAGCCAGTCCAGTTATTTGATGTGTTTTATTTCAAGCACACCTGATACAACTAATGAAGCCCTTGATTAGTTGCATCAGGTGTGCGTGAGACAACACCTGATTTGCAAATATGTGCTTTTATGAGAAATTCTATACAAGGGGTAATTCTGAGACTGAAGTTGTCATTAAAAGTGGCATTTTTGTGTTGAATTTAGAGAAACCACTTGTTATATTAGTTGTGCAGAACTATGTAAATTGTTCTTGTTTGATTGTTTGTTATTTTGCAAACAGCTTAAAGTTTGCACTTTGGCAACTAAACCTAATTTGCAGTGGGGGTTGAATAATTTTAATTGTGACTGTGAGGCCTTAGTCAGACGGGCGTTTTTAGCCGCGATTTGCGCATGCGCATGCGTCCGGCGATTTTTTAAAACCATTGCTTTGCAATGGTATCGGACACATGAGCGCTTTTTATGCGCTCGTCCGATAAATTATAGAACAAAAAATCGCAGATCTGCGATTCCTGTTCTCCTCTGTATATGCGCTCAATGGGGCCGGCGGCAGCAGCGCCGACCCCATTGAGAACATATAGAAGACAAATCATTCTTCTCTGCCACAGCTGTAACAGCTGTGGCAGAGAAGAACGATGTTTGCCCATTGAATTCAATGGATCGGCAATACAGCCACTCCATTGAAAGCAATGGGCTGCCAGCGTGCGTGGGGTGAATTGTCGGGAAGGGCTTAAATATATAAGCCCTTCCCTGCAATTCATCCTAAAATGTGTTAAAATAAAAAAAAATTGTATACTCACCTTTCCGCTGCAGCCGGAGTCCAGCCGCGGCCGCTGTCAGTTCTCCTGAACTGCTTCTTGGCACTATTCAGCTGGCGGGGCTTTAAAATCCCCGCCTGCTGAATGATCTGCCTCTGATTGGTCACAGCCCTGACCAATCAGAGGTTGAAAACACTCACACACCCATTCATGAATGGGTGAGTGACTGCTGCCTCTCAGCGCTGAGCCAATCAGGGGCAGGTCTGACTCACATCCATTCATGAATTCATGAATGGGTGTGAGTGAGGCATGCCTCTGATTGGCTCAGCGCTGAGCTAATCAGGGGGCAGGTCTGACTCACACCCCCTTCACACCCACTGCAGTACGGCTGTATTGCCGTCTCCATTGAATGCAATGCGCTGGACAGCTCCGGCCCGTTTCTAATGAAACGCGGCTAGGAGCAGATTTTCGGGCGATTTGCGGGCGACTTGCGCGCACCGGTCACGCGATTTGCGGATGCGCATCCATCATGCGATCCGCAAATCGCGCGAAAAATCGCCCGTCTGACTAAGGCCTAATAATGATGCCCATTGCTGTGTCCTCTATAAATTAATAACATTCCCTTTCTGCCCCAACATAGGATTGTCCTTATAACTGCTCCTTGTGGCCCCACTTTGTTACAAAAACTGTTCCCCATGGCCCAATGTCTCACAGACAAATTTCCAATCCCCCCTCTGTCACACTGTCTGCTCTAGTGCCCTTCTGTCTCACACAGGCCCTTCTGTCTCATCCCCCTTATGCAGACTGCTTCCTTGCTGCTTTTGATATATATCCATCTCTCTCACAAACTGCCCTTTACACCCCTCTTTTCAGAAGACAGCTCCCCAAGCTCCCTCTTACATAGACTGCTCCCCATGGTCCTTCATTTGTTACACTAAGTGCCTTTCATATTTCCAACATCCAGACTCTGCTGCATGCCCCCCTCTTACAGAGATTGCTCTGTATGCTCCCCTCTCACACAGACTGCTCCCCCTCCCTACAAATTCTTCCATATGACCCTGCTCCTTATGCCATTCTTCACAGACTAACTTCCAACTTGCTTCTGTGCGTCTGTAGATGAAAGTTGAACAGCAGTACAAGACAAACCTCCGTAACCCCCCGAGTCTCCTCACATGAAAGAAGGACTTAGTGGAGTCAGCCAAAGCATAAAAAAAGAGACCGAGTTATAGAGATGTAAGATGTAATGCATCTGCCGGTCTGATTGGGGACTACCTCTTTACATTAAAGCTCCCCTCATTTTCTTCCACTTTTTAAACTGTTATGGGGTGCAACAACATCTTTAGTCCAGAAATCTGTTGAAACTCTGTTATAAGCCTACACCATGTTATCTGCATTACTAAAGTGTCCTTGGAAAAATGTTTAAATGTTGACAACTATGCTTGAAGGGATTGCTACAATAAAACATTTCGGCTTTAATGTCCTCTCTAGCAAATCAGTTCATGTACTAGAAGCAAAGTAACAATGTAACAGATAATTACAGGCTTCTTTGTACCATTTGCAGCTGTTTCCATCAGTCAAGTAAGCAGTATGGCCTGATAGCGAGCACGGTATGGCTATGCAGTAGGGCATTAGTAGCTATTCATTGCCGCAGTCTGGGCTGGATAAGTGAGCCATTATCTGTTCATTTGAGCAGGTTACACAGCAGGCCAGGTATAAGGTTTCTGTTCCTTTCATGTATTACAAGTTCTCTAGTTTCTCTGGCTGGTTGCACAATACAGAAAAGACCCAGAGTGACCTGTCTGTCGGACATGAATAATTTCATTCACGCTTCCCATATCCATTGTGAGGTAAGCAGGAGTTATGTTACCAGCTGGTGTACAGCAATGCCCGGCCCATGGCATACAGAGCTCAAAACATGGAGGGTTCACTACATACAAGGATCTATCCCAGCTGCCTGTGTATTACTTTGTGGTGCACCTGAATTAACGTTCTCCCTTTTGTCATCAGAAGACGTGACAGGTAACACGCAGGGACTAAGCTCATAATGAACTCTGACTGCAGATGTCCTTCTACACAGTAACCATAGAACATATATATCTAAATAACATATCATAGGATGTGACTATTGTGTAGCAATCTAATCATGGAGTGAAAGCTTTCATACATGGCCTTGTAATCTCCATTCATGTAAAGAACATTTCCTGCCATATAATTCAAACAGGCTGAACAGTGGTGTAGTTATCGGGGATGTACGGCAAATACACACTAATAACAGATATCTCTATTGGACTTTCGTCATTGTTAGTGCAGTTAATGACAATACTTGGTAAGTAGCTCCTGCCTCATCATTGGAAGCCCAACCATCGTCACAGTCCAAGGTGATCTTTCGAAGGCCACTGATGTTTCATTTTAATTTTATGGCAGTAATCCAAAGCAACATTTTTCACAGAACAGCCATGAAGGACAAGTTGTTCCAAAAATGGCCATTTGAAATCCCTACGATATGGCTAGATTACAGGGCTTGTCTCATCAGAGACAACTCCTTTTTAGAATGCAGTCCCAGTTGCGATCAGCTGATCTCCCCTAATGCCACTTCAGGAACACACGGCAAATTGTTTCTTTTGCCAGGGAAAGCCACGGCCAGCCATTTCAATGCAGAAGCTGCTGCGTCAATGTGATATTACATGGTGGCCATTAAGGTGGCTCAGCTTTACCAGGATGGGAGTCACTCATACTTTATGATGTCCTTAGGTCCTAATAGGACATATGGTAAAGGGTTGTCTTTCTGAGATAACCCCTTTAAACCAAAACCCAACAAAAAACGAGAAGGTATATTAAGGCACCCAAAAACCATATGAAAAAATCATATATCAAAATAGAGGCTGCCCGACTAAATTTCAAAAAGTATGGGGAGTTTGGATGGATTCCCACTCAACTTTGCTTACGGTATGAACCCTAAGCCTGAACTACATTAACCCCCTCCTCTCCCTCCCCACCTTTTCACACTCCACCCTCCCCCCCCTACGGACAAGCGCTTGGAACTTGTAATTTTCCCTTACCAGGATCAAGAATAAGAAAGAATAGCATTGTATTGTTTTAAAATTTTAAAAGTTTATTGTTGCAAATGATTAACCAAGAAATTTAAGAAATACAGTAACATAAAGTATGTGCTAACCTAACTATAACTATGATTGTACCCATATTACTATGTACCAAGCAAAATTCCTTTTCTCTCATTCTGTATTTCATGAGTTGACTATTGATAAAAAAAAAAAACGAATAAAAAAAAAAAACCTGTACTTAAAATCTCACTTTATTAATTTCTATTTAAAAAAATAATGTTAGTATATCCTGATACAAACGACACAACCCCACTATATATATGCTCTATAATTCATAGCAAATAAATAATTATTATGATCAATGCATAATACTAAAATTCCTCAATATATAAAGTATATCAAATAAATTAATCATATGTCCTCAAAAATGCATACACATAATTATCTCAAAGTGCAAGAGGCGTCAAGAGTTCATTCATTTACATTTCTCAAGGGTTGGTTGCCAATGCCTATAAAAATTCTTAGTCCACATAAATAGCAAGTATATCCTGTGCTGATTATGATCTCTTTAAGGCCCAATGTCCACAGACGGATCTGATTTGCAGAATCCAATCTTCCCTTTGACATGAGGCCTTAAAAGTCTCAGCATAATAAGCCAAATATATTTATATTTATGATACATCATTGAATACAATGTGGTTGTTCCCAGCAAGAGAAACCACGTGGTCTTGTAGATATGACTAACAAAAATACATGATGTTATAGCAAGCTTGCGAACCTCTCAGATTCTTCTTCAGGATAAAATGAAATAGATTCAAAGAGGCATGCATATTTATACACACATACTTATGACAAGGCACAGACATGGATGTGATTGGTTTGCATATAAAGAAATACTGCAATAGAAACATAAGCATTTTTAACTAGACACTGATAAGGGAGCGAAAGTTTTATGGTCCCTAAATTACTATTGGGGGGGTCACCAGGCCAGGAGTACTGAAGCAGAAACACAAACATCTTTAACTAGACCCTGATAAGGGAGTGAAAATTTTATAGCCCCTGAATTACTGTTGGGGAGGTCTCCAGGCCAGCAGTCTTATCTGTGCTATAGATGTCTCACACCTCCCATTCACACATAAATCCTCAGGAATAATTTAGTCCTCCATTGAAAAAGTCAAAAGTTGTTATAAATTTATATTCCCAAATTCTTCTATGGCTTTGTGACTTGAAACCACCCTTCAATATCAAAACTCTCATGGTGGTTTCAACTAAAGCACCATTTGAATAAAAGGTGTATACTTGCATTCATTATGGAAAGCCTGTAGTTCCTAGATGGTGATACTTGGTAAGCTTCCAATCATTTGTACAATAGAATCCATGCTTGCTAAGTAGCGATGCCTTATAGCATAATAAATATGCATGCTCCACCATAGCGCATAATGCTGCCACCAAACACCCGCACATGGAGGTCCCAGGCCAGAGTGGGATACACATGTCATGCTGATGGTTTCGTCACATGTGACTTCCTCAGAACACCGTGTGAACACCTGCGCTCCCTAAGGGCTCAGTCACATGGGCGTTTGTAACGGGCGTTTTGCCGCAATCAAAAAATTTGCACTACATAGAACCAATGTTTTTCAATAGCAGCAGTCACATGTGCGAATTTTACATGCGAAAAAATGCCTGCGGCGAAAATTATAGGACACTGGTTCGCGGAAAGCATATAACTGTGTTCTGCAGCAAACCGGTGTTCTGTTTATGTGAAATCCCTGGATGATGTCGCATCCAGGGGTTTCACCTTGCGCTCAATGGGGCCGGCGGCAGCACCGCTGGCCCCATTGAGAACATATAGTGAAGATCGTGATCCTCTGCCACAGCTGTCACAGCTGTGGCAGAGGAGAATGATGTTCTCCCATTGAATTCAATGGAGCCGGCAATACAGCTGGCTCCATTGAAAGCACTGAGCTGTGGGCCATCGCTGCAGTGATTTTCGGGGAAGGGCTTAAAATATAAGCCCTTCCCTGAAAACCATTCTAAAAATATGTAGGAAAAAAAAAATCTATACTTACCTCCCTGCAGCTGCCAGGGCTCATGAATGGGTGAGTGCTGCCTCTGATTGGCTGAGCACTGTGACCAATCAGTGGCAGCTCTCAGCTGTCATTCAATAGCTGAGAGCATGCTTTGATTGGTTACAGTGCTCAGTCAATCAGAAGCAGCTCCTCAGAGCAGTGCAGGAGAGATATATTTTGAGCCCTTCTCCGAAGATCACTGCAAAGCTGGCTGGCAGCCCATTGCTTTCAATGGAGCCGGCTGTATTGCCGGATGTATTGCCGGCTTCATTGAATTCAATGGGAGAACATCATTCTCCTCTGCTACAGCTGTGACAGCTATGGCAAAGGATTTCTTCATCTCAGCGGGGAGTCCCATTTTCACTAGACACTGTGACAATGCTGTGAAGAAATCCTCTGCCACAGCTGTGGCAGGAACCGCGATGTTCTCTGTCGCCGGCCCCATTGACCACAGTTGAAACCCCTGGATGTGACAGCATCCAGGGGTTTCACATCCAAGGAATCCCCTGCTGCAGCTGTTACAGCCGCAGCAGGGGATAGCGGGCAGCGATCTTTTTGACTAAAACGCTGCTAGCATCATTTCTTTCGCCGTGATGCCTGCTTCGGTCACGCGAATTTTTGAACGCGTTACTGATGCGTTCAAAAATTCGTACGTCAAAACGCCTGTGTGACTGAGGTCTTAGGGTATTATATGGGGAGATATGAATCAATCTGAATACATACCGCAAGATATCCTCCTCGAGCTTTTACCTCTATCTTTTAGGAAATTCATTAATTAAAGCCACACTAAATTTCTCTCTAAAACATCAGGGTTCTAAAATTAACATTACTGCACAATTAGCGGGAAGGAAAAGAAAACAATAAAGTTTTACAAAAACATATTTATGGTTCAGCCCCTGGGGAGTCAAACTCTTAATTTTATAGATCCACATACTTTCTTTTTGCACCAAAATTCGATCCCAGCAGCCTCTCCTAGAATCCTTGGGGGCTAAGAAATAGCCGTAAGTCCCACGCCCTCCAGGTTCCATTCATGATGTTCTTTAAACTGTAAGGCTACTGAACATGTTTTTATCCCCATTTCTTATTTCCGTTAGCTTTCTATATGTGTATTTTACCGCAAGGACAGCTGAGTAAATAGACAAACATAGTAGAACACGTCACATGGCTTCATACTTGGTAAGGTTTTCCCTTCTTTGAATCCTGGGAAGTGTCTGAACATCTTACATATTTAGGCCTCGGTCAGACGGGCGTTTTTTGCCGCGATTTGCGGATCGCATGACAGATGCGCATCCGCAAAACGCGTGACCCGGGCTGAAAAATCGCCTGAAAAAACTGCTGCTAGTAGCGTTTTCGGGGAAAAGGCCCCAATCAAAGGAGCGCTGTCCAACCCATTGCAATTCAATGGAGACGGCAATACAGCCGGCTCGATTGAAAGCAATGGGCTGGCGGTGAGCGCGGGATGAATTTTCGGGAAGGGCTTAAAAATATAAGCCCTTCCCTGAAAAGCATCCAAACATGTGTAAAAAAAAAATATATATATACTCACCTTGTCCGTGCAGCCGGAGTTCAGCCGCGGCCGGCCGGCAGTTCTCCTGAACTGCTCTGGGTAGTATTCAGCAGCCGGGGATTTCAAATCCCCGCCTGCTGAATGGGCTGCCTCTGATTGGTCACAGCCCTCACCAATCAGAGGCAGCTCTCACTTACCCATTCATGAATTCATGAATGGGTGAGTGAGTGCTGCCTCTGATTGGCTCAGCACAAGGACCAATCAGGGGCAGCTCTCAGCTATTGAATGACAGCTGAGAGCTGCCCCTGATTGGTCCCTGCGCTGAGCCAATCAGAGGCAGCACTCACCCATTCATGAATTTATGAATGGGTGAGTGAGAGCTGCCTCTGATTGGTGAGGGCTGTGACCAATCAGAGGCAGCCCATTCAGCAGGCGCCCGATACCAAAGCAATGGTTCTAAAAGATTGCAGATCGCATGCGCAAATCGCGCAAAAAAACGCCCGTCTGACCGAGGCCTTAGGCTGGGTTCACACTGGGTGGATTCCGGGTGGAGATCTCGCGATCTTGTGAAAATTGCAAGGACTGACATGGACTTAAGCTTATTAAGTCCTGCCTTTGGTAAACATATTGCACTGTATTGCACAAGTAATCCCCTTTTTTCATTTTTTGCTGAAAAAAAAAATATAAACAATAAAAAAATTAAACAGAATTAACCCCTTAAGGACATGGCCCTTTTTTCCATTTTCAGTTTTACCTCCCCCTTTTAAAAAATCGTAACTCTTTTATTTATCGACATGAATGTCTGAGGGCTTGTTTTTTGCGGGATGAGTTGTATTTTTAATGATACTATTTAATGAACCAAATAATGTACTAAAAAAGTTTTTAAAAATTCTAAGTGGATTCAAATGTAAAAAAAAATAAAAATTCTGCCATCTATGGGTGCATCTTGTTTCTATGGCTCACAAACTGCAACAAAAATGATATGCTCACTTTATTCTATGGGTCAGTAGGATAGTATTAGTGTATCTTGATGCTACCAGGAAGTCCTAGTGGAGTCAAGATTGATAGGGGGGTGACGTCCCCTGAAAGTGTTTGGCTGCACATGTGCTCATCCTGAAGGTCCTGGAAGGCAATAAGGAATCGTAGCTGCAGAGGACTGCTGCCTTAGGAGCGGTGAGGGCTCATCAGGTCCGATGCAGGGACCGGAAAATGTGACAGGTGGCACCTAGCAGACACAAGCGCCGGATGACCGTCTCCCACGGCGCCGGACCACATTGGGAGCGCTGAGCAGGGGAGCGGCCCTGGGACAACATGGAGGCACTGGCCAGAAACCTCTCCCGACGTAGGCGAGCACATGCACGTTCAGCGCCAACATCGGGGTGAGTGGCCCTCAGTCAGCACAGAGGCTGCAAGAGCTGGGAGAATGCAGCACTCAGTCGGCAGGTGGCCGGCAGCCTCCTGCTTACACTGATTGTTGCACACTGCACATTTATGAATAGGTGCCCTGCAGCCGTAGCCTTACGATTACTTCGGTTCTTAGCCTTACATTATTACATGTCAATGCTGCCATATAACAGCGGTCCCATGGCAGCATTGACACCTCATTATGTAAGGCTAAGAACCGAAGTAACCGTAGGGCTACGGCTGCAGGGCACCCATTCATCAATGTGCAGTGTGCAGCAAGGACCTTCATGCCTTGAGCCAATCAGGAGATGGGGGTGTGAGAGGGGCGTTCCTCCTGTCAAACCCCTAGCTTCTGGTGGCATTAGCGTACACTAATACCAAGTACGATTACTACGATACCAAACCTATATAGTTTTTTTCTTGCTGTACCGCTTTTTTTTTTTTTCCAAAAAAAAAATATATTTTTTAATTATTTTCTGCCGCCATCTTCTGACAGCCATAACATTTCTATCTTTCTGTCGACATAGTTGTGCAAAGGCTCAGTCTTTGCGAGACATCTTGTAGTTTGCATTGGTACCATTTTGGAATGCATCCGACTTTCTGATTGCTTTTTATAGCATTTTTTCTTGGAGGCAGGGTGACCAAAAAAGAGCATTTCTGGCGTTCTTTATTTTTTGTCTGACGACGTTCACCGTGCGGGGTACATAATGCGTTACTTTGATAGATCTGACTTTTACGGTGCAGCAATACCAAATATGTATTTTTGTTTTATTATTTATTTTTTTATTATAAATATGGCAAAAGGGTTTTTTTTTTAACTTTATTAATAATTAGTAAAACTTTATTGATTTTATTTTTACTTTTTTTTTGTGCCCAGAGGGGACAACAACTTGCGATGCCTTGATCGCTCCTGCAGTATGATGCAATGCCAAAGCATTACATCATAAAGCGATCAGGCAGGCATTCTATCAAGCCACCCCACGGGCATGCCTTTCAGAAGCCCCGGCTGCCATGACACCCACACGACTCCCTACGAACGCATCGCGGGGGGCCGTAAGGGACCCCCAAAAAGCAGCCGGGGGATATAAATCCCGCTGTCAGAATTGACAGCAGCATTTAAAGGGTTAACAGCTCCGATGAGCACGTTTCGACCAAAGAACTGGTCTTTATCAAGCTTAAATATTGAATGTAACATTATTCCATATATATCTAGAATATACAAGATCCAATATCCAATCCCATAACCCCTCAGCAGATACAACCAATCATCAATTACCATTGGTGAAATACATATACATAAATACAACACTCCTCCAAGTAAGAGAATATCATGCAACAGGTGTGACTCCATCCTGCACACCACGTCCTCCATCTTGTGGCTTCCTGCGTCATCTTAATGAGTTGGAATATAATAATATACCCGGCTTCAATGAATGAATTTACATAGTAACATAGTATGTAAGGCCGAATGAAGACATTGTCCATCTAGTCCAGCCTGTCTATCCTACTGTGTTGATCCAGAGGAAGGCAAAAAATCCCACATACACTAGTACTATCCTACTGACCCATAGAATAAAGTGAGCATATCATTTTTGTTGCAGTTTGTGAGCCATAGAAACAAGATGCACCCATAGATGGCAGAATTTTTATTTTTTTTTTACATTTGAATCCACTTAGAATTTTTAAAAACTTTTTTTAAAAGTTTGGTTGTAGTTCTCCAAATAAATACGCAGCCAGCTAAGTGTTACAGCAGGCTTGCGCCAAATTATTTCCTTGCTCTGAAATCACCGGTCTGTTGCAGTTAATAACAGTGCAACACTGCAGTTCCGTCACACACATCAGGGACAGAATTGTGTACGCAGGGCCAGAAGACATCTTATAGATTGAATATACGCAGTGGTCCTTGTGCAAAAAAAGATAAGAAAAAAATCTATTTGGCCTGCCTGTCACTCTGCTCAGTGTTGTGGGTCCGTGTGTGCTGGGGGTAAAATTTCTCCAAATAAATACGCAGCCAGCTAAGTGTTACAGCAGGCTTGCGCCAAATTATTTCCTGGCGTTCCCTAAGCGAACTCAGCCTACAACCACAGGCCAATAAGCGGCACATTAAATTACAGTGTTGTGTTTCTGCATTCCTGGTAATACAGCATGCTGAGGGGTAGGGGTAGGCCTAGAGGACGTGGGCGCGGCCGAGGACGCGGAGGGCCTAGTCCGGGTGTGGGCACAGGCCGAGCTCCTGATCCTGGTGTAGCGCAGCCGACTGCTGCGGGATTAGGAGAGAGACACGTTTCTGGCGTCCCCACATTCATAGCACATTTAATGGGTCCACGCGGTAGACCCTTATTAGAAAATGAGCAATGTGAGCAGGTCCTGTCGTGGATGGCAGAAAGTGCTTCTAGCAACCTATCGTCCACCCAGAGTTCTGCGCCGTCCACTGCTGCAACTCAGAATCCTCTGGCTGCTGCTCCTCCTTCCTCCCAGCCTCCTCACTCCATGAAAATGAGACATTCTGAGGAGCGGGCAGACTCCCAGGAACTGTTCTCGGGCCCCTGCTCAGATTGGGCAGCAGTGGTTCCTCTCCCACCAGAGGAGTTTATCGTGACTGATGCCCAACCATTGCAAAGTTCCCGGGGTCCGGGGGATGAGGCTGGGGACTTCCGGCAACTGTATCAAGACCTTTCAGTGGGTGAGGAGGCCGATGACGATGAGACACAGTTGTCTATCAGTGAGGTAGTAGTAAGGGCATTAAGTCCGAGGGAGGAGCGCACCGAGGAAGAGCAGCAGGACGATGAGGTGACTGACCCCACCTGGTTTGCTACGCCTACTGAGGACAGGTCTTCAGAGGGGGAGGCAAGCGCAGCAGCAGGGCAGGTTGCAAGAGGCAGTGCGGTGGCCAGGGGTAGAGGCAGGGCCAGACCGAATAATCCACCAACTGTTTCCCAAAGCACCCCCTCGCGCAATGCCACCCTGCAGAGGCCGAGGTGCTCAAAGGTCTGGCAGTTTTTCACTGAGAGTGCAGACGACCGACGAACAGTGGTGTGCAACCTTTGTCGCGCCAAGATCAGCCGGGGAGCCACCACCACCAGCCTCACCACCACCAGCATGCGCAGACATATGATGGCCAAGCACCCCACAAGGTGGGACGAAGGCCGTTCACCGCCTCCGGTTTGCACCGCTGCCTCTCCCCCTGTGCCCCAACCTGGCACTGAGATCCAACCCCGCTCTGAGGACACAGGCACTAACGTCTCCTGGCCTGCACCCACACCCTCACCTCCGCTGTTCTCGGCCCCATCCACCAATGTATTTCAGCGCACCGTCCAGCCGTCGCTAGCGCAAGTGTTTGAGCGCAATCGCAAGTACGCCGCCACGCACTGGCACGCTCAAGCGTTAAACGTGCACATAGCCAAATTTATCAGCCTGGAGATGCTGCCGTATAGGGTTGTGGAAACGGAGTCTTTCAAAAGTATGATGGCGGCGGCGGCCCCGCGCTACTCAGTTCCCAGTCGCCACTACTTTTCCCGATGTGCCGTCCCAGCCCTGCACGACCACGTCTCCCGCAACATTGTACGCGCCCTCACCAATGCGGTTACTGGCAAGGTCCACTTAACAACGGACACGTGGACAAGCACAGGCGGGCAGGGCCACTATATCTCCCTGATGGCACATTGGGTGAATTTAGTGGAGGCTGGGACAGAGTCAGAGCCTGGGACCGCTCACGTCCTACCCACCCCCAGAATTGCGGGCCCCAGCTCGGTGCTGGTATCTGCGGCGGTGTATGCTTCCTCCACTAAACCACCCTCCTCCTCCTCCTCCGCAACCTCTGTCTCGCAATCAAGATGTGTCAGCAGCAGCACGTCGCCAGCAGTCGGTGTCGTGCGGCGTGGCAGCACAGCGGTGGGCAAGCGTCAGCAGGCCGTGCTGAAACTACTCAGCTTAGGAGATAAGAGGCACACAGCCCACGAACTGGTGCAGGGTCTGACAGAGCAGACCGACCGCTGGCTTGCGCCGCTGAGCCTCCAACCGGGCATGGTCGTGTGTGACAACGGCCGTAACCTGGTGGCGGCTCTGCAGCTCGGCAGCCTCACGCACGTGCCATGCCTGGCCCACGTCTTTAATTTGGTGGTTCAGCGCTTTCTGAAAAGCTACCCATGCTTGTCAGACCTGCTCGGAAAGGTGCGCCGGCTCTGCGCACATTTCCACAAGTCCCACACGGACGCTGCCACCCTGCGCACCCTGCAACATCGGTTTAATCTGCCAGTGCACCGACTGCTGTGCGACGTGCCCACACGGTGGAACTCTACACTCCACATGTTGGCCAGGCTGTATGAGCAGCGTAGAGCTATAGTGGAATACCAACTCAAACATGGGCGGCGCAGTGGGAGTCAGCCTCCTCAATTATTTTCAGAAGAGTGGGCCTGGTTGGCAGACATCTGCCAGGTCCTTGGAAACTTTGAGGAGTCTACCCAGGTGGAAGTGGCGATGCTGCAATCATTAGCGTCATCATTCCTCTGCTATGCCTCTTGAGAAGTTCCCTGCAAAGCATAAAGGCAGACGCTTTGCACTCGGAAACAGAGCCGGGGGAAGACAGTATGTCGCTGGATAGTCAGAGCACCCTCCTGTCTATATCTCAGCGCGGTGAGGAGGAGGAGGAAGATGAGGAGGAGGGGGAAGACACAGCTTGGCCTACTGGTGAGGGTAGACATGCTGGTGGCCTGTCATCCTTTCAGCGTGTATGGCCTGAGGAGGAGGAGGAGGAGGAGGAGGATCCTGAAAGTGATCTTCCTAGTGAGGACAGCCATGTGTTGCGTACAGGTACCCTGGCACACATGGCTGACTTCATGTTAGGATGCCTTTCTCGTGACCCTTGCGTTACACGCATTCTGGCCACTACGGATTACTGGGTGTACACACTGCTCGACCCATGGTATAAGGAGAACCTTTCCACTCTCATACCTGAAGAGGAAAGGGGTTCGAGAGTGTTGCTATACCACAGGACCCTGGCGGACAAACTGATGGTAAAATTCCCATACGACAGCGGTAGTGGCCGAAGGCGCAGTTCCGAGGGCCAGGTAGCAGGGGAGGCGCGGAGATCAGGCAGGATGTACAGCACAGGCATGCCAACACTCTTTAAGGCCCTTGACAGCTTTATGGCTCCCCAGCAAGGACTGTGTCACCGCTCCCCAGTCACGGCTGAGTCGGCGGGAGCACTGTAAAAGGATGGTGAGGGAGTACGTAGCCGATCGCATGACCGTCCTCCGTGACGCCCCTGCCCCCTACAACTACTGGGTGTCAAAGCTGGACACGTGGCCTGAACTCGCGCTGTATGCCCTGGAGGTGCTTGCTTGTCCTGAGGCTAGCGTCTTGTCAGAGAGGGTGTTTAGTGCGGCTGGGGGAATCATCACAGATAAGCGTACCCGCCTGTCAACCGACAGTGCCGACAGGCTAACACTCATCAAGATGAACAAAGCCTGGATTTCCCCAGACTTCTCTTCTCCACCAGCGGACAGCAGCGATACCTAAGCAATACGTAGGCTGCACCCGCGGATGGAAGCATGGTTCTGTATCCCCATCAAAAACGGGGACCTTTTCGCTTCATCAATCTGTGTATAATATTCCTCCTCCTCCTCCTGCTCCTCCTCCTGAAACCTCACATAATCACGCCGAACGGGCAATTTTTCTTAGGCCCACAAGGCTCAGTCATATAATTTTTCTAAACAATTTTTATACGTTTCAATGCTCATTAAAGCGTTGAAACTTTCACCACCAACAATTTTTATTTTAACTGGGCTGCCTCCTGGCCTAGTTACCAATTAAGCCACATTAACCAAAGCGATTAATGGGTTTCACCTGCCCTCTTGGTTGGCCATGGCCAATTTTTCTGATGTACATTAGTACTGTTGATACAGCAATTTTTGTGGGCCCTCGCCTACAGTGTAATCAAATGAATTTTTAGCCCACCTGCATTACAGCTGACGTTACATCCGCTGTGTTGGGCAATGCAATGGGATATATTTATGTACCGCCGGTGGCTTCCTGGCACCCACCCATGCTGTCGGTCCACAGGGAGTTGTAAATGCATCTGTGTCCACTTCTAAAGAACCCCAGTCTGACTGGGGCATGCAGTGTGGGCCGAAGCCCACCTGCATTAAGAACGACATTACTACCTCAGCTGTGTTGGGCAATGCAATGGGATATTTTTATGTACCGCCGGTGGGTTCCAGGGAGCCACCCATGCCGTGGGTCCACAGGGAGTTGTAAATGCATCTGTGTCCACTTCTAAAGAACCCCAGTCTGACTGGGGCATGCAGTGTGGGCCGAAGCCCACCTGCATTAAGCACGACATTACTACCTCAGCTGTGTTGGGCAATGCAATGGGATATTTTTATGTACCGCCGGTGGCTTCCTGGCACCCACCCATGCTGTCGGTCCACAGGGAGTTGTAAATGCATCTGTTTCCACTTCTAAAGAACCCCAGTCTGACTGGGGCATGCAGTGTGGGCCGAAGCCCACCTGCATTAAGCACGACATTACTACCTCAGCTGTGTTGGGCAATGCAATGGGATATTTTTATGTACCGCCGGTGGGTTCCAGGGAGCCACCCATGCTGTGGGTGCACACGAAATTCCCATTGCGGAGTTGTACCTGCCTGTGACTATTTATAAAAAAACGCAGTCTGACTGGGGCGTGCAGACACCTTGACAGAATGAATAGTGTGCGGCACATAGGTTCCCCATTGCTATGCCCACGTGTGCAGCTCCAGATGGAGGTGGCACAGGATTGGATTTCTCATTGCTTCTGTACAGCATTGTGGGCTATCGCCCCGCCCCTTTTAAAGAGGGTCGCTGCCTAGCCGTGCCAATCCTCTACAGTGTGTGCCTGCGGTTCCTCTGGCAGACGCACTTATAAATAGACATGAGTGTGGCGTGGCATGAGGGCAGCTGAAGGCTGCGCAGGGACAATTTGGTGTGCGCTGTGGACACTGGGTCGTGCAGGGGGGGGGTGGGCAGCATGTAACCCAGGAGAAGTGGCAGCGGAGTGTCATGCAGGCAGTGATTGTGCTTTGTTGGAGGTAGTGTGGTGCTTAGCTAAGGTATCCATTGCTAATGAGGGCTTTTCAGAAGTAAAAGTTTTTGGGAGGGGGGGGGGCCCACTCTTGCCGCTATTGTGGCTTAATAGTGGGACCTGGGAACTTGAGATACAAAAATGCTCGGGTCGCCCATTGACTTCAATGGGGTTCGTTACTCGAAACGAACCCTCGAGCATCGCGAAAAATTCGTCTCGAGTAACGAGCACCCGAGCATTTTGGTGCTCGCTCATCTCTAGTTTTTAACATTAGAAAGTCCCATTGACAATCGTGTGAAAAAAATACAGCGATATTGCAGCTTTAAAAAAACGCTAGTGGAAAGGCACCTTTACGGCTCACACACTTGCGTTTGCATTTTTTGTTAACGCGATTGTCAATGGGACTTTCTAATGTTAAAAACGCAACGCAATGCCCCAAAAACGCAAGTTGCATTGCGTTGCGTTGCGTTTTTAACATTAGAAAGTCCCATTGACAATCACGTGACCAAAAAACGCAAACGCAAGTGTGTGGGAGCCCTAAGAAAAAGTTTTGGATGTACCTGGGGCACCTTCTTCCAGGTAATGTTCCATAGTGTTGTGATCATGCATACCTCCACGCTGCAGGACGTAACTGTCCGCCCTGCAGCATTAAGGAGCTAATGCAGCTGTAAAGGTCTGAGCATTGCATTCTTTATCACAGACTGACCACAGGATTATGGTTTGAATGAAAACGCAGGCAAAATACATTTTTAAAATACCACTGGAAAACAGCCTTAGGCCTTAGTCAGACGGGCGTTTTTAGCCGCGATTTGCGCATGCGCATGCGTCTGGCGATTTTATAAAACCATTGCTTTGCAATGGTATCGGACACATGAGCGCTTTTTATGCGCTCGTCCGATAAATTATAGAACAAAAAATCGCAGATCGCACCTATCTGCGATCTGCGATTCCTGTTCTCTTCTGTATATGCTCTCAATGGGGCTGGCGGCAGCAGCGCCGACCCCATTGAGAACATATAGAAGACAAATCATTCTTCGCTGCCACAGCTGTAACAGCTGTGGCAGAGAAGAACGATGTTTGCCCATTGAATTCAATGGAGCGGCAATACAACCGCTCCATTGAAAGCAATGGGCTGCCGGCGTGCGCGGGGTGAATTGTCGGGAAGGGGTTAAATTTATAAGCCCTTCCCTGCAATTCATCCTAAAATGTGTTAAAATAAAAAAAAATTGTATACTCACCTTTCCGCTGCAGCCGGAGTACAGCCGCGGCCGCTGTCAGTTCTCCTGAACTGCTTCTCGGCACTATTCAGCCGGCGGGGCTTTAAAATCCCCGCCTGCTGAATAATCTGCCTCTGATTGGTCACAGCCCTGACCAATCAGAGGCCGGTTTCACTCACACACCCATTCATGAATTCATGAATGGGTGAGTGACTGCTGCCTCTCAGCGCTGAGCCAATCAGGGGCAGGTCTGACTCACATCCATTCATGAATTCATGAATGGGTGTGAGTGAGGCATGCCTCTGATTGGCTCAGCGCTGAGCCAATCAGGGGGCAGGTCTGACTCACACCCCCTTCACACCCACTGCAGGACGGCCGCGCGGAGCTCCGGCTGCCGGGAGAAGGTGAGTATACAATTTTTTTTTATTTTAACACATTTTAGGATGAATTGCAGGGAAGGGCTTATATATTTAAGCCCTTACTGACAATTCATCCCGGGCTCGCCCGCAGCGCATTGCTTTAAATGGAGGCGGCTCTATTGCCGTCTCCATTGAATGCAATGCGCTGGACAGCTCCGGCCCGTTTCTAATGAAACGCGGCTAGGAGCAGATTTTCGGGCGATTTGCGGGCGACTTGCGCGCACCGGTCACGCGATTTGCGGATGCGCATCCGTCATGCGTTCCGCAAATCGCTCGAAAAAACGCCCGTCTGACTAAGGCCTAAAACTGTATACAAATCACTGTAAGGATTCGGGACTAGTGTTGCTCGTCTTAAATAGACAGGTGCTAAAATTGCCCCGATTTTAGCAAAATTGGGTAAGTGAACCAATTGTGGGAAAAAATAAATTTCCCATAATGCCTAATGCAGAGGTCAGCATGCAGCCAATCAATAGCCAAAGTGCCTTGTTGATGTTATCAAATGTGTCTTCCATCTTGAATATGGGCAGCAGTTTCATTGGATTCCTGCATCACATGACCTAGTCGTATATAACATAGCACGGTACCTCAAGAAAAATAGCTGTATAACTCCATATCAGCATGGGTTTATGAGAGATCCACTCCTGTCACACCAACCTGATCAGCTTCTACGAGGAGGTAAGTTCTGGACTGGATGGGGAGAGTCACTGGATTTTGTGTATCGAGTGACACTTCCAAAGCGTCTGATACTGTGCCGCATAAAAGGTTGGTATATAAAATGAGAATGCTTAGTCTGGGTGAGAATGTGTGTAAGTGGGTAAGTAACTGGTAAGTGATAGAAAGCAGAGGGGGTGATAAATGGTGCATACTCTGATTGGGTCACTGTTACTAGTGGGGTACCACAGGGGGCAGTATAGAAGGGGTCACAGTTACTAGAGGGATACCACAGAGGGTAGTATTGGAGGGGTTACTAGTGGGATACCACAGGGGGCAGTATTGGAGGGGTTACCACTATTTGTGAGGTACCACATGGATCGGTATTGGAAGGGTCACTATTTCTAGTGGGGTACTACAGAGTAGTATTGGGCCCTATTCTTTTTAATATATTTATTACTGACCTGGTAGAAGGATTGTGCAGTAAAATATCAATATTTGCAGATGATACAAAACTATGTAAAGTAATTAACAGAAATTAAGAAGGAGGTTGCAAGAGGATCTGGATACGTTGGAGGCAGTAAAGTGGCAAATGAAGTTTAACACTGATAAATGTAAGGTTCTGCACATGGGCAGAGGAAATAAATGTCATTATTACACACTAAATGGAAAACCACTGGATAACACTGACATGAAAAGGACTTGGGGATTTTTGTTAACTAATCTTAAGGCTGTCTGTCCAATTCCCAGCCATTGTTACAAGGCTTGTATAAAGAGTCTAACATTGGCTTGAAGGAATGCTGCCTTCCAATAGGTGGCACTATGGAGGTATTATTCCATCCCCCTTATTTGCATATTAAAAAGAGACAGTGCACAGAGACAAGGAACAGAAGGCTACACAGTATAAACAGTACTATGTGGCCTTCTGTTCCCACATATTGTGTTTCCCAGGGATTGTGGCTTATTTAGTTGGTGGTGCTTTTTTTTGTTAAAGGGGTTGTCCCGCGCCGAAACGGTTTTTTTTTTTTTTTAAACCCCCCCCCCCGTTCGGCGCGAGACAACCCCGATGCAGGGGTTAAAAAAACCACCCGCACAGCGCTTACCTGAATCCCGGCGGTCCGGCGTCTTCATACTCACCTGCTGAAGATGGCCGCCGGGATCCTCTGTCTTCATGGACCGCAGGGCTTCTGTGCGGTCCATTGCCGATTCCAGCCTCCTGATTGGCTGGAATCGGCACGTGACGGGGCGGAGCTACACGGAGCTACACGGAGCCCCATTCAGAAAAGAAGAAGACCCGGACTGCGCAAGCGCGGCTAATTTGGCCATCGGAGGGCGAAAATTAGTCGGCACCATGGAGACGAGGACGCCAGCAACGGAGCAGGTAAGTATAAAACTTTTTATAACTTCTGTATGGCTCATAATTAATGCACAATGTACATTACAAAGTGCATTATTATGGCCATGCAGAAGTGTATAGACCCACTTGCTGCCTCGGGACAACCCCTTTAACATAAAACAAAAAGAAAAACAAAAAGAGTAACAGCAAATACACACAGTGTGTGTCAGCAACTTGAGATGTAGTTCAAAGATGCCTGTCCAGCAACTACGAATTACTTGCAGACCTTATGCAGCCAGCAGTAGGATTTGGGGAATTCATTTACACTGCGCCAAAGAGGGACCGCTCACAAAGGTACAAGCTATACTTTGTGGCTGTCTGTTCTCGTATATTGTGCTTAACAGCGATTGCAGCTTATTTAATTGACGGTGGTTTCTTTGTTAATATAAAACAAAAAGACTCCCAAACTGGGAAACAGCAAATACACATGGTGTGTGTTAGTGCCTTCAGTGTCATTCAGAGACAACAGTCTGACTATTACGAGTTATTTGCAGGTCTGCTGCTCAAATGAGAGCAGAGTGTTCTGTGGATAGAGGTCTGCCAGGGTCCGGATGCCATAATGCTCCCAAACCCAGGCATCCTCCAATCGGAGCACTACCGGGAGTCAAGGGTTATGCCATAAGGGAGTGTCCGCTATTATGTTTGTAAAATGGTCAATTGACTTGGCCTGCCGCCAAACTTGTGAGGCCAACCTTTGAACTGGTTACATCTTACCAGTCAGAGTAGAGGGAGATTCCAGCAGGGGCTAAAATCTAGGGATTTTTAGGTAATGTGCCAAATGTGCCTCCGAGTTGGGGAGAGGGTCGTCACTTAGCCAGCTTCTCAGATGAATTAGCTGACTGGCCACGTAGTATAGAAACAAATCTAGCAATGCAACGCCTGCATCTTGCTTCAGCCACTGAAGCGTAGAGATTCGTAATTTGGGACGAGAATTTCCCCATATAAAGGAGGACATCAGGGACTGCATAGATTTAAAGAAGCAGGTCGGGATATGTACCAACACATGTTGTAAAATATATAGGCACTTCGGTAGTACTATCAGTCTGATTAGATTAGTGCGTCCCTGCCACTGAGAGTGGCAGAGAACCCCATATTTTAAAGTTTGACCTAAATACGTCTATTAGGGGGTATACGTTTAGCTCCAGAGACTTTTCCGCATCATTGATTATCTATATCCCAGTTATTTAAACTGATTTGAGATTTAGAGGCCACAGAGTGAGTTAATATTACCCAAGTGACTCCTACCGGAAAAATTACCAAATGTGTTAATGAGATCTATCATGTGAGGGGGAGTTGCCTCAGGGTCTGCCAAGAAAAGCAAGAGATCGTCGACATACAAAGCCACACGATCTTCCTTATTCCCTACCGCAACACCTCTGTATAGCTGGGTTTCTTGTAGCATCATAGCTAGCAGCTCAAAGGCCAGAGCGAATAGTATGGGGGATATGGGACACCCCTGTCTAGTTCCTTAACCCCTTAGTGACGAAGCCTGTTTGCGCCTTAGTGACGGAGCCAAATTTTGGAAATCTGACATGCGTCGTTCAACATAGCATAACTCCGTAAAGGCTTTACATATCCAAGTGATTCTGACATTGTTTTTTCGCCACATGTTGTACTTCATTTTGGTTGTAAAAAGAGACCGATATAATTTGTGTATATTTATTAAAAGTACCAATATTGGAAAAAGTTTGAAAAAATTGTCATTTTTTCACATTTTCAACTGTAATATCTCAAATATGTCCAAACATACTGTACAAATTTTTGATAAGATATATATTTCCATCTGTTTACTTTATTCTGAATGCACACTTGAAAAACTTTTGTGTTTTTTTTAACCATTTATAGGACGTACAAATTTAACATTACTTTTCAGCATTTTGAGGAACACTTTGCTTTCCTGCACCATGCCAAGTTTGCAAAGGCTCATGAGTGTCAGAATAATAGATACCCCCCCAAATGACCCCATTTTAAAAACTACACCCCTTAATGTATTCACTGAGGGGTGTCATGAGTATTTTGACCCTACCAGTTTTTTTCAGGAATTAATTCAATTTAGGGGAGAAAAAATAAAATTTCATATTTTTGCAAATATGTCATTTTAAAGACATATTTTTTTCCTATAGTGCCCATGAAAATGAGGATTTACACCCCAAAATGGATACCCGCTTTTCTCCCGTGTTTAGAAACATACCCATTGTGGCCCTAATCTTATGTCTGGATGCACAACGGGACCCAAAATGAAAGGAGTAGTCGGTGTCTTTCAGAACATAAATTTTGCTTGAAGGCGTTTTAGGCCCATAGCACTTTTGTAGAGCTCTTGAGCAGCCAAAACCAAAGAGAACCCCCACAAGTGACCCCATTTTGAAAACTAGACCCCTTAACGATTTTATCTAAGGGTGTACTGCCCATTTTAACTCCACAGTTTTTGAATGAATTCAAGCAAAGCAAAAGGAAAAAAATTAGATTTTCGTTTTTTGGCAATTCTGTTGTTTTAAAAACTGCTTTTTTTGTACAGCACACACATGAATGAAGACTTGCACCCCAAAATGAATACTCCTGTTTGTCCCGTGTTCAGAGACATGCCCATTGTGGCCCTAATCTTTTGTCTGGATGCACAACGGGGCGCAAAATGAAAGAAGTAGTCGGTGGCTTTCAGGACAGAAATTTAGCATGAAAGTGATTTAGGCCCCATTGCCCACTTGTAGAGCCCTTGAGCGGCCAAAACGACAGAGAACCCCCACAAATGATCCCATTTTGAAAACTAGACCCCTTTACGAATTCATCTAGGGGTGTACTGTGTATTTTTACCCTACAATTTTTGAATAAATCTAAGCAAAGCAGTAGGAAAAAAATTACAATTTTTATTTTTTTAGCAGTTGTGTCAATTTAAAAACAGTTTTTTTTTGTACAATGTACATAGGAATGAAGACCTTCACCCCAAAATGGATACCCCTGTTTGTCCCGTGTTCAGATACATACCCCTTGTGGCCCTAATCTACTTAAAGGACACATGGCTAGGCCTATAATGGAAGGAGCACCCGTTTGATTTCAGGGTACAACGGAATAAATTCCAGGCCCCATTGCCCATTTGTAGAGCCATTGAGCATCCAAAACGATAAAGAACCCCCACAAATGACCCCATTTTAAAAACTAGACCCCTTAATGAATTCATCTAGGGGTGTATTGTGCATTTTGACCCCACAGTATTTGAATAAATCTAAGCAAAGCAGAAGGAAAAAATTACTTTTTTCATTTTTTTGGCAATTTTGTCAATTTAAAAACTGGGTTTTTTTTGTACAGTGTACATAGGAATGAAGACTTTCACCCCCAAATGGATGCCCCCGTGTGTCCCGTGTTCAAAAACATACCCCTTGTGGCCCTAATCTACTTAAAGGACACATGGCAAGGCCTGTAATGGAGGGAACACCCGTTGGATTGCAAGGCACAACTGAATAAATCCCAGGCCCCATTGTTCATTTGTACGGAATAAAAATTGACTCCCTAAAAATATCCCCCCCCCCCCACACACACACACACACACCCCTAGCCCTCCGCGCCCTTTTCGGCGTTCCCCAAATCTTAGATAAAAGTAATAATGCGAACTGTGTGGTATTTCCGAAGACAGGGGTAATTACGGAGGCTGCTTGGGATGGGTACATGGGGAAAACCGGGTATCTCCTCCCCTCTCCTCATGCTTTTTTGGGGGTGTTTCGTGACCTCAGTAGTGGGTATGGGGTGTAAAAAGTGGCACTCTGTGAGTCTCCGTAAGCTTGATGAGGTGCGGCGGTCTCGCACAGAAAGCGCTCAACAAGGTGCTCCTGGAACTGCATGAAGGCGAGCGTTCCCGGGGCTTCTTGTAAATTACGGATTACAGGTAGCGGTCTGAATAACGCCAGGCTCACGCAGCCGTAGGTGGAATCTGCTTGCGGAGGCCAGCAGCGGATCCCAGCTGTGAGCCCGTCTGTGACCCTGCGTACGGCTGCATAATGTACTGCGCATAACTGCCTACTCACACGGGCGGTCATGCGCAGTACCTTTTTTTTGTTTGTATTTCCCGCACCGTCGCTTAGCGATGACCCGGGTACCCGCAGCCCGTATACAACTTAGTTGCGTATGGGCAGTGGGTATATCTGCGACCATGGAGCACAATGGGCTCTATGCTGCGGATATCCGCGGTAAAATAGAACCTGCTGCGTTCTCTTTTCTGCGAGTGGATTACACAATTCCGACCCGCTAATGTGAGTGGAATTGTGTAATCCAATGCGATTGATCTGCGTATTACCGCGGATCAGACGCATGCGGAATCCGTAATTCCTATCCGGTCATGTGAGACCGGCCTAAGGTAGATCGCTACCTTTTTATCACGTGACCGGGGACCGCTCAACGAGGCCACTCGTCACTGCTCCAGGCTCTCGGCGACCGTTGGTTGCTGGGAGCAAGGAGATTTTAAATTTCCTAGGCTCCCCGACTCCTGCGCATGTGTCCCGTGTTTTGCCGGCGGTCTCATGCCCAGGATCCGGGAAAGTTCACGGGAGAAGATCGCATTGGGGTGCAAATACGGAGGCCTCCGGTAAACAGTTTCATCTCCTCTCACCGATCGCATCGGTGAGGGGAGATGAAGCTTCACCTTTTTTTTACTTTTACGTGTTCGCCATTATCCATTGGATAACGTCGAACACGTGACGAGGAACCACTCACCGCGGCCCCCCGTGAAATCTCCAGGCTCTCGGCTAAGTTTTGTAGCCAGGAGCAGGGAGATTTTCAATTATCCTGGCAATCCACGGCTTTTGCGCATGCGTCCACCATTTTGGCGACGGGCGTGTGCGCAGAAGCTGGGGTAAGGTCCGCGGATAAATACGTGGGCCTTAGGTACGTCATTTCATCCTACCTCACGGATATGATCCGTGGGGGGAGATGAAACGCAAGCTTTTTTAACTTTTTTAAAACTTTTTTTAAACTTTTTTTTTTTACTTTTACACTTTTTTTTCACTTTTTACAGTTTTTTTTTAACTTTACATGATCACTGTCATCCATTGGATAACAGTGATCATGTCCCCGGTATAATCTCTCTGCTCCGGACTACACATGGCAGCCAAGAGCAGAGGGATTTTAAATTTCCCGGGGCTCGAGCCCGTCTGAGCACGAGCCCGATGTCATGCGCAGACATTCGCAGACGGGGATTCGGGTCCCGGGACATCGGGGAGGACTTAGGTGAGTATTTTACCTCCCCTCATGGATCCGATCCATGAGGGGAGGTGAAACTGACTTTTTTTTTTACTTTTTCGCGATTGCCGCTATCCAATGCATAGTGGCGATCGCGTGCCCGGGGACACCTCCTGGTTCCTGGCTACCTTCAGGAGCCGGGAGCCAGGAGATTTAAAATTTGCCAGGGGCTCCCGGGCTTCTGCGCATGCGCCTGACGTCATCGTCTGGCGCGCATGCGCAGAAGACCGCCGGCGGGTCCGGGAGGACCCGATCTCCGGGGGACACTGGGGACAAGCTGCGTGAGTATTTTCAGCTGCTCCGATGGATCCAATCCATGAGGGCAGCTGAATCTTTACTTTTTTTCACTGTTTTATTTACCTTTTTGCGATCGGCGCTATGCATTGGATAGCGCCGATCGCAATGCCGGTGGGGATTGCCCGCATCCTGGGATGACAGCTCCATGCTGTCGGCTACCTGCGGGCACCGACAGCATGGAGCTGTCACGTCCTCAAGCAGGTGGGCATCAATCCAAAGATAATGCATAAAACTACGTCCTCTAGGATTAAAGCCCATTTTCTGAGGACGTAGTTTCCCGGTGGGGCAGTCGTTAAGGGGTTAATATAACTGGAAGTAGGGAGAGCAAGACTTATTAATGAAAATTAGCTGCTAGGGGGACCTATACAGTAGAGTTGTCCAACAAATAAAGACCTCACAGAAACCTGAATCTTTGTAAAACCTGAAGAAGAAAGGGCCATTAAATTGAATCGAATGCCTTTGCCACATCTAAGAAGGCGAAGGCCCAGTCCTCTCCTCCAGCTGCTCCCACCTGCATCACTACTTGGGCCCTCTGTAAATTATCTCTGCTAGACTTCCCAGGCATGAACCCTGTTTGATCTGAGTGGATTAAGTCCAGTATTATGGTATTGAGGCGGTTGGCCAACATTTTAGTCAAAAGTTCGTAATCAGTATTAAGTAAAGAAATTGGGGCCACAGTCTAGGGGGTCTTTATCTGGTTTTAGAATGAGTACTATTGTTGCTTCGTAAAAGGATGGAGGGAGAGCTCCTCTCTCATAGGCTGCGTTATACGTGGCAAGTAAAGTAGGAAGTACTTTTAATTTTTTGGATGCAACAACTTTTTTACTTTTAATATTTTTTATTTTTACAGCAATTCAAAAATGTTTATTTTTATTTTAATTATTTTTACTTGGAGACTTGAACTTGCAATGGTTTGATTGCTTATACAGTATAATGCAATACTATGGTACTGCATTTTACTGTATTTTAGCAGCCTACCTATTAAAGGCATACAGAAAAAAATGAACAAGCTCACCAGCAGGATAAGATCGTGGGGAGCCATTTGGGACATTTTAATGCCGCTATCAGAATACACAGTGGCATTTAAAAGGTTAAGAGCCATGATCAGAGTTCTTTATATATCCACATTGATTTTCTCCTATTCCTAACCCTTTTATTCCGGGAAGGCATGAACCGCTCACAGTATGTAATTAGACATTTCCCATTTATTGTCTGTACTCACCTCTCCCAGATTCTCATTTATTTCAATGAGAGTGAAGCATCTAGTACACTCTGGCCCTGATCTTCTATGACGAGTTCTGGCCCTGCTGCACTGACAGTGGGTGGATCAGCTGATCGACGGGGATCTCGACCGGTGATTGATGTAGGATAGGTCATCAATAGTAAAAGCCTTACGTACCCCTTTAATACTAGCATGAATGTTTGTATGGGGTCAAGTAGGCACAGCACTATCAAGGAATGTCTTCATCTATTGCCTTTAATAAGAAGATTTTGGATTCTTATGTGAAAGCAAGTTATTTATGCAGTCATTAGGCCCACAGTCATTCTGGTTGATTGCTTGGCAATAGAATCGACAATCCAGGCCTAAAGGTTAAGTCATGTAGCAGTGTGTTGTCCTCTTTGATGGTTCTCTTATTTACATTGACAATCATTTCAAAGATATACTCCATTTTACATGATTACTGCCATATGCCGTTACTGTATGCTGTGGAGACTGGTACAGGCAAGAAAAAAACTGCATCTTATAAGAAAAACTCTTAAAACTGAGAAGGCCCCAAACAGTAACCTGACCTTTCATGGTTCACATGAAACAAAGACATCTTGGTTTACGTGACTGGAAAGGATATAACATTTATGTTACTTTGATCTAATTTTTGCTCTGAGTAAAATCAGTTGTACAACATATTTCAAGACTGGAACTTGTAATTAACAGACTCTTGGCAATTCATTAATGTGGTATTAAAGCAAGGTAATAAATCAAAGCACGTTGCTCACTTACTAGGACACTCATTAAACACGCAGCAGATGTGCTATGGCATATTTCCCCAGGGACGCCTCCAGTATCGTAGCTTTAATAAACCATTCTATCTAATATGGTGTTTTCTGCAAAATATTTTGTCCCTTTCATGCTTTAGGTTTTAACTGCCTTTAAAATAACACATTATATGATAGCGCCAATATTGTTGGTTTTGGTTCATCTGCTACACAAAAACCGCAATTAAAACTGATCAAAAAGGCGCTTGAACCCCCAAATGGTACCAATGGAAATTAAAACTCAAGACCCCACATAGCTTTGTTAATGGAAAAGTGGAAAAGTAATAACACATTTAAAAAACTATATAAATATTGTATTCCCATAATTGTAATGACCCACAGAATAAAGGTAACATTTCATTTACCGTATATTCCGGCGTATAAGGCGACGGGGCGTATAAGACGACCCCCCAACTGTCACCTTATACGCCGGGAATACAGCGGAGAAAAAAAAAATCATTACTCACCTCCCCCGGCATTCTGCGGCGCTGCTGCAGGATGTCGCTCCCTCCTGGTCCCCGGCAGAGCATTGCTTTCTGGACGCGGGGCTGGAAATCCCCGCCTCCAGAAAGCTAATACTGTGATTAGCTAACACACGTCGTCAGCCAATCACAGCCATTCAATTACATCATTGAATGGCTGTGATTGGCTAAAACACACGTGATTGACTAACACACGTGCGCCTTCAGCCAATCACAGCCATTCAATGATTGGCTGACGGCGTGTGTTAGACAATCACAGTATTAGCTTTCTGGAGGCGGGGATTTCAAGCCCCGCATTCAGAAAGCAATGCTCTGCCGGGGACCAGGAGGGAGCGACAGCCTGCAGCAGCGCCGCAGAACTCCGGGAGAGGTGAGTAATGATTTTTTTTTTGACACTTTCTTTTTTTTTGTATTACCGGCGTATAAGACGACCCCCGACTTCAGAGCAGATTTTTGGGGGTTCAAAAGTCGTCTTATACGCCGGGATATACGGTATATGGTACACTGACCACTGAGAAAAAGATTAGGAAAAGAAATACATTTTAGCTTTTTCTAATCCCCAAGTTAAACAATACAGTATGTAGTCTTCAAAGTGGTACCATTAAAAACTTATCTCACACAAAACAGGCTAGATGCAGGACAACAAGGTACTAGAGCCTCCATGCCGGGCCGTATCACATCTTGTATAATAAGCTAGAAGGGGTCCAACAGGGTACTACACCCTCCATGTGCAACAGTATCACATCTTGTATCCAAGCTAGAGGCAGTACAGGAGAATACTAGAGCCGCCATACTCACCCATATCACATATTGTATCTAAGCTAGAGACGGTACAACAGGGTACTAGAGCCTCCATAGCCTCCTGTATCAAATCTTTTATCCAAGCTGGAGGCAGTACAGCAGGGTACTAGAGCCTCCATGTCCGCCCGTATCACACCTTGTATCCAAGCTAGAGGTAGTACAACAGGGTACTGGAACCTCCATGCGCGTCTGTATCACATCTTGTATCCAAGCTAGAGGCGGTACAGCAGGGTACTAGATCCACCATGCCTGTCTGTATCACATCTTGTATCCAGGCAAGAGGTGGTAAAACAGGGTACTAGAGCTTCAATGCCTGGCCACATCACATTTTGAATCCAGCTAGGGGCAGTACAACAGGGTACTATAGCCACCATGTCCGCCCGTAGCACGTCTTGTATCTGGGGGGGCGGTACAAGAGGGTACTAGAGCCTCCATGCCTGCTCATATAACATCTTGTATCTAAGATAGAAGCAGTACAACGGGGGACTAGTGTAGTGTCCCAGAACAACATCCTGGTCCCCTCCATAAATGTCATACATGTTCTGTCTCATGTGCATGCACTGTGCAAAACTATCATATCAGTTTTCTGTATGTATGTTGCACAGCTTCAGCGTCTAAAGGGTTAACTCCCCTAAAATCATTGCCTGTCAGCTCTGCTGCTGAATGTATCTATCCTACTGTGTTATGTGGTACAAGTGAGGTTATAAAAGTGAGTGTCTGAGAGCAGGATGAGGTCTTCTTCAATCTGTGTTAGGCCGCCTGCAGACGGGCGGAAATTCGGCGGCGGGATTTCCCGTGGAATTTCCGCCCTTGGAAGCTGCCATAGGATTGCGTTAGCAAACGTAATCCTAGGCAGACGGCTGCGGTTTGTCCATGCGAAATCGCACGCGGCAAACAAACCGCAGCATGTTCTATTTCTCTGCGGGGCTCGCAGCCGGATCCGACCTGCCCGTCTGCAGGCGGCCTTAGAGTAGAGTTCCCTCTTGCTTACTGTAGAGTGCTAACACAGAGCCGCATGAAAAAAAGCACCTTTAGCTTCCATGCTGGTGAACATAGAGGAGTAGGAGGAACAACATCCCATAGCGTCTGGAGTATGGATGATATAGGAGTGAGTCCCGTCCAGAGAGAGAGCGCAACAAATCCCAGTCCACTAAAACAGGTACCCGTTCACATTACAGGCATTATTTTTCCTGTGTGGCAGCCAGCTATTAGGATCACCACACAGAGGTACGTGTTTGTGACACCCATGCGGATGATGTGCGGGGTGTATTTAAGCTAAGCCTTTTCTTCAGTAATTGCCTGCCAGAGTGTATGTGGAGAGACCCCAACTTTTTACCTCCTCTGGAGTAATACTTAAAGGGGTTGTCTCGAGGAAGCAGTGAATTTTTTTTTTTGCCCAGTCCCCCTTATTAAGCATACATTACTAAGCCCCCCTGTAAATGACTTTTCTAGCTGGTTTGTACTTACAGTTCCAGTGTTTCAGCAACTTATAAAAATTTTCCCAAGATGGCCGCCGGCTTTTTTCCCGTCGCTTGCTGTAGCCCGACGTGCGCGCTCCCGAGACGCTACCAGCTGTGTCTCCCTGACAACCATACGCCCCGCAGCCGCCGACCGGACCCCTGGATTGAACGCGGCCGACCACGACACACAGTCACCCACCGCCAGGCAGCAGGTAACCGGCGCTAGACCCCTGACAACAGACGAAGGCCCCCCCGGCCCAGTGGCAGTCCCCCCGGCCCAGCGGCAGCCCCCCCCGGCCCAGCGGCAGACCCCCCGGCCCAGCGGCAGCCCCCCCGACCCAGTGGCAGCCCCCCCGGCCCAGCGGCAGCCCCCCCCCCCGGCCCAGCGGCAGACCCCCCGGCCCAGCGGCAGACCCCCCGGCCCAGCGGCAGACCCCCGGCCCAGCGGCAGCCCCCCCGGCCCATCACTTACCTGGGCGGCAGGACGGCGGGACAGCTGGGCGGCTTCTCGGGACAGCTGGGCGGCTTCTCGGGACAGCTGGGCGGCTCAAGTTTCTGCACCTTCCTCTAAGAGAGGATGGTACAGAATGGCCGCTCCAGCTCGCTCCCGAGAAGTGACAGCTCATCTGCGCATGCGCAGAAGAGCTGTAGCGGCTAGCAGGCTGAAGCGGCTTGCGCTGAGAGCAGAAGACCGGACTGCGCAAGCGCGTCTAAAAAAGCAAGCTGCCAGCGAATTTAGACGGAACCATGGAGACGAGGACGCTAGCAACGGAGCAGGTAAGTGAATAACTTCTGTATGGCTCATATTTAATGCACGATGTATATTACAAAGTGCATTAATATGGCCATACAGAAGTGCTGAACCCCACTTGATTTCGCGAGACAACCCCTTTAATGTCCAGGACTGGTGACTTATAGATAACATGGACTATAGGGCCGTATTGTTCCTGTGTGTTTTTCCTCCCAACCTCTGAGCTTTTGTCTGTAACTGCTGCTATGAATGATACCTGTAACTACCTATTTTTGCAAAGTTTATCTAAATTTAATGGGTATCAATCGTTCCTGAGGTCCCGAGGTATGATACACAAGTCTCTGTGTTTATTACTCTGCTGTATGGAGTAACGGTGTGGGATTGGTGGCGTCACAATGTGATATATACTTCTACAAACATTCCCCCTCGTGTTACCACTCGGCTACACCGTTACAAGGACTAGGCCTCCGCCATACCCACAGTAAGTGGAATTGTAGCATACACAAGTCCCAGTGTTCAATTTTCTCTGTGTGTTACACTAGAGCTTTCATGCTTGCCCCTGTATCACATCTTGTATCCAAGCTAGAGGCGTTACAACAGAGTACTAGAGCCTCCATGCCCTCCCATATCAATCCTTGTATCCAAGCTAGAGGCAATACAAGAGGGTACTAGAACCTCCATGCCTGTCCGTATCATATCTTGTATCCAAACTAGAGGCGGTACAACAGGATACTAGTGCCTCTATGCCCCCTGTATCATATTTTTGCTCTGATATTGTAATCACTTACCTAAATTAATATTAGAAACACACAGAAAACGTTTCATTCAATTCCGACAACTTGTAGGGGAGGGATTGTTTTTGAAAATGAGCGCAGCAGCAAAGAAGATAGACAAACTATGCTTTGGTGTGGGTAATATTGCAGTTCTCTGTTTTTTGGCCTCAGACATTGTTCAAAGTTGCAAGTAGGGCCACTACATATTATTTTCAGGGCTTACGCAGCTACATGTAGTTTTCACCCTGGAAGAAAGACGGTTAAGGGGCGACCAAATAACTATGTATAAATAAATTAGGGGACAATACAAGGATCTCTCCAATGATCTGTTAATAACCAGGACTATGACCGTTACAAGAGGGCACCCGCTACGTCTAGGGGAAAGAAGGTTTCATCACTAACACAGAAAGGGGTTCTTTACTGTAAGAGCAGCGAGACTGCAACTCTCTGCCTGAGGACGTGGTGATGGCCAAATCCATAGAGGAGTTTAAGAGGGGACTAGATAGGTTTCTAGAGTGCTATGATATTACAGGTGTGAGGGATTAGCGTTTAGGATCGGTAGCAACCTGGGCATAAGCAGTCAGAGACAGTGACACTTGCGATAAAGTCTTTAGTCCAGGCTTGGCCTGGGTTTATTTCCAAGCAAACAAAGCAAAATACAGGCCTTAACATCAGGCAAACATAAAGGAAATCCTGCTCGTCTGAGCACTTACTAAACATGTAGCGTTCCTGTCTACACACTGGTAATCAAAATGGCTCCTGCACACAGCCAGCCAGGACTCTCAGACCTGCAGAGGTCTCAGTTCTCCCCCTGGCCCTGTAGGCCCAGGCTTTATAAGGCCTGGTACCAGCCTCACCTGGTACGTGGGAGTGACCATCCCACCCTTCACTTTGGTCACTCCAGGAAAAGCCGGCCTGGATTATGTGGCTTGGAGCCACTTACACACTAGAACGTGTTAGTAGCTTAATGCTACTAACACTATACTGCCGGCTTCCTCCACCGAGCCCAGGCTGCTCGGTGGAACGTATCTCCCCAAGCGCTCCCCAAGGCAGCATAGGAGAGCATCCTAGGTGACACATACCTGCCCTCCAGCACCTTGCCGGTCACCATCTCACATACCCTCCCCCTCTGTTCGAGCCTGTGGCGTCGGACACCTTTCGCCGTCATGCAATGCGTCCTTGATAAGGCATCGGCATTGCCCTGTAGCTTTCCGGCCCTGTGCTCTACCGAAAAACTAAAGTTTTGAAGGGTCAGGAACCATCTAGTGACTCTGGCATTTCTTTCTTTTGCCTGTGACATCCAGGTTAAGGGGGAGTGGTCTGTGATCAGCCTGAAGTGCCGACCTAGCAGGTAGTATTTTAGGGATTCCAGGGCCCACTTGATGGCTAGGCACTCCCGCTCAACGATACTGTAATTTTTTTCCGGTGGCGTGAGCTTCCTGCTCAGATATATCACGGGATGTTCCTCTCTCTCTACTTCCTGGGACAGAATTGCTCCCAGTCCCACATCGGACGCGTCTGTTTGGACAATAAATTCTCTTTTGAAATTGGGTGTGACTAACACTGGACGTTTACAGAGGGCCCGTTTTAACTCTTGGAACGCCTTTTCTGCATCAGGGTTCCACTTGACCATGACTGACTTGCTGTTCTTGGTCAAGTCTGTTAGGGGTGCTGCTATGCTAGCAAAGTTCTGCACGAACCGCCTATAGTACCCTACAATGCCTAAAAAAGCTCTCACCTGCTTTTTAGTAGTGGGTTGTGGCCAGGCCTGAACGGCTTCAACTTTATTGATCTGGGGTTTTATAATACCCCTGCCTATTACATACCCCAGGTATCGTGCTTCTTCGAGGCCTGTGGCGCACTTCTTTGGGTTTGCTGTGAGCCCCGCTTTTCTAAGGGAATTCAGTACTGCCTGTACCTTGGGTAGATGGCTGTCCCAGTCTTCGCTAAAGATGATGATATCATCTAAATATGCTGACGCATATTGACGATGGGGTTTGAGTATGATATCCATCAATCTTTGGAAGATGGCTGGGGCTCCATGCAAACCGAAGGGTAGGCAGATGTACTGAAACAACCCTTCTGGTGTGGCAAACGCAGTCTTTTCTTTCGCGCTCTCTGTAAGGGGAACCTGCCAGTAGCCTTTAGTAAGGTCGAGAGTGGAAAAGTACCTGGCATGACCCAGTCTCTCAATTAACTCGTCCACTCTCGGCATTGGGTATGCGTCAAATTTTGACACGTCATTTAGCTTCCGGAAGTCGTTACAGAAGCGCAGAGAGCCATCAGGTTTTGGTATCAGCACGATACGGCTGGACCATTCGCTTTTCGACTCCTCAATTACTCCGAGGTCTAGCATTTTCTTGACCTCCTCTGAGATGGCTCGTCTGCGGGCTTCTGGAACCCTGTACGGTTTCAACTGAACCTTTATCCCTGGTTCAGTTATAATGTCGTGCTTTATGACACCAGTACGCCCTGGTATATCAGAGAACACATCTGAGTTACGTTGTATAAATTCCCTCGACTCTTGTTGTTGGGATTTGGACAGGGACCCTGATACACACACCTCTGGGACCTCACCATGGGGGGTGCTCACTGCAGTCAGGGCTTCTCTGTCCTTCCATGGTTTAATTAGGTTTACATGGTACAACTGTTCTGGTTTCCGCCTACCTGGCTGGTATACCTTATAATTTACCTCTTCGACTTTCTCAATTATTTCATAGGGCCCTTGCCATTTTGCTAGGAATTTACTTTCTAGGGTGGGCACCAACACTAGTACCCGATCCCCAGGGTTGAAGGTTCTCACCTTGGCGGACCGGTTATATACCCGGCTTTGGGCTTCTTGAGCCTGCTGTAAATGTTCTCTAACAATGGGCATGACCGCCGCAATTCGATCTTGCATGAGGGAGATGTGTTCAATAACACTCCTGTAGGGGGTGGACTCGTGCTCCCAGGTCTCCTTAGCTACATCAAGGAGCCCTCGGGGATGTCTACCATAAACTAATTCAAAGGGAGAGAACCCAGTGGAGGATTGTGGGACTTCACGGATTGAGAACATTAAATATGGCAGCAGACAGTCCCAGTCCTTCCCATCCTTATTGACTACCTTTTTTAGCATGCTTTTTAGGGTCTTATTAAATCTCTCAACCAGGCCATCCGTCTGTGGGTGGTACACAGACGTCCGTAAGTGCTTAATATTCAGCAGCTTACACAATTTCTTCATGACCTTTGACATAAAGGGGGTTCGTTGGTCCGTCAGGATCTCTTTTGGTATGCCCGTGCGGGAGAACACGTGAAGTAGTTCCTTTGCAATACCCTTGGATGACGTATTGCGTAAAGGAACGGCTTCGGGGTAACGGGTGGCGTAGTCTACAACCACCAATATATGTTGGTAACCCCGGGCAGACTTTACCAAGGCCCCAACTAGGTCCATAGCGATCCGCTCGAACGGCACCTCTATGATGGGCAAGGGCATTAAGGGGTTCCGGTAATGGGGCATAGGAGCTGTTATTTGACACTCCGGGCACGACTCACAGTACCGTTTTACATCACCATGTACCCCAGGCCAGAAAAAACGCTGAAGGATGCGTTCCTTAGTCTTTTCGCTCCCGAGATGACCTCCCAGCACATGCTTGTGCGCCAGGTCTAAGACCATCCTACGATAGGACTGAGGTACCACCAGCTGTTCCACAACCTCCCCACGGACCTTGTCAACCTGATACAACAATTCTTGGTTGACTGCAAGGTGTGGAAACACAGTATCAGCCCCTGGGAATTGAGGCTCCCCATTTATTACTTTAACATTTTCCCTAGCTTTTACTAAGGTGGGGTCTCGGAGCTGCTCAGTTCCGAAATTGGCACGTGAGACCTCTAAGTCAGGCATAGCAACCACTTCGTCCTGTACCTCCGTCTCACCCGCTAGTACTGTTAAGGGAAAGTTATCCCCATTCTCTTGGGTCACCCCTACTGCTGGAACCGTACCCTCAGGGTCAAACGGTTCTGGACACACATCATACATCATACACATTTGCATTATCATGAACCTTATTTGCAGATGACCCTCGGTGTCGCCACAAGTCCCAAAATAGGGGAAAGTCTCTTCCGAGGATCATGGTGTGCATTAAGGATTTTACGATTCCCACCTCATGGGTGGCAAGTCCACACGGAGTATCAAGTCATACAAGGGCAATAGGATACTCCTTGGTGTCCCCATGCACACAAACAACCCCCATGCGACGGCTGGTGAAGGTTGTGGGATCGACCAGGCTGGAGTGCACCAGCGTAACCAAGATCCCTGAGTCCAGTAGAGCTGTCACCGCAAAGTCATTCACCTTTAGGTGACATAATGGTCGATCAGTCTCTGACGCAGTCTCTGCAGAACACACTGTCCGTGCGAACATCGACCTCCGCCGGGCAGAGTCACAGTCCATTGGTTCCACGGTAAGTGGACAGTTGGCAGCAAGATGCCCGGGCTCATGACAGCGCCAACATCGTATGGAGGCCCGGTCTCCTTGGGGTTCTACCCGGGACCCGAATGTCCATTTGGGGCTCCTCCTCTGCCCCAAACGATCCCCCTCTGAGCCGCCTCCCCTTGGGACACTTTTGACACCCCTTACATATGGAACAGCCTTACCAGGGGCTCCAGCCGACTTGCTGTTCCCGGGGTTGGAACGTCCAGGAGGCACGGCTTGCAGTAAGTCCTCCGTGGCTTTATACCTCTCGACGAGGCTCACGAGTTGGTCCACGTCCTGGGGACCTCCTTGTCCCACCCAGCACTGGATTGCGGGGGGGGCAACGAGCGTATAAACTTATCCAGAACCACTTTCTGTACGATCTCTGCCGGAGACGACTCCTCCGGCTGCAGCCACTTTCTCACCAGGTGGAACAGGTCGTACATCTGGGAGCGAGCTGGTAGGTCGTCCGTGAAAGTTCAGGCATGTACGCGTCGGGCCCGCACATGGGTGTCCACGCCCAAGCGTGCCAGGATCTCACCTTTGAGCCTATTAAAGTCCTTGGCATCCTGCTCACCGAGGTCAAAGTAGGCCTTTTGGGGTTCTCCCGTCAGGAAAGGCGCTACTACCTCAGCCCACTGAGGCGCCGGTAACTTCTCCCTCTCGGCCACTCTCTCAAAGACCGCGAGACAGGCCTCGATGTCATCGTTGGCCGTCATCTTTTGTAAGGCCGTCTGTACCGCGGTACAGGTGGTGGGGAGCGAACCGGACGACCTCTGCACACCTTGCGCCAGGAGAGCATTAGTCTTGGCCTGAGCTCTCATGGCCTCCTCATGGATTTTTTGCTGGGTCGCCGTCACTTGTTGTTGCTGCACGTTCATTTGTACCAGCTGCTTTATCAGTTCCTCCATCTTGGTAGTATCTGATGGCTGTGCCGTTGCAGCTTTCACCCAGGACATGGGGGTTACAGCACTCTCCAGTCAATCTCTCTTGGGCGGTTGCCCTTAGCAACGGTTCACCAGCTGCTGCAGCAAAATGTCCATTAATTGGTGTATGTCTCTTTAAGACCTATGCCCGCATCCTCCACCATATGTGAGGGATTAGCGTTTAGGATCGGTAGCAACCTGGGCATAAGCAGTCAGAGACAGTGACACTTGCGATAAAGTCTTTTGTCCAGGCTTGGCCTGGGTTTATTTCCAAGCAAACAAAGCAAAATACAAGCCTTAACATCAGCCAAACATAAAGGAAATCCTGCTCGTCTGAGCACTTACTAAACATGTAGCGTTCCTGTCTACACACTGGTAATCAAAATGGCTCCTGCACACAGCCAGCCAGGACTCTCAGACTTGCAGAGGTCTCAGCTCTCCCCCTGGCCCTGTAGACCCAGGCTTTATAAGGCCTGGTACCAGCCCCACCTGGTACGTGGGAGTGACCATCCCACCCTTCACTTTGGTCACTCCAGGAAAAGCCGGCCTGGATTATGTGGCTTGGAGCCACTTACACACTACAACGTGTTAGTAGCTTAATGCTACTAACACTATACTGCCGGCTTCCTCCACCGAGCCCAGGCTGCTCGGTGGCACGTATCTCCCCAAGCGCTCCCCAAGGCAGCATAGGAGAGCATCCTAGGTGACACATACCTGCCCTCCAGCACCTTGCCGGTCACCGTCTCACACAGGATATAGACATTAAATAACCTGCGGAGTTGTTGATCCGAGTCTTGGAGTCAGGTAGGAACTTTTAAAATGTTGATCCAGGGATTATTCTAACTGCCATTGTGGAGTCGGGAAGGATTTTTTTCCCCCAAATGGGCTAATTGGCTTTTGCCTCATTTGATTTTTTTTGCCTTCTTCTGGATCAATAAGGGGGGGGGGGGTGGAAACAGCTAAACTACATGGACACTGTCTCCCTTAAGCCTAACATACTATGTTACCCTTCACAGAGTAGATGTGACTAAAAATTATACTTTATTAATTTAGATTAAAATATTAGGGCTCAATCTAATCCTGAGCTGGTGGGAGGAAATACACGTCTTTGCTTCGAGAATGCAACATGGTCGGACCAAATACTTATCTGGTTACGATTCATTGATTACATTCTGTTACTTTGGTCGGGCAGCCAGTCAAGCCTTGTTGAGTTCATTAACCACCTGAACTCAAATAATCTCAATTTGAAGCTAATTTATGAGATAAGTAATGAATCAGTGGCATTTCTGGACGTTAAAATCAATATGAGACCGGATGGTACACTCTCAATGACCCTTTATAGAAAAACAACAGCCACGAACAGCCTATTACGATGGGACAGCCATCTCTCATATGCGCGAAAGAAAGGTATACCAAAGGGGCAATACCTTCGCGTTAGAAGGAATTGCTCTGACGACTCCTCCTTTAGAGAGGAATGCACAAACTTGACTGCTAGGTTTCAGGAGAGAGAGTACCCACCAAATATCTTAAAAAAGGCACAAGATTTTGCTGCGCATCAACAAAGAACTGACCTATTAGTTCCACGTAACAGAGAGAACTCCACAAAAATATGCATTATCGGTACATACGATAACAGGGCAACACATATTCGCGAAATCTTTTACGGTACCCGGATATACTGAAGACAGATAAAGATTTGACACATCTTATATCAGAAGTCCTAGCAATTACTTACAGATGCAGGAGAAATATCCGTGACCGTGTAGTCAAGAGTCACCTCTTACCGGCTGAAACCAATACCACCTGGCTGGGAACCATGAAACCTGTAGGTACCTTTCCCTGCAACAACTGCCTTGCATGTAAATTCATTCAAAAAAGCAATTCCTTCCAGAGCGCCAGTACACAAAAACGGTACACTAACCGCAATTTCATTAATTGTTTAACTAGAAATGTCATTTACCTAGCCACATGCCCGCTTAAAGGGGTTGTCCCGCGCCGAAACGGGTTGTTTTTTTTTTTCAACCCCCCCCCCCCCTGTTCGGCGCGAGACAACCCCGATGCAGGGGTTAAAAAAGAACACCGGACAGTGCTTACCTGAATCCCCGCGCTCCGGTGACTTCTTACTTACCTGCTGAAGATGGCCGCCGGGATCTTCTCCCTCGGTGGACCGCAGGGCTTCTGTGCGGTCCATTGCCGATTCCAGCCTCCTGATTGGCTGGAATCGGCATGTGACAGGGCGGAGCTACACGGAGCCGACATCCTGCACGAGCGGCCCCATTGAGAAAAGAAGAAGACCCGGACTGCGCAAGCGCGTCTAATTTGGCCATTAGACGCCGAAAATTAGATGGGCTCCATGGAAACGAGGACGCTAGCAACGGAGCAGGTAAGTGAAAAACTTCTTATAACTTCTGTATGGCTCATAATTAATGCACAATGTACATTACAAAGTGCATTAATATGGCCATACAGAAGTGTATAGACCCACTTGCTGCCGCGGGACAACCCCTTTAACTATGTAGGGAAAACTACATAACAGTTTCAACGCCGCATATTATCTCACATTGGTAATATTCAAAGAAAAGAGAAAACACCCCTTGCAAACCACATGTGGGCCTGTCATGGTGGCAATGAGGACCTTGTAACCTTCCAAGGTATGGAAACCATTCGTGTCAATAATAGGAGAGGCAACATAGAGCGCAAAATCCTACAAAAAGAAACGGCATGGATTTTTCGAATAGATTGCCTCTCTCCACTGGGACTCAATGAAAACCTTTCCTTTACTTGCTTTTTGTAAGCTTCAGTGTTAACCATGTAATTCAGAAAAAATCCTACCAACATAATCGCCCTCGTACTGTTATAATTATAAATAGTAATACCTTCACATTCATTTAGAGGGGTTCTAATCATTTTTGACAATCTTAGTACGACTGTATTGTACATATGAATGGGACTATACTAGATTTCATATTGGAAAATGCACTCATGCCCACCGCATTGCTGACGCTCTTTAATACCAGACAATTAACAATCATTTTTCATTGAAAATCCTTTAATATTAATTTCAAAATTCTGCATTACCATCCACAGAATTTTAACTAACCCTGCTCATGTTTTCTTATATTCTCATGTGTGCACATTTGGTCCCGGACTGGAACAAAGTTTATTTATTAATAAGTGGTCATCTAGTAAAGGGAGTCACTATATGGGCTCCATAAATGATCTCATATTATTCTTTTCATGCCATACATCTATAATAATCAATAATGTGCTTGTCCTTTCCAAATGCACCGGCCTTCAGATCCTGGCATCACTCACTTGGCAATGGCGGAGTATGTGACCCACTGCGATATCCTATCCTATGGGTCAACTGACCATATATAGGCCCATATATTCTGGCAACAACTGCAAGGTATTATGTGTTTTTTTTCAATATCCTCCATAATACCATAATATCCATAGCAAACCACGATGCGTGCGTCATCTCAATATATTAGTCCTCTTATTGAGGCGTCATCTCCTGGGCAACAGCGGATCATGTGACCAAATGTGTCACATGACCGACTGTATGTCAGCGCATCTTGACAACCAGCGACGGTCTCCGCAAGGCGATATGAGTGACGTGCGCCCGGAACCGGAAGTTGTGCGTGTCAGCTAAAGCGTAGGTTGCCTGGACAACAATGGATCATATGACCGGGCAGTAAACATCATGTGACTTATTATGTCACTGCAGCTCCCCGAATTTCCGGTATTAACGCTGTTTACTACCGACCGGCATATTTGGAAGCCCACTACTTGGGACAATCCAGTCTTAGATGTTATGAGGTGAGACATTATATAATATTGATAGTGATTTCTGGTTATTACTGTGAGCCGTTTCCAATTTAGGAACAAAAGGTGTATGAGTAAAAATGATACACACACCCCTAGTTACATGTGATTGGACCTGAGATCTGACCCAACCCAGAGGGCGGTATGTGAATCACTATAAAAGGAGGGCTTCGACAGCAGACTTCTTAATGCTGGCAGCCTACCATCAAGGCTACATGGCTAGACCTCATTTTTGTTATTTTGGTATCGCTCTATATCTAAGACTCTAGTTAGGGGTTCTTTAGTGTTGCTGCTATGTTAGGGGTTCGCGTATAGCACCTGACAACTATCTCTAGCTTCTCTATTGCTACTAGCATAGCAGTTTTCCTGCATGCAATTGATTTACTGGGGCATTACATCTTTAGCTCCTTCATTACCTGCATAGCAGTCTTTCTGTATGCAATTGGTCTCTTGGGGCCCTATATCTCAACATCAATTCCTCATTAAAAGATATTTCTTTAGTCCTCATGTAGACAGTTGCTTCACTATAGTAGCCTTTTTGAGGATAGCTGCATACATCTTCTTTAAACTATCTTTTTTGGTCACATGACATAGCTATCTTATTCTAAACGATGCTTTTCATTTGTAATGGTTCCTGATGAGCTGATATATTACCAGCGAAACACGTTGAACCAGAACCACGAACCACGTACTAATCATCGCTAGACGAATTATAAATCATTCTTTATTCTAAGTGTGACTGATAGTAACATTCCAGGAGTATAAAAATTCTTTCCTCCTTGGATGTTAGTTAAACCTTTTCTAAAGCCTCTCTAGAACATAGAAATTAGTGGCAAATCAGAAGGGGTATGATATCTCACTTATCATAGGAGATACTCTAAGATTCAGAATAATTTACCTCTTCTCCTCTCTCAACTATCGCCACATGTTTATGTGACGATTTCTGTTATGTGTGTGTCTTGAGCCCTAATATTTTAATCTAAATTAATAAAGTATAATTTTTAGTCACGTCTACTCTGTGAAGGGTTCCAAATTACAGTAGATTTGTCTGCCTCTATGAAACTAATATACTATGTTATTATGTTACATGGTGATTCCTTAGAAGTGGTTCTACCTGTGCAATACAACCACAGCAGCAGAACAGGTTGTAGAGTGGATGACACAGCATGCCTCAAGTACCACCAGCTTCACTTCCTCCCAGTCCTAGGCACACAGTAGTCAGTCTGCACTAGTTGGCCATGAGCATCCCCCCTTGACTTCACCATGTCAAATACCCTGCACCCTTCGAAGCCGACCACATGGATTAGTCAGAGTAGCTGCTTGATCATTTAGTGTCATTGATGTCAACCGAGCAGTTCAAACAATCAGAGGGAGAAGACCAAGACATTGATTTTTTCTCCTGCCCTTCATCGGAATCCCGGTTTCTTCCCTGGCAGTTAGGACCTTACACTCCTCAGGTCTCTAACTGTTTTAGTATTTAATCCAGTTGAACTGATGGAGGCATTTTGCCCCGAAACACGGTTTTCCAATGCTGGTTGTCTATTTAATCAAATAAAGGAGAAGTTTTCACTCTTAGTTTTAATCATTTGATTGTTCTTGGAGCTTTACACTGAGTCATCAGGTTTTTTGGGGGGGGTTGTATCCCTCCATTCACAATTGCTCACTTAGGTGGAGCAGTATCTGGTCGGCAGCACCTCCATAATATCTTGCCCACTCCCAATCTATACGGCACTTGCCTCCTCTCTGGGTTACGTGTACCACATTGGGTTTTGCTCCACCCATTTTTCTATTCTGCATATATAGGGATGTCAATGGTGCAGTCCAAATAACTATAGGGAAAAAACCAAGACATTGAATGCGCTGGTGCCAAACTATTTTTTTCCTTCCAAAGAGGAAGTTGAGGGTGGTCAGCATTCCCCAGGAAATGTGTAACTCAGAGGGATGCGAAAATGGAGGTTCCTGCTGATGGTGCTCAACGTAACATAGAGTCTACTCAGGAGAAGAAGGATGATGAAGAGGAGGCGAAAGAGTATGAAGTACCTGATCTAACATGGAGAGGCAGCGAGAGTCATGATAACAGCTCATAGGGGAAAAAGGAAGAGAAGGACATTGCAGGGCAGCACCCTGCCAAGATAGGGAGTGGGGTATCGCAAACAAACCTAAGGGCAGAAACACCAACATCAGGCCCACAGATCGGTTTTCTCACAGGACTTGTGCAGCCTGGACATTCATTTGAAATGCAGCAGGAACATACACAACTTCAACACACAGTGTATGAACAGTCACATGAACTCCCACCACCTGCTGCCTTGGAGAGTCCACCTGGGCCAGAGGGCAAGGAATCAGCCTCATCCTGCTTCCTCTCCCAGTGCTGTAGCTGCCTCTTCCTCCATCTCTCTTGTTTGGAGCACAGAGTGGCAGTTCTGAGTAAGGGCAGCAGCACGTCTACTTCAGGCCTCTCCTCCACCATTCACGATCGGTCAGCACTCAGCAGGCTTCAGAGAGCAGAAGTTCAGAACTGAAAGCAGTAGTTAAGTCGCCACCATCACCTTCAGCGACACTGACATGTTCCGGTCAGCAGCCCTTCATCCCCTAGCTATGGGAGTGTAAAAAAATACCACTTCAACCAACCATGAGCACAGAGGCTGAACACAAGCATTGCACAGCTGCTTGTAATGGAAATTCTGCCCTTCAAGCTAGTGGACACAGACGCCTTCCGCAACGTGATGCTCCATGGTAATCCACAGTATCAGATGCCCAGCCACCATTTCTTTGCTCAAAAAGCCATCCCTGCCCTGCATTGTCTGTGACATTACAGAGCGCTGTCAGTTGCAGGGTATACCTGACCATAGACATGTGGTCCAGCAAGCATGGCCAGGGGTGTTACATATCTTTAACAGCACACTGGCTCAATGTCCTGCAGGTGGGGCATGAAGCGAAAGTGGCGGTCCACATTTCATCTTATGCCCAAGACTTGCAGAACATACATCCTTGTTTGTCTCCTCCTAACCCACCTCTTCCTTCACCTCTTCGTAGCACCTTTCAATCAGTACACACCCCTCCACATCAGTACAGATATCCATATGTGACAAAACTCAGCCTACATACAGCACTACACGTGCTATATAGAAAAATGCTGTCCTAGAGCTCATATGTCTAGGCGAACACAGCCCCAACGGCTGAAGAGCTGTTGATGACTCTGCAGGCCCAGGCTGACACATGGCTGACCCGCACAATCTGAAGCCAAGCAAGGTCGTATGTGACAATGGGGCCAACCTGCTGGCAGCCCTTTACCTTGGAAATCTCACACATACCTTGCCTGACCCATGTGATGAAGCTGGTAGTTCAGGGCTTCCTAAACAATTACCCAGGATTATATGCAGTGCTGGAAAAGGCCAGGAAACTGTTCACACCCGGCCGCCTCTTTTTATAAACGTATTTTTATTAGCATTTTCAATGGATACATACATGGCAGATGTTTTAAGAAAATCTATACAGAGTTTCGCATGATATACATTTCTTTTACAGTGATATTACATTGTTTAGGTACTGTCATATGTGTATTTCTCTCTGTAATCTTCCCAATTATTTTGCCTCCAACCCATGTATGATCCTTTCTTATTTCGGTAAAACTCTCTCCCAAATATGGTAACAGTTATTAACATATACACACATTGCAATTCAATGCTAATATTAACCATCAACTATCTAATCTAATCCGCGAACTAAATCCTGGCGAGTATGTTCCTTTCAGATCAGTCACGATATTTTCAGTGATCCCAGACTGTTCAAATCTTTTTGACTATAGTACCATGTTGTGTTAGCAAATTGCGTCATACATTCTTTGATTTCGCTGAGGTTAAGAAATTTTTCTATAAATTCCCTCCATTTTTTGAAGAATTTTGAAGTTTGGGATTCCAATCTCCGTTCTGTCTCAATTTTTTCCATTTTTAAGAGATGTTTTAGCTGGTGTATCACCTCTTCTATCCCTGGGGATTTGGCTTGTAGCCAGTTATTTAGAAGGCACCTTTTACTAATTAGAAGTATGGTATGGGTCATTGTGGTTTTTCTAGCCTGTTCTGGCAGTTGGTGGAGTACGAATGTCTGTGGTGATAGCTGTAGGAATTGGCCTCCAATGTCTTGTATTATTTTTTGGGTCCCCACCCAAAATGATTTGATTTTAGGGCAGTGCCAAATGCCGTGTAAAAAATCTGAGTTGGGTAATGCACATCTTGGGCATGCTTTTAGTCTTGCTAGACCATTTGGGTTCTGAGGTATGTTGAACCCATAAATCGCTCTGTGGATTATCTTAAAATATGTCTCCCGCCATCTTTCGTTTGATACCGCCCTTCTCACAGAGTTCCAGCTCTTGATTATGCCCTCAGATATCTCTGGATCATGTAGGTCACTTATCCATCTTTTAAACAAGTTCGAGCCATTCTCTTTCACCCATGCTTCCCTGAACTTAGTATATAATACTGAAATTGATTGTTTGTAGGTACAGTTTGGGATTAAGATATCTATAGAGTTGAGTATTGCCTCTTTTGAAATGTCAGTTAGCCTATTCCGTAGGAAGTTTCTCATTTGTGCATATGGGAGAAAATGGGATGTAGGTAGGTTATATTTTTCACCCAATTCCTTGAAGCTCATATAACTAGGAGTTTCTGGGTGTATAAGATGTTGGACCTTTAAAATGCCCCTCTGCTGCCAAACTTTAAACATTTTGTTTTCTCGCCCTTCTTTGAATTCAGGATGGTTCCATAGGTCCATATGTTTGGATATTTTGAATGGTAAGGCGTACATCTTACGGGCTATCTTCCATGCTGCTATGGTATCTCTAGCCATGATCGAATGTTTACTCTCTTTAGGAAGGTTGGAGAAGCTGGTATGCAGGAGGGCATTTAGGCTCCATGGACTGAGTAGTTCCGTCTCCAGATCGATATTGGAGAAATTATTAGATCCCCTTATCCAATCTATAGACTGTCTCATGAGGCTGGCTACGTTGTACATGCGGATATCTGGGAAATTTAAGCCACCTTCACCCTTAGGAAGCATCAGTTTTTTTAGGGCGATACGCGGTCGTTTCCTTGACCATATAAAGGGTGTGAGTGCTGTGTATAGTTTTCCCAAATCCCATCTCTGTAGTAGAAGGGGGATTGTCTGTAGTGGGTATAACAACCTTGGAAAACTAATCATTTTAATTAGATGGCATCTGCCCAAGAAAGAAAGTGGCAGGTTATTCCATTTATTCAGTTCTTTAATTATCTTCTGTATTAGTGGGGGGTAGTTTAGTGAGTAGAGGGATTCTGGTCTTTTACCTATGTGTATTCCCAAGTATTTAATGCTGTTTTTTGCTACATTTACTGGGTAGTTTTTGAGGGCTGTGTCTGCCAGTCCACCTCTGGGAGAGATATCTAGCAGGTCACATTTAGTAGTATTAACTTTAAAACCCAATTTTTCCCCAAAGGCTCTTAATAAATCAAAAACGCGAGGTAAATCAGTGAGTGGTCGGCCCAGCGCTATCAGGATGTCGTCGGCAAATAGCATAGTCTTAACTGTCTTACCCCGAATCTTAATACCTTCAATCTCTGTAGTGCTCTCTAGGAGTCTTGCCAAGGGTTCTATTGCTAAATTGAATAGGAGCGGCAATAACGGGCAGCCCTGCCTGGTACCCTTTTGTAGAGGAAACCTGGGAGAGAGAAAACCTGGTGTGTAGATTTGTGCTTGTGGGGTGGAATACAAGTTCCACAAATAGGAGCAGAAGGGGCCTCTAAAGCCTATTTTGTCCATTACTGTTTTTAGCCATGGCCACAAGACATTATCAAAGGCCTTCTCTGCGTCTATTGCGAGAAGGGCCGGAGAAGGGTGAGATAAAGGATGTAATTTAATGTTATCTAATGTTGTCAGAATTTTCCGTATGTTCATAATGGCCGATCGTCCTTTTGTGAAACCTGCTTGCAATGGGGAAATTAATTTGGGCATAATATTGGCTAGGCGGGTGGCCATAATTTTTGCCATCAGCTTTAGGACTGTGTTGATTAAGGATATCGGTCTGTAAGATTTTGTTTCCATAGGGTCTTTTCCAGGTTTGGGCAGTAGTTTGATATGGGCTATATTCATTTCAGCTGGGATGGGGCTGTCTTTCATGTACCCATTAAAGAGAGTTTCAAGTAGGGGGACAGTCTGGTCTTTTAGTGTCTTAAAGAATTCACCCGTGTAACCATCTGGTCCAGGGGCCTTGTTGTTATCCAGACTTGCTATACAATCTTTAATCTCCGCTTGGGAAATGGGGGAGTTTAATTCCTCCCTTTGATCTTCGGTCAGTGAGGGCCAGGTTATATTTGAGAACATGTCATGACTCAATTCTGTCTCCATCTGGGCATAGGAGTAGAGTTTTGAGTAGAAGTTAAAGAATAAACGGTTTATTTCATGTGGGTGGGTTTGTACTTTTCCGGAAGTGTCCTTTAGGCCCATTATAATTGATCTATTAAGGGGTCCTCTTGCTAAGTTAGCCATTAGTTTCCCTGCCTTATTTCCATATTTAAACAGTTTTGCTTCGTTTCGTGAGTGTAGTAACATTTCCCTTTTATGGAGCCATGTTTCATACGATTCTTTTGCTGTCTTCCATTTTTGTTTGTTATGGTCATTTGGGTTGTTTTGGAATTGTGTGTATGACTCACGTAGCTGTTTACTATATTGGCTTATTTTATCTTTGATATTTTTTTTTAGGGATATCTCGTAGGCTATTATTTTGCCTCGTAATACCGCTTTGGCAGCGTCCCACAGCAACTGGGGGTTATTCGAGTGTATTTCATTGTCTGACATATATTCTAGCCACCACCCCTTTAACAAGGCACAAAACGTTTCATCTTCCACCAGATATGTTGGGAATCTCCATATATAGTCAGTACCCCTCGGTAGTTTCTCGCTCAAGGACCATATCACTGGAGCATGGTCAGAGATTATCATATCGCCTATAGATATATTAAGTGTTCTTGGTATCAAAAAGGGCGTTACCAGCATATAGTTTATCCTGGACCATGATGTGTGTGCATGCGAAAAATGTGTAAATTCCCGTCCCTCTGGATTAAGTTCCCTCCAGACGTCTTTGAGTTTAGAGGCATACATAAAGTTTAGAAAATTGGAATCTTGGTATTTAGGGCTGCTTCCCCTAGTACCTTGGTTACTTCGATCTTCCGTCGCTTTGATGACTGCGTTGAAGTCTCCGCACACCACTTTATGGGTCTCCATGTCCGTGAGTAATTTGTCAGACAGTTCTTTTAAGAACTGTTTGTTGTTCGAGTTAGGGCCATATATATTATAGATGCTGAAATTTTCTGATCCTATTTTTATATGTAAATTTATAATCCTTCCCTCAGTGTCATGCCACTGGTCTTGTACTTCGAGATTCAGACCATTTCTAATGAGAATTAATACCCCTGCTTTTGAGTGTATTGATGGTGACCCATATACTTCCCCTACCCAGAAACGTCGCATACAGAAAAAGTCATCTTTAGTAAGGTGGGTTTCTTGAAGCAGTGCTATGTCAGCTTTCAGTCTTTTGAGATGTCGGAGAACAGCTGTTCGTTCATGGGGTGATCTAAGGCCCTTAACGTTCCAAGATATAATTTGCATCACCTAATGTTATATAGTTATAATCTGGAGTCAAGAGGTCTGGACGCAACAGGTTAAGCCCGCGGATACCACAACTAAAACTTTAAACTTTAAACTAGAACCTTTCCCCTGCACCTGGTGTCTTTTTTCGGGTGCACCCAACAACTGTTGTTGGGATAACCTTTTGTCAGACACCAGGAGAGGAGGTAAAATGCTTTCTCCCTTAGGGTAAGATATCAGCTTAAACCCTCAAGGAGAGTGCATAAATCGACTTCCCTCAATTCCACTTCGTGAGCAGCACACGGGAGTAGGGTCCAAGTACAGTCGCAAGACTGCGGCTGTGTCAAGCTTTGCCGCTCCCTTAATCTCTTTGCTCCCTTGTGGATCTCGGTGTGGAAATAAATGGAGTAATCATCCATTTCGGTTGTTTACACAAAAAAATGTTTTTCTCCCCGCTCCAGCTAACTGTACTTTCTACTTTGAGAATCATAACATTGTAATTACAATTTTAGAACTATTAAATGTTAAATGTTCTGTTTATATCAAGTGTCCTGAATTATTTCTTCATTGCCCTGAGATGGCTCTCTTGTAGTGTCATGTACTCACGGCCAGAAGATCTCAGGAGGGAGAAGTGGCCCTTGCGGTGTTTCTGTATCGTTGTTCTTTAGGCGTTGCCGTTTCTTTCGGTCTAGTTGAGCAATCTGGGGTGTCGGCCTGCCGGTGTTCATTTGTGCCCGTTGTTGTTGGTGGGTATCTCCCCCGCTTGTCCGGTGGTTCTCTCGTGGATAGCAAAGCCAGCTCCTGTTCCGCTTTCCCGGGGTCGTGAAAAATAAGAGTGTCACCATTAGTGTAAACCACTTTCAGTATCGCCGGATAAAGTAATGCAAATTTTTGTTTTTTCTTGTGGAGTTGTGAACAGATCGGGGAAAATGCTTTTCTTCTACGTTGTACCTCAGCTGAATAATCTGCAAAAATCAATATTTTATGTCCCTCGAATTCTAGCACATTGTTACGGTTCTTGAAATTTCGTAGGATTAAAGATTTGTCTGTGTAGTCTAGGTATTTCACTATTGTCGGTCTTGGGCATGTTCTAGGTTCTGTATTTGTGGTACGTACGTCTGGGCCCAGGCGATGAGCTCTTTCGACTTTGCATTTATGGGCTATTCCAAGAATATTAGGTATCGTGGTTTCGGATAACTGTCGCAAGTCTTTTTGTAAGTATGTTTCAGGGATTCCAATAATACGTAAATTGTTACGCCTAGACCTGTTTTCTAGGTCTTCTAGGCGGTCCCAAAGTAGTTTATTGTCCCGTATCAGTTTTTCCACATTTTTGGTATTAGCGCTTTGTTCAGCAGATATTGTTTCCATATCATATTCAATTGAGTCCAGGCGATTACCACACTGGGCTACTGCATCTCGAAGTTCCCGTTGGGGGGCCGGCTACTGCGTTTGCTAGTGTGACTTGGATGTCTGGGGCAATACGTTTTGCCACCTCAATTGCCTGGGTCTTATAGTCTAGGGCTGGGGTGTCTTGAAGTATTAGATTTTCACTGTCTATCGGTGGAGAGGGCGCCTGGGCAGCCCCTTGGATAGGACTTTTAGGAGGGACAGGTTCCTTTTCCGTTAGTGTTTTAGCTGTAGCTTTTACAGGTGTTTCATTTTGCTTTGCTCTGGATCGCCCCATCTTGACTACAAATTCCTCCATATGGTGTAACAGCAATCTGTGTATCGATATATATATTTATAGGTATATTGTTGCACGAGTGCCAGTGAGAAAGGTTGCGGAGTATGGCGGCAGTTGAAGTATCGCTTTTGTAAAAAGTTGTTCTTTTCCTGTGCTTTGTAGGTAGCTGACTTGTTATCTTCCCTTTTTCCTCCTTCTGTCTGATGTATGTGTTTTCTTTGTTTTATGTTAGTAGGTATAAGGAGAAAGCATATTGTCACTGTTGACTGGTAGAAATAGCTGTTACGCCCCGGAGGTCTCCTTTAATGTGCTATTTCTGCTGCTCTTATATTGGGCTCTCTCGGGATATTAGATGTGTGCAGTTTGTGGTGTTTTATCCCAGTGGAGAAGGAGCTGATGTAAGGCAGGTTTGTGTCCCTCTGCACCTTTAGTTTTATTCCTCTGGTGGAGAGAGGGTTAAACTGGCCGCTGGCTCTGCAGGGGGAAGGGGCACATGTGCTTCTCTCTGCTCTGCACTCATGTGGGTCTCAGCTATGTGTGCCGGGTGCTCGCAGGCACTGTGAAGGTTTTCTCTTGCCTTAGGGCTCTACTCACTGTCCGTGGCAGCTCTCAGGCAGATACCAGCAGGACCCATCTTCCTCCTCTCCTGTCTCTGTCAGCGCTGATGCAGGGCAGCGTCGGCCCTGCTGATTGATCAGCATTATGGCCGGTAAGGATGGCGCCGCTGTGGGCTTCACTCCCCGTCATCGCCCGGGGCTCCGCTGTAGCAGCAGAGCGGGGGTACCGCGTGGTGAGCCGGCAGCAGCTTAGATTAGGGGTGTTTGCTGAGCGGGGGAGCCGGAGCGTTCCTGCTTTGCTGCTCACTCCATGGGGCCGGAACCGGAAGTCCCCAGCCGCCTCTTATCTGGCAGAGGTGCATCAACAGTTCGGGCTGCCATTCAGATTTTAGATGCTAGCTGTCACACATCTCTGACAGCTGCAGATACAGCGTCCCGTAGGGAGGGCCGGATGCTGGGTTGTCACGGCAGCACTTAGCACCCTCCCTCCCAGAGGGAAACACGCAATCAAGGCCAGGGCAGCGCGCAACCAAGGCCACCATTCCTGTACCCACCGCCATGAACATCGGTGAGGAAATAATGAGCCACTGACAGTAGTACAGTACCTCAGGACCCTGGGAATGGTCAGGGCCTGGAAAAACTTTACTTGGTAACAACTCCAACAATACAAGGCAAAAATAAACAGTATTTCAAGTGCAGGTAAAATTAGAGATATATACAGACAGACTTGAAGATGAGTACCTCCAGACTGATCGTAGACTGCAGGATGCCTGTATGTGTGACTATTGTAGACGCATACCTCCACCCAGCGGTGCCAGACTTCAGGATGCTTGGGCGTGAACAATTGAGAAAAGAGCAGTACCTCTGCACTGGGCCTCGAGTAGAAAACTTAGGACTGGCTCTAGCTCTCTAGGGTGGGCTAACTCACTGCTCATGCTGATCCTTGCGCTCGGGAAATTTCTTCTCCTCTTCCATCTTCAACACATGAGGGCTGAAGGTGCACCCATGTGTCTCTGTGCTTTTCTCTCTCAGATGGAAGCTGATGGAACCATTTTCCCGCTTTCAAGCAATCACATTCATACCTTTACTCATACCACGTGACAGGATAGAATTGTTACATTTACAGACAGATCACACCTTGCAGACCTTAACCTCTCATTTTCTGCAGCTGTGCAATACACATAACAGAATGACAAGACAATTTTGCACAGTGCATCAACACAAGACATTACATGTATGACATTATAGAGGGGGCCAGGAATGCATGTACTGGGCCACTACACAGAGATGCTGGAAGACTTGCAAAGACGGTGTGTTTTATTTGCTGAACGAGTCAGAAAGGAGACATGCATTTGTACTTAGCACATGGAAGCCTTTTAACCCCTTAAGGACCAGGTTGTTTTGTACCTTAAGGACCAGACACTTTTTAGGGATTTTACCCATGTGGCGATTTTACTGCTCCATTTTTTTTCCTTTAGCTACCAAAATTATTTTTGCTGCGTTTTTTTTCCCGTGACATATTGGACTATTTTTTTAATATCTTTTTCACTGACTTTTTTTTCCGTTTTTTAGTTTTATTGGGGGTAAAATGCTAAAAAAAATGATTTTTTTAACATTTATAGTTTTTTAAAAAATTATTTTTGTATTTACACTAAAATAAAGTATGGAAATGGGTTCCTCTATTTATTTCGGACGTTTTGATATATAGTATGTATGGTTTTGGTTTACAGGGCGCATACGGCGACGGTTTTTGTTGGCGTCTGCTTTGTGTTATTCTCTTTTTTTTGTATGTATTGTTGTTTTATTCTGTTATTTTGTTTTACTGATGTATGTAGTTGTGTTTTTTACTATCTGTGTCCCCCATGACGTCATATAAGACCTCTGGGGGACACTCACTTTTTTTTTTTTTTTTAGCTTTATTTGACATTTTCCCACTGTAGCTGGGCAGTCCATAGGACCCTCAGTTACAGGGGAAAGCAACCCCTGTGGTGACATTAGTCACCTGCAGAGCTGCCAGGGTCTAGTCTGACCCTCCAGCTCTGCAGTAGCAGGGAATCCCGGGAGGTCACATGACCCCCCGAGGCTCCCGTAGTGAAAGAACTTCTTACTTTCGCTTTGCCCCGACAGTGCTCATTGAGCACTGTATATCGGGGAAGCAGAAGGCAGGAAGGGTTAAAAACCCCTCCTGCCTTCTGCTCCAGGGTATCAGCTGTCACTAACAGCTGATAACCCGTACCTGCCTCTGACTGATTGCAGAGGCAGGAGACTTAGAGCACCGCCGTATTTTTACGATCGGTGGTCCTCAAAGCCCAGCACCAGCCGCCGTATATATACAGTGGCTGGTCCTTAATGGGTTAATGATGCCGTATTTCATTATGACCCATGTATTGACTATGTAAATCAATTATTAGTAATCATAGGGAGAATTAATAAAAAATGTAGGCATTGTGAGGTGCTAAAATGGAAGGAGGAAACTGTTGGTATCTATGGTTCTGGTGGGAAAACCTTGCTCCCATCACTAGGCGAGCCAAAGGAACCGCCAAAAACTCTACTTTTGTATGATTGCAGTGAATCACAGGATTTTTTAAATAGAATGAGGAAATACAATTTGTGCTTCCAGATGACGTCATTTGGTGTGGATAGGGAAGTCATAATGCCTGGTTTTTCACCTACTTTCACAATCCAAGGTCAATTTTATCATAGAATTTTTCTCTTTTGTTTCCTACAGATAGCAAGCAACATAAGTTCTTATAGATTTATTTCATGGGGGATGAAAACAATGAAGCAGACTGCAGATGGCAAAATATTCAAAGGGTTGTTCTAAAAATCCAAAGAATGTTGCATGATCATAACCATCTTATGACTTATCAATCCAAAAGGCTGTAATTCCCTCTAAAAATAGCATTTGCAATGACGATCAATAAGGCTCAAAGGCAAACACTTAAGTTAGCAGGTGTACATTTAGAAACTACTCACCACCTCCAGTTGCAGCATCCCATAGGGACACCCCGGTCACCTGACATAAGTGAGGAGCTGGGAGGGTCAAGTGATGGCTTGTCATGGTAGCACCCACCAGACTCCCCTCCCTGAGGGATAACACACAGCCAAGGTCAGAGTAGAAAGGCAGGCCAAACAGGAGGATGGGGGTCGCTACTGATCCTACACACCGGTATGATCTTCGGTGAAGAATAATCACAGACACACAGTCTTTTAGTACCTCGGGTCCCTATGAATGGTTAGGGTCCGGTATAAACTCCACTTTAGTAAACTTGCAGAAAACAATTATTACAAGGCAATTTAGGTACAGTCTATACAGTGCAGACAAGACAAGAGGTTTGAGGTCAGGGAAGAAACACGGGATGACACCGGTCAAGCAGTCTACATTATCTATCAGGAACCACTTTTGGATAGGGAACACTCCGGAGGAGGAAAGGGGTAGTGTCACTCCACAGACACTCTGACAAGAAGTTATTGACTTTCACCCAGCCTTGGAGATGCGTGGGTGCAACAACCAAGGAGTGAACCTCCACGCGGCGATCCCGACTCAGGACGGCCATGAAGGAAAGCCTGAAGAAGTATTTAGTACCCCTGCACTGGCCCTGTCAGAAAAAAGGATTACTTACAATTGCTCTCTCTCTCTTATTTGGGGGGCTCACTCCACTCACATCCAGAACATAGCTGTTAGCGAAAATCTCTCCTCCTCTTCCATCTTCACCACAAGGAAGTTGAAGGTGCCTCCATGTGGCATTAGGTGATAATCCAGATGGAACACAGGTTGAAGATGAAGACCTTTTCCCACTCTCAAGCACTCCTATTTATACCTTAACTCATACCCCATGACATGACAGACTGATACATTTACATGCAGGCAATGATTTTATTGAAGTTAACCTCTCAAGCACCGTGGACATTGGGCCTAAAGGTGCTTCCATGCGGCTCTGTGTTAGCACTCTCCTCCTGAAGATGGTACTGAAGATGGACCTCGTCCCACTCTCAGACACTCACTTTTATAACCTCACTTGTACCACATGACACAGTAGGAAAGATACATTCAGCAGCAGAGCTGACAGGCAATTATTTTAGGAGAGTAAACCCTTCAGACGCCACAGCTGTGCAACACACACACTGGAAATGACAGACTTGCACAGTGCATCAACATGAGACAAACATGTATGACATTTATGGAGGGGACCAGGATGATGTGCTGGGCCACTACACGGTGGTAACCTTTTCCACTCATTCATCATCCTCACTGTCAGAAAGTTTTTTCTAATATCTAATTTGTGTCCCCTCCCTTTCAGTTTCATCCCATTGCTTCTAGTCTTTCCTTGTGCAGATGAGAATAGGGCTGATACCTCTGCAGTGTGACAGCCCTTCAGATATTTGTAGCCAGCTATTAAGTCTCCTCTCAGCCTTCTTTTTTGCAAGCTAAACATTCCCAAATCCTTTAACCGTTCCTCATAGGACATGATTTACAGACCGCTCACCATCTTGGTATCTCTTCTCTGAACTTGCTCCAGTTTGTTGATGTCTTTTTTTAAAGTGGGGTGCCCAGAACTGGACGCAGTATTCCAGATGATGTCTGACTAAGGAAATAGAGGGGGATAATTACCTCACGTGATCTAGACTCTATGCTACTCTTAATACATCCCAGAATTGTGTTTGCCTTTTTAGCTGCTGCATCACAGTGTTGACTCATGTTCAGTCTATGATCTATTAGTATACCCAAGTCTTTTTCACATGTGCAGCATGAATGAAGATCTCTCTTCATACAGCATGGGCGCCGGCTGTTTATTACAGCTGACACCCAGTGGCAACAGTTCTGATCAGAACTGTTACCCTTTTATATGCTACTGTCATTTCTGACAGTGGCATTTGAATCCCCCGAACAATGAGATTGCAGGAAGCCATGCAGGTGTCATCCCCGAGGGTGGCTTGGTAGACTGCCTGCCTCATCACAGTATGATGTAATGATGTAACATTACATCATACCGCAGGAGCAACCAAAGCATTGCAAGTTGTTGTTCCCTGTGGGGACTTTAAAAAAAAGTAAACATAAGTGCAGTAAAGTTTTATTAATTATTTTAAAAAAGTAATAAAAGTTGAGAAAAACTTTTGCCATATTTACAATACAAGAATCTAAATAATAAAACAAAAATACATATTTGGTATCGCTACGTCCATAAAAGTCAGATCTATCAAAGTAATGCATTATTTACCCTGCATGGTGAACATTGTCCGAAAAAAAAATACAGAATGCCAGAAAGTTTTTTAGTCACCCTGTCTCCAAGAGAAAATGCAATAAAAAGCAATAAAAAGATCGTATGTATTCCAAAATGGTACCAACGCAAACTACAGGATGTCCCATGAAAAAAAGAGTTGCCGCGCAACTATGTTGATAGAGAAATAAAAAAAGTTATTGCGCGCAGAAGATGGCAATAGAAAATCATTTTTAAAAAATGTATAATAATTTTTAAAAAGTTATCATGTCATTTTTGATGCAGTTTGTGCCGCATAGAAACAAAATGCACCAAAAGATGGAGAATTCCGTCCAACCTAGAGTATTTCTCTAGTGACTGGCCAGTCCACTTCTTTACACGCTGTCATGTATTATGCTTCACATGGAAAGTGACATCTTAGGTAGTGTGTGTACACCAGGATGGGTAAGCTCTGAGTAGCAACCGAAAGTGGAGTTTGTGTTCACAGGTTTTGCCTTGCACGCTCGGTGATTGTGGAGATGGTTCAAAATGTTAATAAGTAGAACACTAAGGAATTCCAACTCCGGAGTAAATACTGTAATAAAAGTCTCTGGGGTCGGCTTATTCTTAAGTAGGGGGGAACTGTATTGTCCTGAAATGAATGTGACCTCTCCAGAAGTTTCTAGATTGTGCCTGAGTGATCTATGTGTTTCTCGTGCATTTGTAATTGTCCTTATTTTGCTTGCAGCATGAATCAGCTTTGAATGTGTGCTGCATACCTGCAGCAGCTCAAGAGTTAACTGTCTGGTATGTGAGATGTCTTTCTGAGAATGTATCTTTTTGTAAGTCATGTGATCGTGCTGCATATATGTGTTTTGCAAGGATGCTGTGCAAGTTAGCTGTTTCTGAGTCTTGCAAGAGAGAGTCTGAGAGTGCAGTCTATGCAAGAAGTTCTGCTCAGAGAGTGCAAGAGTGAAGAGAGAGTTGGTCTCTGCAAGTCAGGAGAGTGAGAGGAGAATGGAAGAAGCCAATTTATTTCCCTACCACTTGACTTGTGCCTGTTTTCCTATGGAGTCAGAATGAGAAGGGGAGAGAGGAGGTGCAGTGACCTAGAGTGGATGAAGCTTGTTTTCACGAGAGAGCAAATGCAACACACAAGTATGGTACTAGTGTGCGCTACAATTCCACTTATTGTGCTATGGCTGGAGGCCTAGTCCTTGTCATGGTGTAGCCAAGTGGTAACATGAGGGGAAATGTTTGTAGATATATATATATATCACGATGTAACGCCACCGTTCCCACACCGTTATTCTATAGGGCGGAGTAATAAACAGAGAGACTTGTGTATTGTACCTCGGATCCTCAGAAACGGTTGAGACCCGGTAGACCTTACTTGCATAAACTTGAATAAAAGGGTAGTTACAGGTACATTCATGGCAGCAGTTACAGGCAAAAGCTCAGAGGTTGGGAGGAAAAACACAAGAACAATACGACACTATAGTCCACGTTATCTATATGTCACCAGTCCTGGACATTAAGTATACTCCGGAGGAGGTAAAAGGTAGGGGGGTCTCTCCACATACACTCTGGCAGGCAATTACTGAAGAAAAGGCTTAGCCTAAATAAACCCCGCATATCCTCCGCGTGGGTGTCACAATCACGTACCTCTTTGTGGTGATCCTAATGGTGGATAGCCACATAGGAAAAATAATGCCTGTAGTGTGAACGGGTACCTGTTTTAGTGGACTGGGATTTGTTGCACTCTCTGTCTGGAAGGGACTCACTCCTAAATCATCCATACTCTAAACGCTACGGGATGTCGTTTCTCTTCCTCCATCTTAACCAACATAGAAACTAAGGCCTCATGTTCACGGTGAAATTCAGGCCCGCATGGATTCTCCATGCAGAATCCCGCAGTGGGTTGCTCCTTTCCCGTAGACATGAGGCCAATAAATTCGATTATACTTACCTGTCCAGACGCCTGCAGCGTGCCGCACCCACACGACGTACACTTTTTCTTTACTCCTGCGGTCTCGCGGCACAGCACAAATACAGCTGTGGGTGTGCCGCGAGACCGGACGGCTTCCATAGGCTTCAATGGAAGCCGCGGGAGACCTGTACAAAATGGAGCATGTTGCAGGTGGTTTCCCGGGTGTGCGATATGAACGCCAGGGAAAAATGATGTGCGCAGGTATTTAATTACCTGCGGCTGCCCAATGATTCCCTATGGGCGCAGATCACGCGTGCGGGACACCCGCACAGACTTCTAAATTCCATTTTGGCCGTGGACATTGGGCCTAAAGGTGCTTCCATGTGGCTCTGTGTTAGCACTATCCTCCTGAAGATGGACCTCTTCCTGCTCTCACACACTCACTTTTATAACCTCACTTGTACCACATGACACAGTAGGAAAGATACATTCTGCAGCAGAGCTGACAGGCAATGATTTTAGGGGAGTTAACCCTTCAGACGCCGCAGCTGTGCAACATACATACAGAAAATTGACATGACAGTTTTGCACGGTGCATGCACATAAGACAATACATGTATGACAATTATGGAGGGGACACTATGCAAAGATGTTACCATAACCAAGGACAGTGAGGAGCCTGAATTTCGGGACCTGCCTACACAACAGTGAGTTTACACAAACCCCTCAGAGTATAGAGAACCCAGGGAGATATAATAGGCCCATCACCTCAAACCATCACTAACTGTCACCACAAGCACCAGAGCACCCTTACAGATAACTGCCACTGTGGGCATGTCTCTGAGAAACCTCTAAGAGACAGAGAGAGGAAATGTTGAAGTGTTTAATTGTTTTTGCATCAGAACTAAGAGTATGGAACAACGTTCTCATCTACTGTGACTCCAAAGTCTACTGCAAATGTTTGAAGGACTGTAATTGTTAATTTTCCATGTTTATGTAAAAGCTGAAGTAAACTGCGTATCTCCAGTTTGCATCACCAAGCTTCCAGGACTCCTGTCAATTATTTATGCACACACCAGGGGTCCATCGTGTTAGAGATACTGGCGTCACCGTGACAACACAAAAACCCATTGCTTCCAGCGATGGATTGTTTAACCTTGTTTGCCACTGTGCCCGACCGAGCAGCCACATTGCCGCTATTGTAGGGTGGGATTGCAGAGCCACCCGTGACAGCCATCTTGACTACCCCATGGTCTCCCTGCTTTGGCGCACCTCACTCGGATGCTGCAGAGTTACAATTTTTTAAAAGGGGAGGAGGAAAAAATGAAAAAAAGAAGAAGGGCCATGTCATTAAGGGGTTAAATTGTGGCTCCGGACTTCATTCACACCAGCAGTCCTGGATTTTAGGAGAATTCTCTGTCTCGGGATTCCCCCACCCCTTCCTAGGAAGTAAGTGGAACATTATTTAATTCTAAAAACCACTGGAGTGCTGGAACTTTTTACCTGATTTATTCATATACGACTGAGGTAAGTTTCACTTTCGAAGTACCTGTAAACGCCGGTGGATGTCCTGGGACCACAAGGGATCCTCACATGACGAAGCAAATATAATTTCAATGCCAATCCGGACTGAAGTGTGACAGGGCATTATAGTTAGGGTAGGCTGCACACACTAGGTGTGTCATCTCCTGTTGGGATTTCTTTTTCTTTAAATGCATTTTCTTGGACCTTGGAGCGCTGCCTTTATTTTAATTCCGCAGCCCTGTGGCAGATTCCACTGATTATTTAGCACACTGGTAATTTTTACTCACATATGGTTGAGTAGAGATTTATATAAAAGACTGCATAATGTCCTCAAGGTGCTGCTGCTCTCCTTCTTCAGCTTCTGCCATGTTTACTACTTCTCCCCCAAATATGTCAATCCAGAAAAAAGGAACTACAGCTTTCATGTTTCCATGCTGCTCTGCCCTCAAGGTGCCGTTGTTGCTGGTGGAACTACTGCTCCTGCTCTCCTTCTGCTTCCGCCCTATTTCCTCCCCCTTCTTTAAAAATAAAATTTTTCTGAAGTACAGGAAACTGTTGTAGCTCTACAGCTGCTCCTTAGAGAAGGCCCATGCTTGGCTGTTCTAGTCATCTGGTAGAATTTGTCCTTTGCAAAATTTTTTGACGTTGCTCTTATAACAAGTGGCCCACTTGCTCTCTTCGTTGGTGTAAGGTTTGATAACTCTACTGCTTTTCCTTGGGGAAAGGTGGTGGGGACCTGTGATCGGCTGTTCTGTTCAACTGGTAGAATTGGTCCTTGTAATAGTTATGGTTTTAAAACTCGCTATCTTCTTTGGTGAATTTTTGATCAAGGAGATCCTATGTGGGCCTTCTTTTGTTTTCAGAGACCCCCCTTTCCTCCCCCCATGCTATGCTTTACCTCTACACCTCAGTACACTATTAAATACCATTTTTTGGGAGGCACTTAGTGTTTCCCAGTGTGTTCCCATATTCCCATGCAGTTTGCAGGGCTTTGTTTGCATTGGGGACCTTCTGTAGGGCAATTTAGTGAACCCTATTTTTACCCTGATTGACTTAAATTGGAGTCGGAATATGTGGTCCCAATTCACAATGACTTTACTACTTTTGCAAAATGAAGACACATTTTTTTTTTCTTCACAGAGCTGTACGAGGCCTTTTTTTTGCAAGGCAATTTGCTTTTTTTATTGGTACCATTTTGGAGTACATTAGACTATTTGATCAGTTTTTATTAGGTTTTTTTGGAGGCTGATGAACAAAATGAGCAATTATGGTGTTTTCTTAAAATCATAGAATAGAATCCTAGAATGATGGAGTTGGAAGGGACCTCTGGGGCCATCAGGTCCACCTGCCTGTTCAATGTAGGATCACTAAATCATCTCAGATAGGTGGTGACTGTCCAGTCCAGCCTCTGAAGACTTCCACTGAAGGAGAACTCAGCACCTCCCGTGGCAACCTGTTCCACTCATTGATTCCCTATCACTGTCTAATATCTAATCTGTGTCTCCTCCCTTTCAGTTTCATTTTTTTTGCTTGTTTTTTTAATGTACTTTGGTATGTAGGATAAATAAAATGATAAAAATTCAAATTCTGGGTTGTTATGGACACAGTGATTTCAAATGTGTGCAGTTTATCTTTTTTCATACCCAAACATTTTGTAAGGGAAGAAAGTTCTTGAACTTTTATTTTCTTTCTTTATATAATGCACTGCATTACTTCTGTATTTTAGTGTATTTTGTTTGTCAGTGAAAATCCAACAGGTAGCCTCTCAGGTCCAACCTACGACAGGGCTAAATAGGCTTCCATACATGTCCGACCTGGAGGCTGTACTTAGGCCCTTAGCTACCACAGCAAGTTATGGGTACCTTGCAATTGCATCACAGGGATGTTGATGAGCTTATGGAGTGAGCCCCCTTCCATTGAAACTACCTAGGCTTCTCTCACACAGACGCTTTTTACTGCAATTAACGCAATGTTTCGAACACCATGGTAATCGCGGTATAATAAAAAATCCATGGGGACTCGCAGACATACGTTCAATTGCGGCACTGGATGGCGCTTTCCAGCACTGCGATTTCCGAGAGCTGTCTGCCCTATCTTTGGCCGTTTAGTGCACCTTATCACCTATCATAATGATGGGGTGCGCTAAAACACGCTGTCAGCCGGAGGGAGCTACGGTCGAAAACGAAAGTAAAATCGCAGCACTTTGCCGCGTCTATATGTGAGAGAGGCCTTAGGCCTCTTGTCCACGGGCAAATTAAGATTTTAAATCTGCAGCGTCTTTCCTGCACGCGGATCCGCGCCCCATAGGGATGCATTAGACACCCGCAGGTAGTTAAATACCTGCGGGTATCATTTTTCCCTGCAGGCGCGGGTCCCACGTGCAGGAAAAAATCTGGACATGCTCCATTTAGGTGCGGGTCTCCCGCGGGGACGGCTCCCGCAGGCTTCTATTGAAGCCTATGAAAGCCGTCTGGATCTGCAGGAGACCCGCGCCTGAATTAAACTCACCTGCTCCGGGCGATGCAGGTCTTCCTTCCTTCGCAGCCGGAAACTTCCTTCATTGGCCCGGCGGATGTGCCTGGCGCATGCGCGCGGCACACAGCCGGCGTGTCGAGCACATCCGCCGGGCCGAAGAAAGAAGATCCGGCCGCGAAGAAGGGAAGACCTGCACGGCCCGCAGCAGGTGAGTTTATTCTTATTTTCAGCCCTCATGTCCGCGGGGCAGGAGGGACCCGCTACAGATTCTCCATGGAGAATCCGTAGCGGGCCTGATTTTCCCCGTGGAGGTCTTAGATGCTGTCACTATCAACTATGACATATAAGAGCTTAAACCTCTGGAATCAGATGTTCATCAGTTCCTCAGCGTTAGAGCAGGAGTTTGTATTACCAGACCCTTCCCACCCAGCATGGGACACCTGCGCAAGCCTTATTTTGTTGGGACATAAAAAAGTGTATTGAGCTGAATAACCCCTGCCTATGGCCACTGTAAAAAGGTGTATTGGCGGTCACTAACTGGTTAAGAGGGAATGAACTTCATTTCTCAAGGCTATTTTAGTCTTTCGTTGCAAAGCTACTGAATCCCTATCATCATAGCATTCTGCTTAAGTCTGCAACGTATCATTGCATTCCATGGTATGGCAGCATAGCGTGTGCTATAAACTGAACAGCTTCACCTGCCAGCAGTAATGATATTAGAAAATACTGAAAAGTGCAAAATTATATTGCACTGATGTTACAAATAGACTGCATATATAATAGACTGCATATTCTGTTACCAATAGTCAGAGCATCGGCCATGGTGCGCTCATCCAGGTCACGTGACATCATCCCCCTGAAATCCATTTGTGATCATGATATTGCATACTCCCATAAATCCTTCTGCGCTCTGTAGGATTTAGTTGCGGTTAATGCTGGAAGCCAAAGACATGAAGCAAATAAACTGCCATTGTATAATCCTTGACAGAAAGACAATCTTGGCAGCTGCAGCGGGAAAGTAATCATTTATGGTGAGATTATAATTAATATTCAAGATCCGGAAATTACATGTGTGTGACGTGAAGTTTGCAGTCCGTGTAATCTTCACTCTCATTATCTTCATCTCGAGCCTCAATCTGCTGAGCTGTTGAAATAGTTGTGCTGCGATGGTGGATCTCCATAATAATACTCTATGGTCTTTATTATTTGATCCCAGAGAATAGCATTAATCTTGTGGCGGAGCCATTGGTAGCATACTGATGCGATGGAGATCTCCTATCACCTGGGCACTAGGGGATGATTAATTGGACAATCTGCAGGACATTCCTGTGAATCCAAGTGAAAGTTACTTGCTTCATAAGGCAAGAACATCTCATTTTGCAATGTAATAACATTTTTTCAATAAGTATGGTATGAGATACTTTGTCAAATGCTTTACTAAAGTCAAGATATATTATATCCACCGCATTTCCCTGATCAACCCAGCCGGTGATTCTGTCATAGATAAAAATTAGATTTGTCTACCATGACTTGTTTGTGTCAGGACCGGTGGCTCTCGGGGGCTCCGCCAGTCCTATCAACGGAGCTGATCGGGTGCGGCGCAGTAGAGCCCCGATCTTGGTGACCTCTCCTGGCCGCCACAGTCCTGGATGCCGGCTCCGGACGCACTCGTCCCTTTTGCTATGAGTACAGGAAAAACAAAAGATCTCAGCAGCACACCTTCAGCCCAATAGGCTCACAAATAGGGAGAGAAGGATATGCAAAATGTCGCAAGTTTTGTTGTTCATGCTGATGGAGTTTTTAACTCAATAAAGATGATAATTGGATTTGGATTCCCTGAAGATTCCAGGATGTCTTTTTGAAATAGCTTCTACTTGATGCTGCTCTACATACACATTTTCTCTTTTGCTATGAGTCCCGGGCGCTTTTGCTCTGCTCTGTCTCTGCAGGTGCTGGGGGGGCTCTTCTTCCAGTGTCTAATTTGGTCCTGCTGCTGTCAGACTCCCCGCTCCAATCAGCTGCTGGGGGGGAGGGGGGGTTCTGACAGCATTTAAACTCCTCAGCTTCTCCTGATCCCTGCCAGTGTATGCTTGTCTCCAGGCTACACCCGCGTTATTCTGCTCCGATTCCCCGTTGTGACTCTCTGCTTTTGGACCCGACTTTGATCACGCCTGATCCCTGGTACCGCGTATTCTCCTGTTGCCGACCCGGACTTCCTGACTTGCCTCTGTATTTGTTTGTAAGTCTGACCACTTGCCCTGCTTCCCTAGTGAGTATAGGGACCGTCGCCTAGTTGTCTCCCTGGGGCCTAGCCCGGGGGGGGGGGGGCAAGTAGGTAGGGACAGGGGCTGCTGGTAGCTTTTAGGGACTTACAGTACCCGGACCCCAGTTCATTGACAGTTTGTTACAAACCCATGCTGGCTCTGGTTAATTACTCCACTTTTATCCAAGTACTTGCATACATGCTTTTTAATAATTTGTTCAAAGATCTTTCCCAGTATAAAAGTCAGGCTCACAGGCCTGTAGTTTCCTGGATCCACCTTTTTTCCTTTTTTGAAGATAGGGACAAAATTTGCCCTTTTTCTAATCTTCTGAGACTTCTTCTGTTCTCCAGGAATTTTCAAAGATTGTTGACAGGGGCAGCTGAGGACTTGCAGTTTAATGGGCGCTCTGTTCTGTATATCCAGAACTGTCCAAATGCACACTCCAACTCCGCAGGGCCCTTAAACCTGTATTGAATGCCCTGAGAGAAAGAGACATCCCGTATAGATTGGGATTTCCTCTACAGTTACAAGCCAGTAAAGGAGGGAAAACAGCAGTTTTCAGACACCTGGGTGACCTACCTAAGCTCCTAGGGACTCTGGGACTGCCCCAGATCACGATCCCAGATTGGCCCAAAATTGGAGGGATGCCGATCCCACCACCTAGATTGGAGTAGCAGATGGTTGGAGGTTCGGGTCAAGGGGCAAAAACAACTCACCAAGAGTGTAAAACACTTGCTGAGGAGTGGGTCTCAGCAGGGCCGGAGAGTCGCCCTAATAGGCCGGGATGTTGAGTGGATTTCTTTCGCTTAACTCTGTCTTCTCTCGCTCCTCCTCTACTAGCATCCTTCGTTCTTTCTCCCTTGTGTTGCTGATGGGTCCTACGGCGGGCGTGGTAGTAGTCTACAGACATGCAAATTTCCTCTATTTCCTGTCCCCCCCCCCTCCCCTCCCTAAACTTTTTGTTTTCTTTTCTCTTCCTCTCCTCCCCCCCCCTTTTTTTAAATTATGTTCTCTTTTCCTTTTCCCTTTCCCCTTGAGGTTAATAAGCTTTTAGGTGGCGGTGTTGGCGGGTGCAGACCTCCGTCTTTGGTCCCCCCTTCCCCCACCTAGGATAGGCAGCTCTTAGCGGCACTAATAGCTAGAGTTTGGCGGTTACTAGTATTTAGCTTAGACAGTAGAGGCCTTGGTTAAGGCTTAATAATGTTAATGTTTTTGTTTTCTTTTCCCTTTCCTTGCCCCTTTTTTCCTACATCTTTCCCAACCCCCCTTTTCCCCACCCTTTCCCAACCTAGACCTTGCTTCTAATTATTACGGGGTACACTAGATGCTCTCAGACATGGCTAGTCTGACGGTAAGCTCCTACAATGTCAAGGGGTTGAACATCCCATCCAAAAGAGGCCAAATACTATATCACATGCAAAAAAGGGGAGGAGGGTGCTCCTATTTCAGGAGACACACTTCAAAGCTGGCGAGATCCCTTCCTGTTCCACGAAATCATTCCCCACTTGGTTTCATTGCCCAAATCCATCCCGGAAGGTGGGTGGGGTGTCCATTGCATTTCACAGGTCCAACCCCTTGGCATGATGTGCGATCCCAAGGGCAGATACTTATTTTTCAAAGCCGAATTGTTGGGCAAGATAATTACACTTGCTAACTTATATTTCCCAAACCAGGGCCAGACCACCTTTGGAATAGCCACCCTGAGGAAGTTGACGAAGTTTGCATATGGCACCGCCATTATCCTGGGAGGTGACTTTAACTTGGCTGTTGACCCAGAACAGAACTCGTCATCTGGTAGATCCTCGGTCTCATGGGTAGCAACACGATCCCTGTTGAGGGAGTTGGGAAACATGCACCTTGTAGATCTGTACCTTCCACTCCATAGCCCATAACAGTTATAGTAGATTAGATTATATCTGGGTTTTTTCATGCCCTTCTAGATTTACAGCCTGCTGCATGTTTGGGCCATTTATTTGGTCCGACCACGCCCCAGTGTACGCCGAATTCAATGGCTTCCATGGAGACCCTCGAATGCGAGTGTGGAGACTAAACGACAATCTATTAAAAGACCCTCAGTGTGTGCAGGAAATTTAAACAACCTTAGCTAATTTCATAAATGACCATCAAAACGACTCTACACGGGTCCCACTTAAATGGGAAGCCTTAAAGTGTGTCTTAAGGGGAACCTTGATATCCCAAGGGGCTAGATTAAAAAATGAACGTTCCATGGAATTAGGGGACCTGCTATCAGCGTTGCAGGACCGCGAAGCAACAAACAAGAGAGCCAAAGGATACTGTTAATTTTAGACCAAAGGACACTGGCCTTCAGAGACAGGATCCGCAGAGAAGCTTACGAGGTCAGGAATAGGTGTGGGCGCCAGTTGGCACGTTCGCTACATCCTAGAACCTCACAGACGTTTGTCTCCAAGATCCATAAAGCTAGGGGGGAGGCAGCGATTTCAACGCGTGACATCCTGGAGGAATTCCGCCTCTACTACGAGAAGCTCTATAATTATAGATGAGCAAGTAAACTCGCTAAAGGCAATTGCTCGAGCGAGCATTGCCTTTAGCGAGTATCTCCCCCGCTCCAGACTGCAGGTTCGGGTGCCGGCAGCCGGCACGTAGCTGCGGGGGAGAACGGAGGGGAGATCTCTCTCCCCCCCCCCCCGCTCCCTCCTGCTGACAGCCGCTACTCACCGCTCCCCCGCGCCGGCAACCGAACCTGCAGTCTCGAGCAGGGGAGAAACTCGCTAAAGGCAATGCTCGCTCGAGCAATTGCCTTTAGCGAGTATACTCGCTCATCTCTATCTATAATATAGAACAGATTGCACCGGACGATAGCAAGTGGAGGGTGGAGGAGATGGCTTATCTAGAGGAGCATGGCCCGGGTCCCCTGGGGGTGGAGGAGTCTGATGTTCTGGAAGAGGACTTTACCTGTGAAGAGATATCAGAGATAATTAAGGGCCTTAAAATAGGCAAGAGCCCAGGACCTGAGGGGTTCTCGGTAGGATTCTTCAAGCTCTTCAGGGAGGAACAGTCTCCTTTCCTGGTGCAGGACTTCAACGAGACGTCCCAGGGGAGCCCCCTCCTGCCTTAGGCCCTCCATGCCCACATATAGGTAATCCCAAAACCAGGGAAAGATCCTTCTTCCTGTGCTAACTACAGGCCTATCTCCCTCATAAATATAGATGTAAAGATGCTGGCAAAACTAATAGCAAACAGGCTCAGTAAACATATTCCAGGCTTGATCCGTAGAGAGCAGGTAGGATTTGTCTCAGGAAGGGAAGCCAGGGACAATACCATTAGAATCTATCTCTTTGATTGCTCAGGCTAGAGCGGGGAACAGTCCGCTTTGCCTACTTGCAGTGGACGCGGAAAAGGTGTTCGACAGGGTCAGGTGGAGGTTCCTGGAGGGCACCCTCCGTCGGGTGAGCCTGAGGCGAAGGATGAGAGAATGGATCATGGCCTTGTACAATGGCCCATCCACTAGAATCCGGGTGAATGGCGCCCTGTCGGACACCATTTCGATTAACAATGGAACCCGCCAGGGATGCCCCCTTCCGCCCCGGTTTATGTCCTATCCATAGAATCTTTGGCCAATGCCATAAGGAAAAATGGGTCAGTCATGGGCCTGATGGTGGGCTCCTCTGAGCACAAGATGGCATTGTTTGCAGACGACCTCCTCCTGTTCCTGTCGAACCCTAGAGTGGGACTGCCGGTAGTGATGAAGGAGTTTGAGAGTTACGAGCGGGTGAGCAATTTTAAAGTCAATTTCCAGAAATCAGAGATACTAAATGTGACCCTCCCCCAGAATGAGGTTAGGGAACTCTCGGATTCCTTTCCCTTTAAGTGGAGATCTTCGTCCATTAGGTATTGGGGGATCAACTCCCGGCGGATCCCGCACGGATCTTTGAGCTAAACTTTGTGCCCTACCTGAACAATCTCAGGTCAGATCTGAGCAGATGGAGCCCGTTATATGTGTCATGGACAGGGTGGGTCAATGCTGTAAAGATGGACTCCCTCCTGAAATTCTTGTACCTCTGTCAGACCCTCCTGGTACCCTTGGACTGGCAATATCTCCTCAGAATCCGCTCCCTAATCATTAATTTTGTCTGAATGGGGTGCAGATCTCGACTTAACTTTAAACTGCTCACACGGGCTAAGAAAGAGGGAGGACTAGGTCTCCCAGATTTCTTGTTTTACTACAAATTTTGCCTTGCAAACTTCGTCCTTACCCTAATGCAGGGTAGGACCACTAAACTATGGGTAGAAATGGAGCATGAGTCAGACTCTAGGATAGTACAGGGGGCCTCTTGGATCCCAAGACAGTTCCTAGGGGACCTTTAGGCTCTCTCAACATTCCTGCTGGGGGTCCTCAAGATCTGGGGGCATGCGCCCGAGACTTGGTCTGGTGTCTATACTGGGCCCCCTCACCCCGTTGGTGGCCAACCCACAGTTCTCGGCAGAAAGACATAATGCTTCTATATTGTCCCTCCCTGGCTCTCTGATCCCTAGAGTCAGAGATGTCGCAAACCAATCCGGGATGAAGTCCCTAAGGGAGATTTACGGGGACTCGAGTCCCCCTCCGGGAGCTTGGATGAGGTACCTTCAGGTGAGGGGCTACGTGGAGTCCTTGACACCCGGGGGTTGTGGAGGTAGACAGCTGACGCCATTTGAATCCCTATGCATGTCACCAACACCCACTGAATATGGGATCTCAGCTATTTACAGAATGTTGCTGGACAGTGAGACGGGGGATATACTACCTAGCTATATGGGCCAGTGGGAGTCGGAGATGGGAGGAAGTCGCTCCAGAGCGGAATGGCAAAGGGCCTTTCTACTGTACCACAAAAGCTCTAGATTCGGTAGGTTACAGGAGCAGAACTTTAAAATCCTATCCCACTGGTTTTGGACCCCGTCGAGGCTGCAACAAATAGACGACCGGATTCCCTCAGAATGTTGGAGGTGCCAAAACGGTCCTGGTTCAATGTCACACATCTGGTGGGATTGCCCCCCCCCCATCAGAAATCTATGGAGCAGTGTGGAGATACTGTATAACGCCATGACCAGGTCGACAGTGTCTATAGCAGCTGAGATGGCCCTTCTCCTGATACTCCCCGGGTCTATTGCCAAGATTAAGGCAGATTTATTGCGGCTAGTTATACTGGCAGTGAGGATGTCTGTCCCTGGCTTGTGGAGATCTATCTTTCCTCCATCAAGAATCATATGGACAGAGAAGTTTGATTTGCTCATGCGATACGAAGAGGAAGGGTCTGTGAATGAGCAGGAGCGGATTGGCACCTATGACCTATGGAGCCCCTGGATTTCGATGAGAGCCTCAGGTTCTTTTAAGTCTTGGCTGGAGTCTGGCAGACTGAACCCTTAAAGGGGCATCGGCAATACCGAGCAAGGTCATCCTAATTCCCTAGATCCTTCTTTCCTTATTCCCCGTTTCCCCAGTTTCTCCTTCCCCCCCCCCCCCCTTTACCTTGTTAAATAGTCCTATATTCTTTCTTTTTTATATATGTTTTATTTATTTATTTTTTTACTTAGATGCAGAAAATATTTATTTGCCAGTCACAATGTTACGATGTTAGGACGGACGGGATCCAAACAAGGATCACGGACAGTCTTTCTGATTGTTGTACTGTATCGAGGCTGTTTATTTGAAAATGTTTAATAAAATTGATTGAACATAAAGAAGAAATACAACACTGTAGCAACACAGAAAAATAGAAAAAGGGTGACTGGTAGGACCTATAAGAAAAATAAGAGGCAAGTGGAATGACCATCACTTCCCCTGAAGCTTGTGAAGGCCGGTAGCTTAAGTCAATACTCCCAACCGAGCTGACTAAAGAAAAGTGGTAATGAGGCTGCATCTACTGAAACAGCTAGGTTGGCAGATAGACACTGGCGCACATAAGTGGTTTAGTAGGGTGTAGCGTCTAGTCCTCCTGTCTCATACACACATCATTAAAACACATGCAGTCAGTTAAATGCAAGCGGACCTTTTACTTTACATTACTTTCACCCGACTCATAACCTCAATAAAATCTGGGCAGAGGGAGTGAATAACCAGCAGGGACACAGTGGAGAATTTTAGAAGTAGTCATCTCGCCTGCAGGGGTGCTCACGCTGGTCTGCTCAGGAACGTCTATTGGCTCACTCAGCAGCATTGGCGGCTCCTCCCTTGGGCAGTCTCCAGCATTCTGCTGTTGCTCCATGATGGGGGTGACCCCCCTACTTTTCCCACAGCCACAGCGGGAACTGAGTGGCAGGAAAGTTTTGTGGGTTCTGTGAAGGTAGAGGAAAAAGAAGCCTGGGCGCCATCTTGGGTATCCATATTGTCCTCTACATTTTCTGTGCATATCAAGCAATTCCACTTTGTCTAGTAAAAACACACGATTATTCCTCAAATGATAACGTATCCGGGATATACAGTATAAGAATGAACCTTAAAGTCCTTTTGTTGCTCTGCATTCTTGCAGGTGACTCAGCCTTGTCTCTCTTGCTTTCCCAGAGGGCTGGAACGGGAAACAATTTGACTACCCGTATAAACTCAGGCATGGACACACTCTTCTTTGTGTCTGTAAAATGTCAGAGGCACTTCTTCTTTATTTTGTAGTGAAGGTGCAGAGAAATTATCCTGTTTGTGACGCCATAACTCTGCCCTGCACGGGCACTGACAAGACAATGGCACGAGACAGACATATATTGGTGGGCCATTATTGGTGGGCCTCACTAACTCTGGACCAATACACAAATACCTCTGCTGCTTTCTTCAGTATCCTAGGATGTCATTCATCTGGACCTGGAAACTTGAATTCATTTAGGTTAGCTATGGTACATCAGCTGATGGTACATCTACTTTGTAAGATAAAACACTGACCACTAATCCTAATGCTAGTCTGATACTACCTGATCTATGAAGAAACCTTTGCAGCTGTCAACTTACTGAAATAACCGACAGGAGTACATTGAGAGGTGACGCCTATATTTAGATAACACAGAACACAATAGTCACAGCTCACCTCCTCCTCCCTGCATACTGACCACAGAGCCTAATCTGATATTTCTTGATCTGTAGAGGAAGCTTTGCAGCAGTCATCTTACTCACATCACAGGTAGTATTACATTGAGAGGTGAAACCTATATGCAGATAACACAGGACCACCATTCACAGCAGCCATCTCACTGACATCACAGACAGGATTACATTGAGAGGTGAAACCTATATGTAGATAACACAGGACCCACCAGTCACAATAGTCCCAGGTCACCTCCTCCCCCTTGCTGCACACTGACCACTAATCCTAATACTAGTCTGATACTTCCTGATCTGTAGAGAAAGCTTTACAGCAGCCATCTCACTGACATCATAGACAGGAATACACTGAGGGGTGACACCTATATGTAGATAACACAGAACCCACCAGTCACAATAGTCACAGCTCACCTCCTCCTCCTCCCTGCATACTGACCACAGAACCTAATACGAGTCTGATATTTATTGATCTGTAGAGAATGCTTTGCAGCAGTCATCTTATATCACAGGCAGGTTTACCTGACATCATAGACAAGATTACACTGAGAGGTGACACCTATATGTAGATAACACAGGACCCACCAGTCACAATATGTGATATCACAACTCAACTCCTCCCTGCATAGACAGGAATTCACTGAGAGGTGACACCTATAAGTAGATAACACAGGACCCACCAGTCACAATACGTGATATCACAGCTCACCTCCTCCTCCTCCCTGCATGCTGACCACTAATCCTAATCTGATACTACTAGAGATGAGCGAGTATACTCGCTAAGGCACATTACTCGAGCGAGTAGTGCCTTAGCCTAGTATCTCTCTGCTCGTCTCTAAAGATTCGGGGGCCGGCGCCGGTGACAGGTAAGTTGCGGCGGGGGGGGGGGGGGGGAGAGGGAGAGAGAGAGATCTCCCATCCGTTCCTCCCCGCTCTCCCCCGCCGCTCCCTGCCCCCCGCCGGCCCCCGAATCTTTAGAGACGAGCGGGGAGATACTCGAGTAGTTAGCCTTAGCGAGTATACTCGCTCATCTCTAGATACTACCTGATCTATAAAGAAAGCTTTGCAGTCGTCATATTACTGAAAGCACAGGCAGGATTACATTGAGAGGTGACACCTAACTGTAGTTAACACAGAACCCACCATTCACAGTAGGTGATATCACAGCTTATCTCCTACCACTCCCTGCGTACTGACCACTAATCCTAATACTAGTCCGATACTTCTCTTACTGTAGAGAATGCTTTGTAACTGTTATCTCATTGACATCACAGGCAGCATTACAGTGAGAGGTGCCACCTATACGTAGATAACACAGAACCCACCAGCCACAATAGTCACAGCTCACCTCCTTCTTCTTCCTGCATACTGACCACTAATCCTAATACTAGTCTGATACTTCCTGATGTTTAGAGAAAGTTTAGCATCAGTCATCTCACTGACATCACAGGCAGGATTACACTGAGAGGTGACACCTATATGTAGGTAACACAGGACCACCAGTCACAATATGTGATATCACAACTCACCTCCTCTCCTCCCTGCATGCTGACCTCTAATCCTAATGCTAGTATGATACTACCTGATCTGTAAAGAAAGCTTTGCAGCCGTCATTTTACTGAAATTACAGGCAGGATTACATTGAGAGGTGACACCTATATGTAGATAACACAGAACCCACCATTCACAGCTCACCTACTCCTCCTCTCTGCACACTGACCACAGAGCCTAATACTAGTCTAATACTTGCTGATCTGTAGAGAAAGCTTTGTAGTAGTCATCTCACTGACATCGCAGGCAGGATTACACTGAGAGGTGGCACCTATATGTAGATGGAACAGGATCCACCATTCTCAATAATCACAGCTCACCTCCTTCTCCTCCCTGCACACTGACCACAGAGCCTAATACTAGTCAGATATTTCTTGATCTATAGAGAAAGCTTTGTAGCAGTTATCTCACTCATATCACAGGCAGTATTAGATTGAGAGGTGTATACTATATGTAGATAACACAGAACTCCCCATTCACAATAGGTTATGTCACAGCTCACCTCCTCCTTCTACCTGCACACTGACCACTAATCCTAATATTAGTCTGATACTTCTTGTTCTGTACAGAAAGCCTTGTAGAGAAAGCTTTGTCAACTGTCAGTGTAATCACAGACAGGATTACACTGAGAGGTGACACCTATATATAGATAACACAGAACTCACAATAGCCACAGCTCACCTCCTCCTCCTCACTGCTCACTGACCACTAATCCTAATACTAGTCTGATACTTTCTAATCTGTAGAGAAAGCTTTGCAGCAGCCGTCCCACTGACATCACAGGCAGGATTACACTGAGAGGTGACACCTATATGTAGATAACACAGGAACCATCATTCGCAATAGTCACAGCTGCTCCTCCCTGCATGCTAACCACTAATCCTAATACTAGTCTGATACTTTCTGGTTTGTAGAGAAAGCTTTGCAGTAGCCATCCCACTGACATCACAGGCAGGAGTACATTGACCACAGAGCCTAATACTAGTCTAATATTTCTTGATCTGTAGAGAAAGTTTTGCAGCAGTCATCTCAGGCAAGATGGCTGTCCTCCACATTCATGTACAGACAATATGGGCGCTCCCACAGTCACGTACAGACAAGATGGCTGCCCCCATTGTCATGTACAGACAGGATGGTCGCCCACATAGTTATATACAGACAAGATGGTCGCTCTTATAGTCATGTACAGATAAAATGGTCACCCCCATACTAATGTACAGACAAGACGTCTGCCCCTATAGTCATGTACAGACCAGATGGCCGCCTCCATATTCATGTAGAGACAAGATGGCTGCCGCCATATTCACGTACACACAAAATGGTCACCCCCATAGTTATGCCCAGACAAGATGTTTGCCCCCACAGTCATGTGCAGACAAGATGGTTGCCTCCATAGTCATGTACAGACAAGATGGCTGCTCTTATAGTCATGTACAGGCAAGCTAGTCAACCCAATAGTCATGTATAGACAAGATGGTTGCCCCCATAGTCATATACAGCCAAGATGATTGCCTCCATAGTCATGCACAGACAAGATGATTGCCTCCATAGTCATGCACAGACAAGATGCTTGCCCCCATGGTCATGCACGTTCAAGATGGTTGCCCCCACAGTCATTTACAGGCAAGATGGTTGCCCCCACAGTCATAAACAGACGAATTGGTCACCCGACAGTCATGTATAGACAAAATAGCCGTCCTCCACAGTCATGTACAGACAAGATGGCCACTCCCACAGTCATGTACAGACAAGATGGCTGCTCCTATAGTCATGTACAGATAAGCTGGTCACCCCCATAGTCATGTATAGACAAGATGGTTGCCCCCATAGTCATGTACAGATAAGAAGTCCAGCTTTATAGTCATGTACAGACAAGATGGCTGGCCTTATAGTCATGTACAGACAGGATGGCTATCCTCATTGTAATGTGCAGATGTGATGGCTGCCCTAATAGTCATGTACAGACAAGATGGTCGCTGCCATAGTCATGTACAGACAGGATGGCTATCCCCATAGTCATATGCAGACATGATGGCTGCCCTTATAGTCATGTACAGACTGCATTGTTGCCCCCATAGTCATGCACAGACAAGTTGATTGCCCCCATAGTCATGCACAGACAAGATGGTTGCCCCATAGTCATGCACAGGCAAGATAGTTGCCCCCACAGTCATGTACAGACAAGATAGTTGCCTCATAGTCATGCACAAACAAGATGGTTGCCCCCCACAGTCATGCACAGACAAGATGGTTTCCCGCCGCAGTCATGAACAAACAAAATGGTCAGCCCCGACAGTCATGTATAGACAAGATGGCCATCCTCCACAGTCATGTACAGACATGATGGCCGCTCCCAGTCATGTACAGACAAGATGGCTGCTCTTATAGTCATGTACAGATAAGATGGTCACCCCCATAGTCATGTATAGACAAGATGGTGACTCCCATAGTCATGTATAGACAAGATGGTTGCCCCCATAGTCATGTACATACAAGATGGCCAGCCTTATAGTCATGTATAGACTGGATGGCCACCCCCATATTCATGTAGAGACAAGATGGCTGCCACCATATTCATGTACAGACAAAATGGTTGCCCCCATAGTTATGCCCAGACAAGATGTTTGCCCCCACAGTCATGTACAGACAAGATGGTTGCTCCCATAGTCATGAACAGACCAAATGGCTGCCTCATCCCCATAGTCATGTATAGACAAGATGGTTGCCCCCATAGTCATGTACAGACAAAATGGCCAGCCTTATAGTCATGTACAGACAAGATGTCTGCCCATATAGTCATGTACAGACAGGATGGCTATCCTCATAGTCATGTGCAGACATAATGGCTGCCCTAATAGTCATGTACAGGCAAGATGGTTTCCCCCATTGTCATGTATAGACAAGATGGTTGCCCCCATAGTCATGTACATACAAGATGACCAGCCTTATAGTCATGTATAGACTGGATGGCCACCCCCATATTTATGTAGAGACAAGATGGCTGCCACCATATTTATGTACAAACAAAATGGTCGCCCCCATAGTTATGCCCAGACAAGATGTTTGCCCCCACAGTCATGTACAGACAAGATGGTTGCTCCCATAGTCATGAACAGACCAAATAGCTGCCTCATCCCCATAGTCATGTATAGACAAGATGGTTGCCCCCATAGTCATGTACAGACAAGATGGCCAGCCTTATAGTCATGTACAGACAAGATGGCTGCCCATATAATCATGTACAGACAGGATGGCTATCCTCATAGTCATGTGCAGACATGATGGCTGCCCTTATAGTCATGTACAGACAGCATTGTTGCCCCATAGTCATGCACAGACAAGATGATTGCCCCCATAGTCATGCACAGACAAGATGGTTGCCCCCATAGTCATGCACAGGCAAGATGGTTGCCCCCACAGTCATGTACAGACTAGATCGTTGCCCTCAAAGTCATACACAGACAAGACAGTTGCCTCCACAGTCATACACAAACAAGATGATTGTCCCTACAATCATGTAAAGACAAGATGATTGCCCCCACAGTCATGTGCAGACAACAAAATTAAGAATTCTACAATCAGAAAAATAAAATAAGATTAGAAAAATGGAAAATGTTTCACTATCTGGTTGTTATTCATAAAAAATGTTTGCAGAAGTATTCAGAACTTTACGGACGACAGACGCTTCTGAACTAATTTATAATAACTCCATTTTTTTTCTTGTGTTAATCTTTTGCTGTGTGATCATCTACCTGTGAATGGCCGATATTTAGGTTAGGAAATATACTGCCCATGAATCTCTTAGTAGCCGTGTGTTCAGAAGTGATAGATTGAGTAGATTAAAGACACCGGATACAAATCTTGGGGGTTTGAGAGGTGCTCACACAGCAGCCTGATGAATTTGCTCCTGCAGATTATATCTCCCGGATTTATATGTAACATAATATTGCAGATTTTCAGACATTAGACCAGATTAGGCAGAAGCAACAGATGTCATTTCTGAAGCTGGAAAATTCTTGTTTTTCCTCTCTTACTAAAAGCATTAACCCATAAAACTTCACATCAGGCTTGGTTTATAGACATTAAATTCTGTGCTATATAAATCATTAGTAGGGAAAGTGGCAAGTAGAAGCTGGCATACAGGAGAAGCACAGAGAAGCTAGGAGTGGCATGGAGAAGCTAGGAGAAGCACAGAGAAGCCAGAAGTGCAGAGAAGCTAGGAGAAGCAAGGAGAAGAATGGAGAAGCTAGGAGAAGTACGGAGAAGCACGGAGAAGCTAGGAGAAGCTCTATTCTGTTGGGTTATCACTAGAGATGAGCGAACGTGTTCTTCCGAGCTTGATATTCGTGCGAATATTAGGGTGTTCGGGATGTTCGTTATTCGTAACGAACACCATGCGGTGTTCGGGTTACTTTCACTTCCTTCCCTGAGACGTTAGCGCGCTTTTCTGGCCAATTGAAAGACAGGGAAGGCATTACAACTTCCCCCTGTGACGTTCAAGCCCTATACCACCCCCCTGCAGTGAGTGGCTGGGAAGATCAGGTGTCCGCCGAATATAAAAGTCGGCCCCTCCCGCGGCTCGCCTCAGATGCCGTGTGAGTTAGATGAGGGACAGTGCTGTTTGTACCGGAGCTGCTGTAGGGAAAGAATTGGTAGTTAGTGTAGGCTTCAAGACCCCTCAAAGGTCCTTATTAGGGCCACTGATAGCAGTGTGTTGGCTGCTGTTAGCAGTGGCAATTTTTTTTTTCTCAAAATCGCCTCTGCAGAGCGTTGCACCCGGCATTAGGGACAGAAGTGCTGCATAGGCAGGGAGAGTGTTAGGAGTGAGTGTAGCCTTCAAGAACCTCAACGGTCCTTTCTAGGGCCATATTTAACCGTGTGCAGTACTGTCCAGGCTGCTGTTGGCTGTGCTGCATTTTTTTTTACTTCTCAAAATCGCCTCTGCAGAGCATTGCACCCTCCATTGATACTGCAGGGAAAGAATTGTGTAGGCAGGGCCACAACACAGTTATTATTCATTGAATATACGCAGTGCTGCCTTTTTGTGCAAAAAAACGGAAAATATTTCTATTTGTCCTGCCTCTGTCCGTCCTAAGGGCGGTGGACACGTGTCGGCTGCGTGTGCAACCTTTAAAAATCAGACGCACCCAGCTACGTTTTACTCCTGGCTTCGCCATTTGCTTTCCTTAATTGGGAAAAAAAATACCTGCTCTGCCACAGTTAATAACTCTGCTACCCTCACGTTCTGTGACACATTAGCAGGAAAACAGCACAGTTATTAAACTTCTCATGTTCATTGAATATACGCAGTGCTGCCTTTTGGTGCAAAAAAACGGAAAATAATTCTATTTGTCCTGCCTCTGTCCGTCCTAAGGGCGGTGGACACGTGTCGGCTGCGTGTGCAACCTTTAAAAATCAGACGCACCCAGCTACGGTTTACTGCTGGCTTCGCCATTTGCTTTCCTTAATTGGGAAAAAAAATACCTGCTCTGCCACAGTTAATAACTCTGCTACCCTCACGTTCTGTGACACATTAGCAGGAAAACAGCATAGTTATTAAACTTCTCATGTTCATTGAATATACGCAGTGCTGCCTTTTGGTGCAAAAAAACGGAAAATAATTCTATTTGTCCTGCCTCTGTCCGTCCTAAGGGCGGTGGACACGTGTCGGCTGCGTGTGCAACCTTTAAAAATCATACGCACCCAGCTACGGTTTACTGCTGGCTTCGCCATTTGCTTTCCTTAATTGGGAAAAAAAATACCTGCTCTGCCACAGTTAATAACTCTGCTACCCTCACGTTCTGTGACACATTAGCAGGAAAACAGCACAGTTATTAAACTTAGATTATTCATTCACTAGAGGCAGTGGGGCCTTTCGTTTTCAAAAAAGGGAAAAAATTATATTTGGCCTGCAGTCTTGCGCCAATTTATTAGCTGCCTGTGAAATCAAATCACTGGTAATACAGCATGCTGAGGGGTAGGGGTAGGCCTAGAGGACGTGGACGCGGCCGAGGACGCGGAGGGCCAAGTCAGGGTGTGGGCACAGGCCGAGCTCCTGATCCAGGTGTGTCGCAGCCGACTGCTGCGCGATTAGGAGAGAGGCACGTTTCTGGCGTCCCCACATTCATCGCCCAATTAATGGGTCCACGCGGGAGACGGTTATTAGAAAATGAGCAGTGTGAGCAGGTCCTGTCCTGGATGGCAGAAAGTGCTTCGAGCAACCTATCGTCAACCCGCAGTTCTGCGCCGTCCACTGCTGCAAATCCGAATCCTCTGTCTGCTGCTCCTCCTTCCTCCCAGCCTCCTCACTCCACTACAATGACACCTGCTCAGGAGCGGGAACACTCCCAGGAACTGTTCTCGGGCCCCTGCTTAGATTGGGCAGCAGCGGTTCCTCTCCCACCAGAGGAGTTTATCGTCATTGATGCCCAACCATTCGAAAGTTCCCGGGGTCCGGGGGAAGAGGCTGGGGACTTCCGCCAACTGTCTCAACAACTTTCTGTGGGTGAGGAGGACGATGACGATCAGACACAGTTGTCTTGCAGTGAGGTAGTAGTAAGGGCAGTAAGTCCGAGGGAGCAGCGCACAGAGGATTCGGAGGAAGAGCAGCAGGACGATGAGGTGACTGACCCCACCTGGTGTGCAACTCTTACTCAGGAGGACAGGTCTTCAGAGGGGGAGTCAAGGGCATCAGCAGGGCAGGTTGCAAGAGGCAGTGCGGTGGCCAGGGGTAGAGGCAGGGCCAGACCGAATAATCCACCAACTGTTTCCCAAAGCGCCCCCTCGCGCCATGCCACCCTGCAGAGGCCGAGGTGCTCTAAGGTCTGGCAATTTTTCACAGAGAAGCCTGACGACCGACGAACAGTGGTGTGCAACCTTTGTCGCGCAAAGCTCAGCCGGGGAGCCAACACCAACAGCCTCACCACCACCACCATGCGCAGACATATGATGGCCAAGCACCCCGCAAGGTGGGACGAAGGCCGTTCAGCGCCTCCGGTTTGCACCCCTGCCTCTCCCCCTGTGCCCCAACCTGCCACTGAGATGCAACTGCCCTCTCAGGACACAGGCACTACCCTCTCCTGGCCTGCACCCACACCCTCACCTCCGCTGTCCTTGGCCCCATCCAGCAGTGTAGTTCAGCGCACCGTCCAGCCGTCGCTTGCGCAACTGTTGGAGCGCAAGCGCAAGTACGCCGCCACGCACCCGCACGCTCAAACGTTAACCGTCCGCATAGCAAAATTCATCAGCCTTGAGATGCTGCCGTATAGGGTTGTGGAAACGGAGTCCTTCAAAAGTATCATGGAGGCGGCGGCCCCGCGCTACTCAGTTCCCAGTCGCCACTACTTTTCCCGATGTGCCGTCCCAGCCCTGCACGACCACGTCTCCCGCAACATTGTACGCGCCCTCACCAACGCGGTTACTGCCACGGTCCACTTAACTACGGACACGTGGACAAGCACAGGCGGGCAGGGCCACTACATCTCCCTGACGGCACATTGGGTGAATTTAGTGGAGGCTGGGACAGAGTCAGAGCCCGGGACCGCTCACGTCCTACCCACCCCCAGAATTGCGGGCCCCAGCTCGGTGGTGGTATCTGCGGAGGTGTATGCTTCCTCCACTAAAGCACCCTCCTCCTCCTCCTCTGTCTCGCAATCAAGATGTGTTAGCAGCAGCATGTCGCCAGCAGTCGGTGTCGCGCGGTGTGGCAGCACAGCGGTGGGCAAGCGTCAGCAGGCCGTGCTGAAACTACTCAGCTTAGGCGATAAGAGGCACACGGCCCAAGAACTGCTGCAGGGTCTGACACAGCAGACCGACCGCTGGCTTGCGCCGCTGAGCCTCCAACCGGGCATGGTCGTGTGTGACAACGGCCGTAACCTGGTGGCGGCTCTGCAGCTCGGCAGCCTCACGCACGTGCCATGCCTGGCCCACGTCTTTAATTTGGTGGTTCAGCGCTTTCTGAAAAGCTACCCACGCTTGTCAGACCTGCTCGTAAAGGCGCGCCGGCTCTGCGCACATTTCCGCAAGTCCCACACGGACGCTGCCACCCTGCGCACCCTGCAACATCACTTTAAGCTGCCAGTGCACCGACTGCTGTGCGACGTGCCCACACGGTGGAACTCTACGCTCCACATGTTGGCCAGGCTCTATGAACAGCGTAGAGCTATAGTCGAATACCAACTCCAACATGGGCGGCGCAGTGGGAGTCAGCCTCCTCAATTCCTTTCAGAAGAGTGGGCCTGGTTGGCAGACATCTGCCATGTCCTTGGTAATTTTGAGGAGTCTACCCAGGTGGTGAGCGGCGATGCTACAATCATTAGCGTCACCATTCCTCTGCTATGCATCTTGAGAAATTCCCTGCAAACAATAAAGGCAGCTGCTTTGCGCTCGGAAACGGGGGCGGGGGAAGACAGTATGCCGCTGGATAGTCAGGGCACCCTCCTGTCTATTTCTCAGCGCGTACAGGAGGAGGAGGAGGAGCATGAGGAGGATGAGGAGGAGGGGGAAGAGACAGCTTGGCCCGCTGCTGACGGTACACCGGCTGATTGCCTGTCATCCTTTCAGCGTGTATGGCCTGAGGAGGAGGAGGAGGAGGAGGAGGATCCTGAAAGTGATCTTCCTAGTGAAGACAGCCATGTGTTGCGTACAGGTACCCTGGCACACATGGCTGACTTCATGTTAGGATGCCTTTCTCGTGACCCTCGCGTTGCACGCATTCTGGCCACGACGGATTACTGGGTGTACACACTGCTCGATCCACGGTATAAGGAGAACCTGCCCACTCTGATTCCCGAAGAGGAAAGCGGTTCGAGAGTGTTGCTATACCACAGGACCCTTGCGGACAAGCTGATGGTAAAATTCCCAGCCGACAGCGATAGTGGCAGAAGGCGCAGCACCGAGGGCAAGGTAGCAGGGGATGTGCGTAGATCGAGCAGCATGTACATCCCAGGCAGTGCAACAGTCTTTAAGGGCCTGGCCAGCTTTATGGCTCCCCACCAAGACTGTGTCACCGCTCCCCAGTCACGGCTGAGTCGGCGGGAGCACTGTAAAAGGATGGTGAGGGAGTACGTAGCGGATCGCACGACCATCCTCGGTGACGCCTCTGCCCCCTACAACTACTGGGTGTCGAAGCTGGACACGTGGCCTGAACTAGCGCTGTATGCCCTGGAGGTGCTTGCTTGTCCTGCGGCTAGCGTCTTGTCGGAGAGGGTGTTTAGTGCGGCTGGGGGAATCATCACAGATAAGCGTAGCCGCTTGTCAACCGACAGTGCCGACAGGCTTACACTCATCAAGATGAACAAAGCCTGGATTTCCCCAGACTTCTGTTCTCCACCAGCGGACAGCAGCGATACGTAAGCAATACGTAGGCTGCACCCGCGGATGGAAGCTACGTTCTCTCTCACCATCCAAAACGGAGACATTTCTGCTTCATCAATCTGTGTCTAATATTCCTCCTCCTCCTCCTGCTCCTCCTCCTGAAACCTCACGTAATCACGCTGAACGGGCAATTTTTCTTAGGGCCACAAGGCTCACTCAAATAATTTTTCTGAACAATTTTTATAAGTTTCAATGCGCTTAAAAGCGTTGGAACTTTAACTTGAACCAATTTTTCGTTACACTGGGCTGCCTCCAGGCCTAGTTACCACTTAAGCCACATTAACCAAAGCGATTCACCTGCCATCTTGGTTGGGCATGGCCAATTTTTACTGAGGTACATTAGTACTGTTGGTACACCAAATTTTTGGGGCCCTCACTTACAGTGTAATCATAGCAATTTGTATGTTCTTCGCCTGCACTCATGGTACAGAAAGGTGTGTGGGGTTGGCCTACACTTTAGCTACATAAATGTAACTTGGGCCTTGGCTATACTAAGGCTACTGAAATGGAACTAAGACTGCGCTCCCGCTATACTGCTGCTTCGGAATTGTTACTGGGGCCTGTCTTGAGTGCTACTATTGCTGACATGGAACGAAGACTGCGCTCCCGCTATACTGCTGCTTCGGAATTGTTACTGGGGCCTGTCTTGAGTGCTACTATTGCTGACATGGAACGAAGACTGCGCTCCCGCTATACTGCTGCTTCGGAATTGTTACTGGGGCCTGTCTTGAGTGCTACTATTGCTGACATGGAACGAAGACTGCGCTCCCGCTATACTGCTGCTTCGGAATTGTTACTGGGGCCTGTCTTGATTGCTACTATTGCTGACATGGAACGAAGACTGCGCTCCCGCTATACTGCTGCTTCGGAATTGTTACTGGGGCCTGTCTTGAGTGCTACTATTGCTGACATGGAACGAAGACTGCGCTCCCGCTATACTGCTGCTTCGGAATTGTTACTGGGGCCTGTCTTGAGTGCTACTATTGCTGACTGGAACGAAGACTGCGCTCCTCCTATAATGCTGCTAGTGATATGTTAGTGGGGCCTGTCCTAATGCTACGGCTGAAATGTTACGAATTCTGGGCTCTGCCTATACCGCTGCTAATGGTATGTCTCTGGGGTGTGGAAACAGAGGCTTCCCAAAGACATGATGGCGGCGAGGCCATTTCCCACCAACGCGGTTACTGTAAAGGTGCATATAACCACGGACACGTGGAGAGGACACGTAGTGCCTCAAAAACATCCCCCTCCTCCTCCAACAGGGAAAACATTCTTGGCAAATGTCTTTGCATTGGTTCGTCTGGTGGCAGTCCAAGAATTTCACCTTTACCGACACAACAAGAGAGCCCCCACACCATCCCCCCGCCACGGCCCACTTAATCCTGGCCGCATTCCGAAAACCAACAAAATACAACCGTGCTACTAGGTCCGCAGTCACCACCACATTACCACCAACGCGGTTACTGTTAAGGTACATATTACCAGTCTGACTGGGGCATGCAGACACCTTGACAGAATGAATAGTGTGTGGCACATAGGTTCCCCATTGCTATGCCTACGTGTGCAGCTCCTGATGGCGGTGGCACAGGATTCTATTTCTCATTGCTTCTGTACAGCATTGTGGGCTATCGCCCCGCCCCTTTTAAAGAGGGGCGCTGCCGAGCCATGGCAACCCTCTGCAGTGTGTGCCTGCGGTTCCTCCTCATGGCAGACGCACTTCTAAATAGACATGAGTGTGGCGTGGCATGAGGGCAGCTGAATGCTGCGCAGGGACACTTTGGTGTGCGCTGTGGGGGGGAGGGGGGGCGGTTGGTCAGCATGTAACCCAGGAGAAGTGGCAGCGGAGTGTCATCCAGGCAGTGATTGTGCTTTGTTGTAGCTAGTGTGGTGCTTAGCAAAGGTATGCCATGCTAATGAGGGCTTTTCAGAAGTAAAAGTTGTTGGGAGGGGGGGGGGGCCCACTCTTGCCGGTATTGTGGCTTAATAGTGGGACCTGTGAACTTGAGATGCAGCCCAACATGTAGCCCCTCGCCTGCCCTATCCGTTTCTGTGTCATTCCCATCACTTTCTTGAATTGCCCAGATTTTCACACATGAAAACCTTAGCGAGCATCGGCGAAATACAAAGATGCTCTGGTCGCCCATTGACTTCAATGGGGTTCGTTATTCGAAACGAACCCTCGAACATCGCGGGAAGTTCGTTCCGAATAACGAACACCCGAACATTTTGGTGTTCGCTCATCTCTAGTTATCACTTTTATGACACAAGCTTGTTGGTTTGATAAATAACTTGCTGATACACTCCTGACTCGGGGGCCGACGTAGCCGCTGATTTGAACTCACCACACTGGTAACAAATTTGTCTTAGGGCTAAATGAGGGAGCGAAGTCTACGGGACTGTGAGATTTTTACCTTGCAGTGGGATATGAACTTTTCCACAGGAAATCCCCAGGTTGCTACCCCAAAAGTTGTCTCTGTCAACAATGTCTGATGTCTGGATGGACAACAGACACCAATTCATAGGATCAATGCAGCAAACGGCAATTGTAGTGGGTGAGGCAGCAGCCGGGGTGGGTTTGTTTCCAATGGTATACAGGCTGAAGGTCCGGACTGGCAACAAACTGGAGGACATAGAAGCAAGAGGCAAAACAGGAAAAGTGCAGCTTCACAAAGCTCAAGAACAGCAAGTTGCTGAGTCCAGCAATGAGGTTGTCATGTTGTTACTATTGCCATACAGACATGTTATCTCTTTCAGGTAGTTGAGGCACCTTAATATACTGTTATATCCAGGTACATGCCTGAGCTCTACCTTATAGTTACTGCCTTCTGTGCTGCAATCAGACCCGTAAATATACAATATAGTGGCAGATGTAAGTTATGGAACATATACACATATAATAAAGTTCTTAACCCCTTAACGACCGAGCCATAGTGTTTTTACGTCCTCCCGAAGTGGGCTTTATTCTCTGAGGACGTAAAAACACGCCTCCTGCAGAGAATAAAGCCCCTCGGGCTCTGGACGTGACAGCTCCATGCTGTCGGTGTCCGCAGGTAGCCGACAGCATGGAGCTGTCATCCCGGGCTGCGGGGACACCCCCCCCCCCCCCCCGGCATTGCGATCGGCGCTATCCAGTGGCGCCGATCGCAAAAAAGTAAATAAAAGTTTGAAAAAAGTTAAAGATTCCGCTGCCCAGATGGATTGGATCCATCCGGGCAGCTGAAATTATTTACCGAGGTCCGGCACCCTGCTCCCCGCTCTCCTGGTCCTCCGGGTCCCGAACCCGGCGTTCTGCGCATGCGCGCCAGGCGGCATTACGTCAGCCGCATGCGCAGAAGGCCTGGCGGCCAGGGAATTTTGAAAATCTCCTGGCTCCCGGCTCCTGTAGGTAGCCAGGAGGCAGGAGATGTCAGCGGGGACCGCGGTGAGCAGTCCCCGGTACCGCAATCGCCGTTATACAATGGATAACGGCGATCGCGGAAAAGTTGAGAAAAGAGTAAAAAAAAGAAAAGCTTCACCTCCCCTCATGGATCGGATCCATGAGGGAAGGTGAAAATACTCACCCCCCCTTCCTCCGTGTCCTCCGGCCGGTGTCGGGACCATCCGCTGGCTTCTGCGATGTGCCGATGTGGCGCGCATGCGCAGAAGGCCGGCGAGCCCGGCAAATTCAAAATCTCCCTGCACCCGGCTGTCACAGATAGCCGAGTGCAGGGAAATATGACTGGGGACCGCTGTATGTGGTTTCCAGTCATATGATCACCGTTATCCATCAGATAACGGTGATCATATAAAGTTAAAAAGTAAAAAAAAAAAAAAAAAGTTAAAAAGTTAAAGTTTCATCTCCCCTTACGGATCGTATCCGTAAGGGGGGATGAAATTACATACCCAAGGTCCCGGATTTGTTCCCTGGTGGGATGTTGATCTGTGGACCTTACCCCAGCCCGTCAGCAAGATGGCGGACGCATGCGCAAAAGTGAAAGATTGCCCAAGAAATTAAAAATTTCCCTGCTGCTGGCTACCAAAGGTAGCCAAGAGCCTGGAGATGTCACGGGGAGCCGCGGTATGCGGTTACTGGTCAAGTGATCACCGTTATCCAATGCATAATGGCGATCACGTAAAAGTTCTTTAAAAAGTGGAAGTTTCATCTCCCCTCACCGATGCGATCTGCATGCACTTGATCAGCGGTAATCCACGGATCAATCGCATGCATTGGATTACACAATTCCCCCCAATTAGCGGGTCGAAATTGCGTAATCCACTCGCAGAAAACAGAACACAGCATGTTATATTTTACCACGGATATCAGCGACCTAGAGCCCCTTGTGCTCTATGACCGCAGATATACCTGCAGCCCATATGCAAACGCATTATGAACGGGCTGCGGGTACCAGGGTCATCTCTAAGCGACGGCGCAGGAAATATAAACAAAAAACGGTGTACTGCGCATGACCGCCTGTGTGAGTAGGCAGTAATGCGCAGTACATTACGCGGCCGTACGCAGGGTCACAGCCGGGCTCACAGCTGGGATCCACTGCGGGCCTCCGTAAGCAGATTCTGCATACGGCCGTGAGAGCCTGGCATTATTTAGATCGCTACCTGTAATCCGTAATTTACAAGAAGCCCCGGGAACGCTCGCCTTCATGCAGTTCCAGGAGCAGCTTGTTGAGCGCCTTCTATGTGAGACCGCTGCACCGCAGTAAGATTACAAAAGCCTCACAGCTCCACTTTTTACACCCCATCCCCGCCGCTGAGGTCACGGAATACCCCCAAAAAAGCGAGAGAGGGGGTGGGGGATACCTGGTTTTCTTGCCCCATGTGCCCATCCCAACCAGCCTCCCTAATTAACCCTGTCTTTGGACATAAAACACAGTTTATATTATTACTTTTATCTAATACTTAGGGAATGCCAAAAAATGGGGATGCGGGGGGGGGGGGGGGGTAGTATTTTTAGGAAGTCAATTTATTTTCCGTATAAGTGGGCAATGGGGCCTGGAATTTATTCAGTTGTACCCTGAAATCCAGCGGGCATTCCCTCCATTATGGGCCTAGCCATGTGTCCTGTAAGTAGTTTAGGGCCACAATGGGTATGTTTCTGAACACGGGACAAACAGGGCTATCCATTTTGGGGTGAACGTCTTCATTCCTATGTACACCGTACAAAAAAAACCTGTTTTTAAATTGACACAATTGCCCAAAAAATGAAAATCATAATTTTTTCCTTCTGCTTGGCTTAGATTCATTCAAAAACTGTGAAGTCAAAAAAGTTATCGTACCCCTAGATAAATTTGTTAAGGGGTCTACTTTTCAAAATGGGGTCACTTGTGGGGGTTCTCCATCGTTTTAGTCACTCAAGGGCTCTACAAGTGGGCAATGGGGACTAAATCTCCTTCAAGCAAAATTTCTGTTCCGAAAGCCACCGGTTGCTCCTTTCATTTTGGGCCCCATTGTGCATACAGACGTAATACTAGGGCCACAATGGGTATGTTTCTGAGCACGGGACTAACAGGGGTATCCATTTTGGGGTGCAAGTCTTCATTTATATGTGTGCTGTGCAAAAAAAACTGCTTTTAAAATGACAGAATTACCAAAAAAATGAAAATCATAATTTTTTTCCTTCTGCCTGACTTAGATTCATTCAAAAACTATGAAGTCAAAAAAGTCATCGTACCCTTAGATAAATTCGTTAAGGGGTCTACTTTTCAAAATCCGATCACTTGTGGGGGTTCTCCATCGTTTTGGTCACTCAATGGCTCTACAAGTGTGCAATAGGGCCTAAATCTCCTTCAAGCAAAATTTCTGTTCCGAAAGCCACCGATTGCTCCTTTCATTTTGGGCCCCATTGTGCATACAGACGTAATACTAGGGCCACAATAGGTATGTTTCTGAGCACGGGACAAACAGGCGTATCCATTCTGGGGTGCAAATCCTCATTTCCATGTGTATTATAGAAAAAAGTCCTGTCTTTAAAATGACATATTTGCAAAAATATGAAATTTCAGTTTTTCTCTTCTAAATTGCATTGACTCCTGAAAAAAAACTGTGGGAAAAAAATACTAATGACACCCCTCAGTGAATACGTTAAGGGGTGTAGTTTTTAAAATGGGGTCACTTGTGGGGGTATCTATCATTTTGACTCCTATGAGCCTTTCTAATCTTGGCTTGGTGTAGGAAAACAAAGTGTTCCTCAAAATGCTGAAAAGTAATGTTAAATTTGTACGTCTCCTAAATGGTTAAAAAAAAAACGAAAGTTTTTCCAATATGCGCCCAAAATAAAGTAAACGAATGGAAATATATATCTTAGCAAAAATTTCTATATTATGTTTGCACATATTTGAGATATTGCAGTTGGAAATGTGAAAAAATGACGATTTTTTCAAAATTTTCCCAATTTTGGCACTTTTAATAAATAAACACAAATTCTATCGGTCTTTTTTTTCCGCCTAAATGAAGTACAACATGTGGCGAAAAAACAATGTCAGAATCGCTTGGATATGCAAAACCTTTCTGGTGTTTTTCCATGTTAAAGTGACACGTCAGATTTGCAAAATTTGGCCTGGTCATTAAGGCGCAAACAGGCTTGGTCACTAAGGGGTTAAAAAAGAAAAACCTTAGGGTGGACACCCACTTGCGTCTTTTTTGTAAGTTTTTTTCACGCGATATCGCTGCTATTTTTTTAACGCAATTGTCAATGGGACTTTCTAATGTTAAAAACGCATTACAAATTTGTGCTTTGTGATTTTTGTGCGATGCGTTTTTAACAGTAGAAAGTCCCATTGACAATCGCGTTAAAGAAACGCAGCGATGTCGTGTGAATAAAACGCGCAAGAAAAACGTAAGTGAGTGTCCACCCTTATAGAAACACAACTGCTTGAAATAAAATCTATCGTGATATATACCATATAAAACCCCTGTAGACATGTGGCCTCCCCATCACCATAACAGCATGCTACTTGAGAACCTTGTGATGAGACATGGCTCGTTTCTATAGGGTTAGGTTACACTGTTTGCAATTCTTTTTGCTTAAGCTATATTACACAATCTGGAAATATCTCCACCTCGAAGCTGAACGGCCGCATGATGTAAAATGTGCTGTGCTTTAGAATATTTAATGTAACTCATCATTTGTTAATGCAACACTTTTATTTCTGTTTCTAATTTCTAGGTGTCTGACAAAATGGTAGCCCCTGTGATTATATGATGCCTAGTAAAATGGCATCATGCTGGCTCTCCATCTTAGTTTTCCACCTTCTGCTACTATATTCAGAAAGAAGGACTTTGGGATGCCCTGCCCGCTGTGATTGCGCACCTCAGATCCGGTCAGTCATCTGTCACCGCAAACGCCTCACTTCTATCCCAGAAGGGATTCCGTCTGAAACAAAACTCTTAGACCTCAGTAAGAACCGCATCCGCTGCCTGAATCCCGGAGAACTGTCCTCATACCCTCAGCTGGAAGAGATAGATCTAAGTGAGAATATTATCTCAGTAATAGAGCCGGGAGCTTTTGCCAACCTCGTTTATCTGCAAACCCTTAAACTGAAAGGCAACCAGCTGAAACTTATTCCAACCGGAGTGTTCAGCAAGCTGAGCAATCTGACAGTCCTAGATATTAGTGAAAACAAAATCGTCATTCTCTTAGACTTTATGTTTCAAGACCTTCGTAATTTGAAAAGCCTCGAAGTTGGGGATAATGAACTGTTGTATATTTCACAGAAAGCCTTTTCTGGATTAGTAGGCCTAGAACAACTGACAATTGAAAAATGTAATCTAACCTCTATATCTCCTGATTCACTTTCCTATTTGCAAGGCCTTGAAGTCCTGAAAATACGTCACTTGGGCATCAGTTCATTAGAGGAACAGAATTTTCATAAGCTTTACAACCTCAAACAACTAGAAATTGATTGCTGGCCTTTTTTAGAAGAAGTCTGCCCAACCGCTTTCCAGGGACTAAATCTAACTTCCCTTTCCATCACCTATACCAATCTCACCTCAGTGCCAGCAGCTGCTCTAAGGAGTCTTACATACCTAGAATATCTAAATCTTTCCTACAATCCCATTCGGATCATTCAGCGAGGTTCCTTCAGAGACCTCATCAGGCTGAGGGAGCTTCACATGGTCGGGGCGTCTCTCGCTGTTGTGGAATCACAATCTTTTCATGGCTTGAGACAGATTCGTCTGCTGAATGTTTCCAATAATCTGCTTTCCACTCTGGAGGAGAGTACTTTCCAGTCAGTCAATACTCTAGAGACACTGCGAGTGGATGCCAACCCCCTCGCTTGTGACTGCCGTTTGCTATGGATTTTGCAAAGAAGGAAAACCCTTAATTTTGATGGTCACCAGCCTGTATGTGCTTCTCCTACTGAAATCCAAGGCAATGCATTGTGCGACTTCCCAGATTCAATACTTTTTGAATACTTTACCTGCCAAAAACCCAAAATAAGGGACAGGAAGCTACAACACATCACAGCTCACGAAGGACAGCCTGTGTCATTTCACTGCCGGGCTGATGGGGAGCCTGTTCCACTTATTGTCTGGGTCTCACCGCAGAGAAGGATGATTACTAGTAGGAGTGTTGGAAGATCTACTGTGCTGCCAGAGGGTACCCTTGAGATAAGGTATGCTCAGGTTCAAGACAGTGGTACATATATCTGTATTGCTACTAACGCAGGAGGAAATGATACTTACTTTGCTACACTGACTGTAAAAGGTGATAACTCACCGTACGCGAACAGAACGCTGTATCTTGCAGAATACAATGATACCTACCACAATGACACTCATGTTTTCTTGAAGTTTACTCTGGACCTGAAAACAATCTTGGTATCAACAGCCATGGGATGCATTACCTTTTTGGGTGTAGTTCTATTTTGCTTTCTCCTACTATTTGTATGGAGCAGAGGAAGAGGACAACACAAAAATAACTTCTCAGTTGAGTACTCCTTCCGCAAGGTTGATGGGCCTGCCTCTGCGGCAGGACAAGGTGGAGCTAGAAAGTTTAATATGAAAATGATATGAAATTAATGAGTGATATCTGATGGACTAGACACTGTGATATTTTGCCCATTACACATAGTGAGTTGAAAGGAGTGCCTCATTAATGGGCTTGGATAGCATCTTCACCTATGCCATCATTCTTCTTCCATTAGAATAAACAACAAGGGCTATTTGTCGGCTCTTGCCAAGGGAGTTGCCCCACCAGCTACACTCGGCTATTTTTTTTTAAATATAGCAGGGTTGATTTGATATCTAAATGTCAGCATTCCAGAAGTCGGGTGCCTCTCCTGTAAGGTGCGATGAAGCGAGGAGCAATGACTTTCAATCACTTTTAAAGAGATAGTTATATTATGCCAAGTTCCAGAACGGTACAAAGTAAATTTAATTTGGGTAAGGAGCCTACATTTTTCAAGGAATATACAATAATGCAGGGTCAACATAAACAGCCTTAAAAATTGAAAATTGATTTACTAATAATGACACCATCCCAGCACATAAAAAGTAGAACACTAAGATCTATAAACAACATAAGAGTGTAAATCTAAAGAACAATGAAGAACATTGGGGAAACGTCTCAGATTTCTCAGGAATTATCAGACATTATATTATAATTGCTTTTGTTCCCCATCGGAGTATTATTGTACACAGATTAGACATATTTGGTTAATTTGAGGCTTTTCACGTGGTCAATTGAGATAACTATGGAAAAATATTAAGTTGTTAACAAGACTTTCTTAAAATCACAGAAAAGGCCATACTTACTGATACAAAGATACAATGGCAACTCCGAGCAGTATGTAAAGGCAGAATGTTATATGAGGGAGGGCGGGTGCCAAATACTGATGGAAAGCCGCATACACACCTCCCATATGTTTGGTGGGGGATGGTGGATTAGTATTATATTTGCAGATAGATAAGAACTTTATAGGGTGCCAGACCCATTGATATATGTAGTGTACTATGGAGGCTTACACCCTACTAGTGATGCCCATACTATGAAATCAGACAGGCTGTTCTGCACATTATCTGGCGAATACCCCTGGCTCCCGCAACATCTCAAGACAAACTGCAAGCTGGAAAAATTATGAATATGAGGTATTTTGCCCAACTTGTGTGTCCCTACATTAACATTACTAACTACAACACAAGCAACAATTGCGTGCAGGGCTGGGTGTAATCTTAGTGCACGGACGGGCGGGTGCTTATGGTTATTGATCTCAGTAAAAGAAATAAAATAATCTTGTAGATATGAAACCTTTTAATGGTAGAGAAGTGATGTCACAGCAAGTGTTTGAGGCTACTTAGGCCTCTTCATCAGAGTTTATGTAACACATCAGTATTTTGAACCTACACCCTTCATCCATGCAGCATTGTGGCTTTGTATGCTGCTGGGAATTGCTGTTTATTGCTAATTAAGGCCCTTTTGGGTTCCAGTGGGAATATGATCAATTATCGTTCATTGTAAATGCTGCCCAACTGGGTTTGTTGGCTTCTTGTTTGTCGTTCAGTTTGTGCATGCAGAAAGTGAACGAGGGGTCGGACATGTAAACAGGCAGTATCATTTATGAACGACTGCCTGTTTACTGTGAATAGAGGCGGGTGGGCTGGAACGATCCCCGATCCGCGCCGCCTCCAATCACTGGAAATGATTGAGGAGCAATCTATTGGGCATCTGCGCCCCGCAGGTTGTCTCGTGTAACAGGATCTTTAGTACCTTTCTACAAGTTAGTGCAGCCTTTTCTAAGATTTCACATTAACAAAAACATGTTTAATATACAAAATCCAAATGAAAGGCCCTGTGATTAATCAAGTAATGCTTAAAATCAACAATTAAGGAGATGATGTTAGGAGTTGGATCTCTAAGATTAATTATTGTCATTGAACAAAATGTAACAAAAGCTGAATTTTCATTATGTTTTTAAAGCACCATTAATTCCAAAGCGCTACACATATGAAAAGGGTTTCAGTACGTAACAAAACAAGAAACTATAAACATGACGAAATGAGTGATAGTCTAATACTAAGGTTACATCTGCAAGTGAAGGTGATCACATTGCAACTTACTATTTGCTGCGACTCGGCAGACGCAAGGAATCTAGCAGGTTTGAACTTCATGAGATGTCAGGTCACAGTCCTGTAAGTCGCAATGCAACTAATAATAATAAGCTTTATTTGTATAGCGCCAACATATTCCGCAGCGCTTACATAGACAGGGGATACAGAAAGACAAAAGTACAAACATTACAGAACCACGGTTACATAGTAATCAATTGATGGAAACAATAGGGGTGAGGGTCCTGCTCCAACGAGCTTACATACTACAAGTTATGGGGGGGATACAGAAGGTAAATGGGCTGGAGATGTGCGCGGTATGGTGAGGTGGAGAGTGAGGGATGCTATACACATAGACAATGGTCAGACATTTAGCCGTGTGACGGCAGAAACAGTATGACTGCAGGAGCGGTTTATGATGGCTAGCAGGGATTGCAGACAGTAGGTCAGGGAGCATGTTATCAGGCGGAGTACAGAGGGATTTGTTTAGGGAATTCGGTATGCCTCCCTGAAGAGGTGCATTTTTAGAGCACGCCTGAAGTTCTGTGAGTCCTGGATGCCCAGGTAGCCTTTGGTAGTGCGTTCCAGAGGACCGGTGCTGCTCTGGAGAAGTCTTGGAGGCGGGAATGAGAAGTTCGAATTAAAGGGGCGCTCAGCCTGGTTTCGTTAGCAGAGCGGAGAGCCCGGGCTGGTTGATGGATTTAGATGAGGGGGGCGATATAGGGGAGCGCTGCACTGTGGAGGGCTTTGTGGATGAAGGTGGCGAGTTTAAATTGAATTCTGTATTTAACGGGCAGCCAGTGCAGTGACCGGCACAGGGCAGAGGCGTCCGAGTAGCGGCTGGACAGGAAGATAAGCCTGGCTGCCGCATTCAGGATGGATTGGAGAGGGTAGAGTCTGGTGCAGGTGAGGCCGATCAGCAACGAGTTGCAATAATCGACTGCAACTATATTCACTTTCATTACATGCAATGCAGGCAGTCAGAGCAACACTGCGATCTGTGGCCCTGCAACATGTGTCACAGCCGGGTGGGCATCGTTATTTCTGATGACAAAATCCATAATCTATCCTTTTATCTATGTTCACAAATCATGGAAACCCATTTAATGCAAGTTTAGAGGGTTTATAAAAATCCTGATTACATGTTGCATAAAATTTAAGGTGTAATACATTCTGATAAACATCATATCTGCCTACCTGCACATACTAGATTGCATTTATTCACTATAGACCTAGCTCATATGTGCACAGTCAATTAGAGTGATGGAAGTCCAGTACATAACCCAGAACCAGAACTGAGCTCATAACATAAATACAGCACCAGAACTGAGCTCAGTAAATAGTAGCTTAGTAAATAATACAGTGAGTGCTAGAAAAAAGCTCAGTATATATACAGCACCAGAACCAAGCTCAGTACATAAACACAGCCCCCAGAACTAAACTCAGCCATGACATCAACTACATTATTCATGTAAATACTATAAATGATACAGAACTAGCGTCTTTGATCCAGAATGAGTATTGTATCACTTACCTCAATTACCAAAGAGCACCTCAGCAGTGTAACAATGTTTCGGACCTTCATCTGGCTATAGTCCAGGAGCTTCGCCAGGAAAATTCTAGCAGTATGCTGTATATACATCTATATTATGTACAGTGTGTGTAGAGCCTCCTCAGACACCTAAGGTCCAAAATGTTGCTACATTGTTGGTCCATGTGAATTAATACAGATGTGTTGAGCATTGAGGACTGCAGTGCTGTATTTGTATGTATGTCCTTCTTTGGCAGTGAAGATAGGAATTGGCAGCCAGTACTCAAAAAACTCCTGGCCTCAGTGGTGATGCTTACATATATGGTGCAGCAGATTTCACCTGTGTGGGATGTTTAACTCCCCAGAAAACACACCCTTGCCCTGCTGCATCTTCCAGCTCTCTGAACCAGCCCAAGAGTTCTTGAGAGGCGGCATGCCCTAAGCTGGTTCTTTATTTCACAGCATATCAGTGCTGGTGCCACATTACCTCTACTTACCAGGTGGCGCTGCCTAAGGCGAGAGGGTCTAACAGTATTGGGGAGACGCACCCTGCGGAACACACGGCTACCGTCTTCATGAGTAACTCAACAAAGTGCTGTCAGACAGGCAGCTTAACATCTCCACAATAATGCAATGGAAGCGTTGGCTTTAACTACATCGTCTTTCTGTACCATACCTGGTGTAAACCCTACAATGCAACTAAAGGCGCAAGCATAGAATGCTGGGAAAATTTACTCTGAAATCTTCAGAATTAAGGCCTCCTGTCCACGGACGTTGCGGAATATCGCAGTCAGTTATCTGCCTTGAGCCTATCTGACAGATAGGCTCACCGTGGAGAATCACAGCATGCCGCGATTTGAATCCCGCGAGCGAAGAATCACTATGATTCTCCGCTGGTGGATGTCGCGGCTGCGCTTTCCATAGCAACGTTGTGGAAAGTGTTCACTGCGTTACCCACAGCCGGATTATCGCCGCGGGTAACGCAATGAACAATCGCCCGTGGGCAGGCAGCCTTATAACTCTGAGCTATAAAACAGGTTGTAAGATAAGTAATGTAAAGTATGCAAAGTTATTCAACTTCTTATGTAGATTTATTCTAAAAATAAACTGTAAAATGGATTTACACTATACGTCCTCCTCACTTACAACACATCATAGGCCCCATTATCCTGACTCACACCAAAAGAGTATGCATTTGGCGACTACACGCTAGGACGTTTCCTCCAGCTGTACAGAATAGCTTAGTCAGCTACCATGTGAAGCACTGAGCGAAAAGTTAGCGACAAGTGAGCGAATCCTAGCAGTGATCTGCCCTTCTAAACACTCTGTACGAGTGCCAACAACTAGCGGTGACGGTGCAGATTGTTTAGCCAACAGTCGTCCCATGTACAGGGGGCATTAGTGTCAGGACATTAACAAATGAGGTGTGGATGAGGCGGGAGGTGTCGAAGAGGCAGGAGGTGTGGATGAGGCAGGAGGTGTGGATGAAGCAGGAGGTGTCGATGAGGCAGGAGGTGTCCATGAGGCAGGAGGTGTTCATGAGGCAGGAGGTGTGGATGAGGCAGGAGGTGTGGATGAGGCAGGAGGTGTTGAAGAGGCAGAAGGTGTCGAAGAGGCAGAAGGTGTCGATGAGGCAGGAGGAGTCGATGAGGCAGGAGGAGTCGATGAGGCAGGAGGGGTCGATGAGGCAGGAGGGGTCGATGAGGCAGGAGGGGTCGATGAGGCAGGAGGTGTGGATGAGACAGGATGTATGGATGAGGCAGGAGGTGTGGATGAGACAGGAGGTGTCGAAGAGGCAGGAGGTGTCAATGAAGCAGGTGGAGTCGATGAGGCAGGAGGAGTCGATGAGGCAGGAGGAGTTGAAGAGGCAGGAGGTGTAGATGAGGCAGGAGGTGTGGATGAGGCTGGAGGTGTGGATGAGGCTGGAGGTGTGGATGAGGCAGGACGTGTGGAAGAGGCAGGAGGTGTAGATGAGGCAGGAGATGTGGAGGAGGCAGGAGGTGTGGAGGAGGCAGGAGGTGTGGATGAGGCAAGAGGTGTCGAAGAGGCAGAAGGTGTCGATGAGGCAGGAGGAGTCGATGAGGCAGGAGGAGTCGATGAGGCAGGAGGAGTCGATGAGGCAGGAGGGGTCGATGAGGCAGGAGGTGTGGATGAGGCAGGAGGTGTGGATGAGGCAGGAGGTTTGAATGAGGCAGGAGGTGTCAATGAGGCAGGAGGTGCGGAAGAGGCAGGAGGTGTGGATGAGGCAGGAGGTGTTGAAGAGGCAGGAGGTGTGGATGAGGCAGGAGGTGTTGAAGAGTCAGGAGGTGTCGAGGAGGCAGGAGGTGTCGGGGAGGAAGGAGGTGTCGGGGAGGAAGGAGGTGTCGAAGAGGCTGGAGGTGTCAAGGAGGCAGGAGGTGTGGATGAGGCAGGAGGTGTTCATGAGGCAGGAGGTGTGGATGAGGCAGGAGGTGTCGAGGAGGCAGGAGGTGTCGAGGAGGCAGGAGGTGTCGAGGAGGCAGGAGGTGTCGGGGAGGAAGGAGGTGTCGGGGAGGAAGGAGGTGTCGAAGAGGCTGGAGGTGTCAAGGAGGCAGGAGGTGTGGATGAGGCAGGAGGTGTGGATGAGGCAGGAGGTGTTCATGAGGCAGGAGGTGTGGATGAGGCAGGAGGTGTGGATGAGGCAGGAGGTGTTGAAGAGGCAGGAGGTGTTGAAGAGGCAGGAGGTGTCGATGATGCAGGAGGGGTTGATGAGGCAGGAGGCGTCGATGAGGCAGGAGGGGTCGATGAGGCAGGAGGGGTCGATGAGGCAGGAGGGGTCGATGAGGCAGGAGGGGTCGATGAGGCAGGAGGTGTGGATGAGACAGGATGTATGGATGAGGCAGGAGGTGTGGATGAGACAGGAGGTGTCGAAGAGGCAGGAGGTGTCAATGAAGCAGGTGGAGTCGATGAGGCAGGAGGAGTCGATGAGGCAGGAGGAGTTGAAGAGGCAGGAGGTGTAGATGAGGCAGGAGGTGTGGATGAGGCTGGAGGTGTGGAAGATGCAGGACGTGTGGAAGAGGCAGGAGGTGTTGATGAGGCAGGAGATGTGGAGGAGGCAGGAGGTGTGGAGGAGGCAGGAGGTGTGGATGAGGCAGGAGGTGTGGATGAGGCAAGAGGTGTCGAAGAGGCAGAAGGTGTCGATGAGGCAGGAGGAGTCGATGAGGCAGGAGGAGTCGATGAGGCAGGAGGGGTCGATGAGGCAGGAGGGGTCAATGAGGCAGGAGGTGTGGATGAGGCAGGAGGTGTGGATGAGGCAGGAGGTGTGGATGAGGCAGGAGGTTTGAATGAGGCAGGAGGTGTCAATGAGGCAGGAGGTGCCGAAGAGGCAGGAGGTGTGGATGAGGCAGGAGGTGTGGAAGAGGCAGGAGGTGTGGATGAGGCAGGAGGTGTTGAAGAGTCAGGAGGTGTCGAGGAGGCAGGAGGTGTCGAGGAGGAAGGAGGTGTTGAAGAGGCTGGAGGTGTCAAGGAGGCAGGTGGTGTGGATGAGGCAGGAGGTGTGGATGAGGCAGGAGGTGTCGAAGAGGCAGAAGGTATCAATGAGGCAGGAGGTGTCGATGAGGCAGGAGGTGTGGATGAGGTAGGATGTGTGGATGAGGCAGGAGGTGTGGATGAGGCAGGAGGTGTCGAGGAGGCAGGAGGTGTCGAGGAGGAAGGAGGTGTCGAGGAGGCAGGAGGTGTCGAGGAGGCAGGTGGTGTGGATGAGGCAGGTGTCGAAGAGGCAGAAGGTGTCAATGAGGCAGGAGGTGTCGATGAGGCAGGAGGCGTTGAGGAGGCAGAAGGTGTAGGGCACTGCAGCATTACTGAGAGCTCTATGCATGAGAATGATGAATTTGTATTGTATTCTGTAGTCGATGGGCAATTAGAACAGTGACTGGCACAGACGTGAGCCATTGATGTAGCCGTTATACAAAGAGATAAGTTTTGCTGCTGCATTCGGGAATGCAGCAGTCATCCTTTTGTCCAGCTGCTACACGGATACCTCCATACTATGCCAGACAGTGTTTAGTGAGAGGAAGACCAATTAGTAGTGAGTTACAGTAATCAACATAGCAATGGATCAGGGCAACCATACCAGTTTTTTATGTAGTCACAGTGACAAAATGATGGAGATTCTTTGAAGGTGCAGATGACATGAGTGTGCAAGATTGGAGTCAGTGTCTTAAAGAGTATTGCAGCAGAATGTACGCCCGTCCAACTGTGTATCCACAAGCTGCTCCCCGTCTATGCAGTCGCATATGCTGGGTTTTCTCAGCCAGATTTACGACACATTTTAATAGGAGGAATCTTTTTTTCATGCAGCTATATTTCATCTTTTTAAAAATAATGTATCTTTATTAAACAAGATTCCCCTTTAGGGAGCTGAGAGCCATGAAATCCCTTAATAGGAATGTCTCATATCTGAGAAAATACTGAGGTTCTCACTAGTGTACCGACATCAAATAATAAGTTAAGCAGATTAGTTTGTCTTCATAGTATGAGGTAGGTATATTACATAAGAGTGCCTGTATGTGAGATGACGGCTCTCGCAAGTCTCTTTCTGTAACTTTTATTCCTGTATTTTAGCTAATAACACCTTTTATCCTATTTTCTCAGTCTTCTATAAGATGGCTTGGATACACACGCTTATGCATGCCTTCTGTTCTGCTTTATGTATTATGTCATGTTGCTGTCTGTTTCCGTTTTCAGTATAGACTTTTATTATATTTGATGTGTGTTGCTCTTCTTGTTTAAATAGAGAATTGGATATTGGTGTAATGGGTTACAAATGAGATTATTTGTAGCCCCATATCATGCAACATGTTTTTTGTTTCTAAGCGCACCATTTACAGAAGTAGATTGTGCAGTATCCAAGTGCCCCTACTGGAAGCCCCGTCTGGTTTGGAGCTATTTGGATTTGGTAATATGCCAAATAATGAGAATAACGTTCATCTATTGCTATATTTCTGCATGAAAAACATTGAAGTGGACAACTATAGAGCCAGAAGATCCTTCAGGGGACTGGGGTCAGAGTCCAGGAGGTCTCGCAGTGGGCAGCTCTATAGGAAGAGCTGTCAATGGTGCAGGTAGCTTCCTGTTAGGGGGTTACATTCTTCTTTTTTTGCTATTTCCCAAGTAATGTGTTAGTCCTTATTGACAATACAATCTGTGTGGAATACTAACGGTAGAGTTTACAACACAATTCAAATAAAATTCAATCTTTCTTTAGAGTTGAACTGCAGACACACAACTACTTCTCATGGTGGGCTTGGGGCACAATGCCCACGGATGGTGACAGAACTTCCTGCATACATTCTTTTAAGTGTAGTAATAATATTACATGTTAACCTGAGCAAGTAAGGGCAGACTGTAAAAAATGATTATACAACATTTATGAGCTACATCACAGTTTATTTTTGCTTTCAGGGGGCTATCGGACCTGTTTTTAGGGACAAGATTGCAGCTCGTAACTCTCCCGGCCGCTTCCTTGTTCTCTTGATATTTTATCAGTGGCGTAACTATAGGGGATACAAGGGATGTGGTTGATCCCGGGCCCAGGAGCCTTAGGGGGCCCATAAGGCATCTCTTCTCCATATATGGAGCCCAGTACCATGAATAAAGCATTATATTTGGGGGCCCGGTTCCAGGCTTTGCATTGGGGCGAAGGAGCTTTCCAGGTTCTTACTATATTATTTGAATTCTTGTTTTCAAGATTATAATGATGGCAGAATAAAGATCACACTTAGAAAATGTACAGGATTTTCCAGGCAATGTTTATTTATGATCTGTCCTCAGCATAGGTCATAAAGAGCTGATCAACTGGAGTCCACTGCTGGGGAAGCTGACCGATCAGTTGTTCGGGTGCCCGCTGTCACAGAGAAAACAGCAGGGTATGCCATGAAAGCCGATGGCCCCGACTCCTGTGTTGTGCCTGCTGCTGGTAACTGCAGGGGCTGCTCCCATTAAAATCACTGACTGCTGTGTGCAATTACCAGCATCGGCCACTACACAGGGGTTGGAGCAATCCGTATCCACTCCGTACCCTGCTGTTTTGCCAGTGACAGCGAGCAACCAAACATGTGATCAGTCGGGGTTCCCAGTGATGGACCCCAGTCAATCAGCTATTGCTGACCTATCCTGAGGATAGGTCATTAATAAAACCTGCCCAGGAAACCCCTTTAAGTCAATAAAATAATAATCCTAATGATTCCCCACTTTGAGACCGCATGGTGACTGCATTTGAGCTCATGTAATATTCGAGTTCTAGAGTTATGAGCCTCAAAGACTCATTTGCACTGGGGAAATATATTTGGGGATGACAGGAGTTTTTTCTGGTTTTTCCTTTACTTGAAATTAGAAGGGCAATACTATTTTGAGAATTAAAGGGATATTCTGGGCTCAGACTAAGGGCTCCTTTCCACTGGCGAGGTAATCTGATGTTTTCAGTGCGATGCGAGAGTGCGAGCTCTCGCAAGAAAGCCCCACACATGTTGTTCTATGACAACCTTTCCATTAGCAATGTTTAAAGGCAAGCTGCGATGCGAGGATTAAAAATCGCAGCAGGAGGATTGTTTCAGCATTTTGCATTATTCTGTCGCCCATACAGTGCCATGGCAAAACAGATTCTCGCATCGCAACGCAAAAGCTTGCAATTTTGCAGCGTTGCGATGCGATTTTAACACTGCGATTATCTCGCAGCGATATTGCTATCGCCAGTGGAAAGGAGCCCTAACATTTTAATGTCTTATGCACATCATCACTAGAAATCACACAGTTAGGCCTCATGTCCACGGGGAAAATCAGGCCCGCTACAGATTCTCCATGGAGAATCCGTAGCGGGTCCCTCCTGCCCCGCGGACATGAGCGCTGAAAAGAAGAATTAACTCACCTCTCGCACGCTCCGGATCTTCCCTTCGCCGCGGCTTCATCTTCTCTCTGTCGCAGCCGGATCTTCTTTCTTCGGCCCGGCGGATGTGCACGGCACGTCGGTTGCATGCCACGCGCATGCGCCGGCCCGAAGAACAAAGATCCGGCCGCGACGGAGAGAAGATGAAGCCGTGAAGAAGGGAAGATCCGGAGCAGGTGAGTATATTCTGATTTTGGTCTCCCGCGGATCCGGACGGCTTCCATAGGCTTCAATAGAAGCCTGCGGGAGCCGTCCCCGCACAAGACCTGCACGAAAATGGAGCATGGTCCGGATTTTTTCATGCTCCTTTTTTTTTTTATGCCCTTTTATTGATCATCCGCGGGTATTTATCTACCCGCGGGTGGTCAATGCTTCCCTATGGGATGCGGATCCGCATTCGGGTGATCCGCTGTGGATTCTACATCCTATTTTGCCCGTGGACCTGAGGCCTTAGGGCTCCTACGCACTTGCGTTTTTTTTTAATGCTGCGATATCGCTGTGGTTTTTGTCAATGGGATTTTCTAATGTTAAAAACGCATCGTACAAACTTGCGATGCGTTTTTAACATTAGAAAGTCCCCTTGACAATCGTGTTAGTAGTTTGATGATAGGTAAAAATAACATAATAACATAGTATGTTAGGCTGAAAAAAACAATGTCAATCCAGTTAAGCCTATGACCTCCTCCCCCAATGTTGATCCAGAGGAAGGCAAAGCCCCAATGAGGTAGAAATCAATTTTCCTCACTTTAGGGGAAAAAAAATTCCTTCCTGCCTCCAATCTGGCGATCAGAATAATCCCCGGATCACCGACCCTACTGAAGTAATCAGTGATATAACATGTAATATTGTAAAACTCAAAAAAGACGACCAGGCCCCTTTTATACTCTTATATCATATCACCATCACCACGTCCTCAGGCAGAGAGTTCCACAGTCACACTGCTCTTATAGTAAAGAACCCCCTTCTAGGTCTTCAAACAAAGGCTGGACAAATATCTGTCTGGGATGATTTAGTAAATCCTGCACTGAGCATCGGGACCCGATGACCCTGGAGGTCCCTTCCAACTCCACCATTCTATGATTCTAGGTTGTGTAGAATAGGGGCAAAGAGTCTCTTTCTCTCCATGTGTACTGTGTATATGGGAGACATCATAGCACCAGCTCAGAAACAGAAATGAAAATTAGGAATGGAGCCTGCAGTGGGGTAAACTGTTAAAGATGCAGGGCAAGTCATATAATGGTCAGATGTATTGCTACTCCTCATGTACACACGCATAGCAGTTTATTCTGAAAAGTGATCTAGAACTACATGTGAATTCTTTTATTCTCTATGGGGAAAAAAACTGCATGTGACTTTAGGCTATTAAGAAATGTCTAATATATGGATTTTCTACCATTTTGCTGCATATAGACTACTTGCTTGCAGTCGCCAGATTTTAGCTTTTATTGCTTAGAACAACACTAAAAAATTTAATTAGCTATATTATTAATTTTACAGTCAACTTCTCTAAAGGTGCATTTACACACACAGATGATCGCTCAAAATTCGTCAGGAACTAACAGTTTTCAGCAGTCATTTTGCATCAGCTACTAATGGGCTAATCAGCCCTTTTTTAGCTAACTAGCTTTATTTGCATGTATTTAGAGAACAGCGGGTGGTCTGTTCTCTAAATACATCATTATTGTTCTCCAGCAGGACAGCTGCTGAAAGAATGCTATTTGCGCTGCCTGCGGAGAACACAGCATGCGGTCCCTCTTATCAGTTCCGATGGATTTTAGGGTGAAGTCACACGAACGTATATCGGCTCGGTTTTTACACCGAGCCGATATACGTTGTCCTCGTGTGCAGGGGGGGAGGGGGAGGATGGAAGAGCCAGGAGCAGGAACTGAGCTCCCGCCCCCCTCTCTGCCTCCTCTCCGTCCCTCTGCACTATTTGCAATGGGGAGAGGTGGGACGGGGGTGGGGCTAATTCTCAGAACTTAGCCCCACCCCCGCCCCGCCTCTTCCCATTGCAAATAGTGCAGAGGGGGGGAGAGGGGGACGGGAGCTTAGTTCCTTCTCCTGGCTTTTCCATCCTCCCCCCCCTGCACACGAGGACAACGTATATCGGCTCGGCGTAAAAACCGAGCCGATATACGTTCGTGTGACTTCACCCTTAAGTTGAGCTGAACTCAGCAATGGACGAAATGCGCACGGTAAGTCCACGATGGGCGCACATTTACATAACGATTATCGCTCAAAAGATAGCTTTTCAGTGAATTTTGAGCGGTATTCATTGTGTGTAAAAGGGCCTTAACTTTTCATTGCACTCATTCTATTTATCTCCCCCTTTTGTGTTATCATATGAATTATGCACTTAGCCATTCCACCTCGCTATGTGCTATGAATGAGCCATTTTGCTGTTACAGTGTAAGCTCTAACATTCACCTGGATTTATGTACTCATTGCATACAGTCATTACCTTAATCCAGGTGAATGGTACATAATCAACAATGTCAACTCCGATTAACAAGGCGAAAACAGCAAAATTACAGCCCGGCATCATACCTGTAGATATAATGACTACATGACTTTCTCAAGGTTGCCCTTTAGGTCTTAAAATACCTGATTTCTTTATGACCTTAATGACCTTCTAGTAATACAATATGATGACAGAAGTCACGAAGAAAAGGATAGAAGGAGCCTTGTTAGTTAAAGGATTAAAGGTTAATTCAACCTAGAAACATCGGCATCAACTGATTGTGGACTGTGAATTCCTGAACTTTTAACTGCCAATTTCACTGAGATTAATACTAATGAAAGCATTTTTCACTACTATGCATTAGGGAATATATATTTGTATTTGAATGCATGTACTATTGTAAAAAATCGATCCCATACGTGTGATAAGATGTATTGTATCAATGCGTGAGAGAAGAATACACAGGAAAAAAAGTGAAAAACTTGCAGAGTACTGATTCTGGATCAACAAAAAACAGCAGCCCATATAGGAGCCATAGTAAATACATAGTTACTGGTAGATCTGACATAAATGATGTATCACCTCATGGAAGTACATCGGTCCTGATTAGAACTCACTCTATGGTTAGCTCTCCAGGGTCGGCCGAGGCACAATCAGTCAATTTGTGTGTTTACTTTATTAAAATACATTTCTCTTGTGAACAGCAATCCTTTTTTCTTGATGGGTTTTTCTCTGTGACTTCCTGAAATAAAGGTGTAATTAACAAAGTTTTGTCCATGTTATTCTGTGGGTGTAATAACTTGAGAACAATTCACAGGCACTACTAAACTCAAATGGTCACTGCACTTTGAGACAACTTGTGCCTTAAGGCCAGTTTCACACGGGCGACAAAGTTGTGCGATTTTCTCGCGTTGCGACAGTGCTACAAATCGCATGTATGTGAAGCCCATGCTTTCCTATGGGTTCCTTCACATTTGCGATGCTTTGTAGCCTGCGACATTGCAAGTCAAAAACCGATATGCCTGCGACTTGGGATGTTTTGTAGCCCATGTTTCCCTATGGAGACTTCATCTCTGTTGCATCCCATGAAAACGTGGTTTTCAGGCGGTGTGATGCAACTTTGACAATAGGATTTTCTACTGTCAAAGCCCCAAACTAAGCCCTAAATGCAAAAAAAACCCCATCACTATCACAAGTGCTGTCGGGCTCCGCTGCATCTTCTCCCCAGCAGTTGTCTTCAGGCATGTCTTCTGGCCAGAGATTGGAAATTTTCCACCTCCAGGAAGCACTGCCTCTGATTGGCTGAGTGCCGTGGCGCTCAGCCAATCAGAGCCAGCGCTCGATGAACCAATCACAGCCATTCAATGGAACGCAGCAATATTGCATGGACCACCAATGAGATATCGTTGTGATTTTCTCGCAGAGATACCGCATCGCCCGTGTGAAACAGGCCTAACTGATAGCCAGTGTGATAATTAGCAAAAGTAAAATTCGCTTTATTTACCTAAAATGATGTTTCTGAGATGAAAAAAAAAAATCACTCTCTAATTTGCGGTCCACTGACTGTCATCATGTCAAATTTGTTTCTAGTGACAAAAATAACAAGATCTAGCACAGGAAGTGAAATGGAAGTTGTCTTATGCTGTCCATAGAAGTATATAGAGAGGGGTGCTCAGGATGCCGTGTTGATCGCGGTAAAAAGCAGCAAGAACAGATTTATACTTCCTTCGTGCACAGATTTTGTCACTTTTTTCTACTTAATAAAAAGGGACATAAATTTTGTAGACTTTTTTTACAATCATTTTTGCCATTTTTTCTGTCATTTTCTTGTACACTTGTTTGGAGCTACCTCTGCCCACTCCACTGTTCTGATCCCATCTCGGCAACCTGTATCCCATGCCTGAAGGCATATCCATCCACCCTTCTTCATACCCAGTGGCATGGCCACCTGGCAGAGGCTTGTGCCAGTTCCCAATCTAGTGAAGGGAAGCTGCTTGTAATACTAATGCGGGTAACTACACAGTGTATGGAGCTGTGTGCTCCGAGCACACACCAGCCCTGGTTCTTCTCAGTGGTGGTCGCCTGCCAATCAACCACTGATGACCTATTCTTAGTAAACCACGGGCATTGAAAGGCATGCATGTTTACATTTTCCCTTCAATTTGCGGGTACGAATTGCGTGTTCCGAGAGCAGAAGAAAAATCACATCATGCTTTATTTTAACACGGATTCCGTGTGGACGGCCTCAATACGAGCGAGCCGCACCCCATATGCAATTAACATTGCGTAAGAGCAGTGGAAATGCTCGCAACTTCATGGGAAAATAGAAAAGCCAGAATGCCGGCTGGAGAGGACAAGGGGATCTTTCTTCCCTGTGAACAATATACTGTGCATACGCATGGAAAACCGCAGCCATCCGCAGTCTTATGTGAGCATTCACAATTATTTTCCAAGAATGATCGCAGTTCTAGCACTGCGCAAATCTGCATGTGGCATCTGACCCATCCATGTTAGCCTGGTCTTACACACATACATTCACTCCCTACATACTTGCATGCATGCATTCCGACATACACGTATTCACTAAAGTGTAGATTTAGACGAGCGCAGTTTTCTCCCCCGTGATAATCATGGCCGCATAATGGGACAAAACGAAACCGCTTATCTCTATGGGATTTCAGTGGTTTCGTTTTCACCACCTCTGCTCCTGGTTGTGATTTGTACAGCCAGGAAGCGAGAACATTTTCCGCGCAGGTAGTGTAGGGAAGATCGGGCGGACGCTATCTTCCTGCCTTATTTTCAAACTCCTGCGCTCTGGGGCGGAATTTGAATTGCCGGCAAAGTGGAAAAGATTCCCCTCATTCAGGCTCCGTACTGCTGGATGTAGTTGCGCCTATGGCAGTGGGAATAGGCCCTTAGTCACTCCTTGTATTCAGGTCCTCACTTTAAGGGCTCATTCACATCGGTGTATGCGTACAACACTATGGGTCTCCCACAGCAGTGTACTCATTACAGCCCATACACTCTGCCAGCAAAGAGCCGTCAGAGACCGTGCATGGGCTGCAATTGGCATTGCACATACCCAGGAATGACGCAATCACTGATGCACAATGCATGTGTATGGACAGCATAACATCGAAAGGCCATACGAACAGGACAATATGCCTGTGTGAATGAGCCCTAATCAGATACATGTTAATTCAGACTCTAAACTTAGACCCCAAAAGAATGCAGACCCCAGATTCAGTCTCCCAAATTAACTTGGACCCTAAAATTATTTCAGACCCCAGACATATACCTCCCAATTAAATCAGACCTTAGACCCAGTTTCCAAATTAATACAGAATGACCACCCCACTCTCAAATCAATTCACACCAAACTTACCCACGCCAAAAAATTGAAGCTAACTGTGTGAAAAATAGTGTGAATAGAGCTTCATTTGTGAAAAAATCATCCGTTCACACGAGGGAATTTGCACAGCTAAAAGCATAACAGTGCAAAACGGAACAGGGGATGAAGGAAAGGCCTGGGGGAACCCCTTCTCTGCAGCGGGGATTCTCTTATTCTCCCCTGCAGGTGAAACTCGGCTCTACAGGATTTTCCCATAGCAAGGAGATAGTGGGGGCCCGCCTAGAGAGAGTTCCAGGATTATCTTTTGGGCACGACATAAAAATGCCCGGCGCTATATTGGGAAATTTATGCAAAATTTCCCAGAGGAGCATTGACTTATGAGTATTCTTACTTAGCTTTTAGGTATCCCCACACCACTTCTGGGTGCTCTCCTTGGGGAGAGACTATACCATCCCCATATCTACTCACCACCTAGGTGTCCCCAAAAACTTTTTGGGTGCTCCCCTTAAAGGAGATGTCTCGAGGCAGGAGTGGATTTTTTTTTATTGCCCAGTCCCCCTAATTAAGCATACATTACTAAGCCCCCCTGTAAATGACTTTTCTAGCTGGTTTGTACTTACAGTTCCAGCGTTTCAGCAACTTATAAAAATTTTCCCAAGATGGCCGCCGGCTCTTTTCCCTTCGCTTGCTGCAGCCCGACGTGCGCGCTCCCGAGACGCTACCAGCTGTGTCTCCCTGACAACCAGACGCCCCGCAGCCGCCGACCGGACCCCTGGAGTGAACACGGCCGACCAGTCACCCACAGCCAGGCAGCAGGTAACCGGCGCCGCCGCCCCCCCCCCCCCCCGGCACAGCGGCAGCCCCCCCATCGCAGCGGCAGCCCCCCCCATCGCAGCGACAGCCCACCCCATCGCAGCGACAGCCCCCCCATCGCAGCGACAGCCCCCCCATCGCAGCGGCAGCCCCCCATCACAGCGGCAGCCCCCCCCCCGGCGCAGCAGCAGCCCCCCCCCCGGCGCAGCCCGCCCCCGGCGCAGCGGCAGCCCCCCCCCCCGGCCCATCACTTACCAGGACGGCGGGACAGCTGGACGGCGGGACAGCTGGGCGGCTTCTCCGGACAGCTCGGCAGCTCTGCACCTTCCTCTAACAGAGGATGGTACAGAATGGCAGCTCCAGCGCGCTCCCGAGCAGTGACAGCTCGTCTGCGCATGCGCAGAAGAGCTGTAGCGGGGAGCACACTGAAGCGGCTCGTGCTGAAAGGAGAAGACCGGACTGCGCAAGCGCGTCTAAAAAAGCAAGCTGCCAGCGAATTTAGACGGCACCATGGAGACGAGGACGCCAGCAACGGAACAGGTAAGTAGAATAACTTCTGTATGGCTCATATTTAATGCACGATGTATATTACAAAGTGCATTAATATGGCCATACGGAAGTGTATAACCCCACTTGATTTCGCGAGACAACCCCTTTAAGGAGACATAACACTGCTTCTGAGGCCTTCGTGGCACATTTCTCTGTATAGTAAGAGATTGGGCTGGCACTTTGTTAGTTCTACCCTTACGAAATGTTAGGAGCGGTAATGCTCAGCCATGAAAAGTGATAAAGTTAGCGGTCAAAGTGAGCCAAATACCAGGAATTCTATATATGGGGACAGTGATGATTTGTTTTAGAAAATTTATTACATTGAAACAGAAAACAATGTAAAAAATTAGAATCTTATACTATTTCTGCCCATTCTTCTCAATACATAAAGTAAAATTAAAAGATACTGGCCCTCTCCTGGTACAATGGGAAAGCCCCATCCATGCCAGACAAAATGGCATCAAATAGAAGAAATTAAAGGGGTTTCCTAGGACATTTTAAAAAAATTATAAAGGCTTAAACTGAAGAAAAATTGAATACATACATATGCCTGTGGCTCCCCATCCACAGCGCTGCGGCCCCGATGCTTGCCACAGTGGAATAAGTGGTGGAGTCACGTGCCATTCATTGTGCCACTTTTTCCAGGTTCAGTACGACAGGCACCGAGGCTCCAGCACTGGAGGGGAGCCGCCAGGAGAGGGGAGTATTCCATTTTTTTTTTCATTTTAACCCTTTATAATATTCTTTAATGTCCTGGAAAATCACTTTAACCCTCAGAATTTTTGTTCCTCATATGAAATTTTGATGTGGATATTTAGGCATCCAAAGTCTTAGTCATGAAGGTGTAAATTATACCCCAGTCTTAAGCCTCATTTACACGGGACGAATGTCAGGCAAATGATGCCCGACACCCGTCCCTGCATGTACTCGCTCCCATGCTGTTACACAAGAGCGAGTATCACTGGTTCACTCCTCATGCTTCCCCGCCCCTCTCCATTCACTTGGAGGGTCTGTATAGGCCTCAGACTTATACAGGTTCAGTACTGAACAGATGCTGTTTACGCTGAACACTCATCGTTCAGGATCATCGCTCATCTTTTAAGCTGCATAAAATCCCGAACAATGAGTGTAAAAAGCAGCAGTTCAGTACTGAGTGTTAAGTGAATGGAGAGGGGCGGGGGAGAGCGAGGAGTGAAATCTCCTCCAGCCACCCTGCTGCAAGCCAACGATACTTGTTCCTCTGCAACAGCACGAGAGCGTGTACATGCGGGAACAAGTGTCAGGCATCGTTTGCCCAACATTCGTCCCGTGTAAATGGGACTTACGACTCTGTAATTTACTGAGACCTGTACAGACCCTCCAAATTAATTCATAGTTCTGACTCAGGGCACAGCATTAATTCAGACCCAGATTCCCATACTAATTCAGGTTCCATACTCAGATACTTCCCCCCAAAATCAATGAAGATCTCAAACTAAGATCCCCCAAATTAACTGAGATCCCAGAGTCAAACAAACCTGCTGTAAGGGGCTGTGGAGCAATGTGGGCATGAAGGACTTGAGTAAAGGTTCTGCAGATGCAACATTAACACCTACTCTGGGTTACTGATGTATGATGATGTGTGGCGAAGCTTCCTGCTCCCCATTTAGTCATGGCACCTTACTCATCTCCGTGATTGGATCATCAATAAGTGAAATTAATCTAGAGTGGCTTCATCACAGATCAGCCCATATAAGGCATTAAGGTAGCTTCTAGCGATTCAGCACTTCATTTAGTTCGCTACTTTGTACCCATATTTGTCTGTTGCCTCTCTCCATTTACTGCACTATAAAAAATAGACCAAAACTTGCCACCCTAGGCACAGGCCCTCAGGTGCTGTAATAAATGTGGGCCTGCTGATAGTGATAAAACATGAACAACACATGTTAGCCATTATAATAGCTCCAGGCTAAAGACACTTCAGTTCTTCATTTTTTAATAGATATTGTTTGTTTGTTTTTTATTTTGCCCTCATATTTGCTTATAGCAGTTCATGTTAATGTAAATTTAACATTGTTCTCTGTGAGGGCAAGGTCAGACTTATGGGGGCAACAATGTACCCACCCTGCTGGGTAGCCCAATATTACCAAACATAGGCGTAGCATCAGGGGTTGCTGGGGTCGTCATGGCGACCCGGCCCCTGCGCTCAGGGGGCCCCCAAGGCCGCCCTCCGCAATACCCACATGCACATTCAGTGCATTAATGGCTGGTCGTTCTGTCTGCAGCAAGATTCCTATCATGCGGCAGCCAGAACGGCCAGCCTGAGAGGAAGCCCGGCAGAGCAGGGAGGAAGTCACATGGGCCGGCAGGGCACAGTGATCATGTGCTCCCCCCTGCTTCCTGCTGAACGGGAAGCTTCTGAGTTTGCCTCTCCTGCTGCTGTCACATGGAGGAGAAGTGGACCGGGCCCTGAGGTAAGTGTATATATGTTTGTGTGTGTGTGTATATGTCTGTCTCCCTCCCTCCTTCATCTATCTATCTATCTATTTCTCCATCTATCTCATATCTCTCTTGCTCTCTCTATCTAGCTATCTCCTGTATAAGTTACACATCTCCCTGGATTTACTGTATTTATTTACACACAATTAAAAAATGCATCTAAACCACATGCGGTTATTAATTGCGTCTGCAGTTCCTTAATAACGTACGCTGTCTTTAAATACTGCATGCAGGTTTTTTTATGTGTTTTTCTTTATTGTGGTGCTAAACAAAAACATGAACCCCCCCTAAGGCCGCTCTCACACACATGTTCAGAAAACGCAGCTTGAAATTGTGGCATTTTCACCAGAATTGCGAGCAGCGTTTTTGAACACAGGTTACAGCGTTTGACAGCGCTTTTTAATGCACCCCATCATTGTGATTGGTGATGAGATGTATTAAAAACCACGAAAATGCAAAAATAGAACAGACAGCTCTTGAAAATCACAGAGTTAGAAACACTTCCTCTCGCTGTTGGGGTACCCCAGGGCTCGGGCCTTGGTCGCTTTCTCTTCTCTATCTATATAGCCCCATCTGGACAAACCATTCACAAATTTGGCCTCCAATACCATCTCTACGCTGACGACACCCAACTATACACTTCCTCCCATAACATCTCTGAACCATTCCTTCAAAATATCACCGACTGCCTGTCCGCTGTCTAATACTATGTCCTCCCTTTTTCTTAAACTTAACCTCTCTAAAATTGACCTTCTCGTCTTTCTGCTTTCTAACCGACCTCCCCTCAACATCTCCATTACAGTGTCTGGCACCATCATAACCCCCAGACAGTATGCCCGCTGCCTTGGCACACTGGACTCTGACCTCTCCTTTACCCCCCATATCCAATCTCTGGCCGAAACATGCCACATGCACCTCAGAAATATTGCTAAAATACGGCCGTTCCTCACCACGGACACGCTAAAGACACTCGTGGTTGCCCTCATCCACTCCCTACTTGATTACTGCAACTTGCTATTCATTGGCCTTCCCCGCACCAAACTCGCTCCACTCCAATCCATACTAAATTTAAACTTCTCAACCTCACGCACAAAGCTCTGCATGGCGCCTTGCCACCATACATCACCTTCTTCCTGTCCGTACACCACCCAGCTCGCTCCCTCCGATCTGCTAACGCACGCAGACTAAACAGCCCTCTAATACGAACCTCACACGCTCGTCTACAGGCCTTCACCAGAGCAGCACCCATCCTCTGGAACGCTCTACCCCAAGGCATCCGGACAATTCCCGATGCACAAAACTTTAGACGGGCCTTAAAAATGCACCTCTTCAGGGAGTCATGCCAAATCCCTTGACCTAGTCCCCCACCCTTCCCTATGTCTTCCCACACCTTCCACCCTGCCTATCACATACGACCTTTACCCCTGCACCTCTTACCTCCCCACCCTATTTGCTTTCTGAAATCCCCTACTGTCTGTGTTTCCCATGCCTCGCTCCCTCCCCCGTTATACCTCCTGTACCATCCCCATCCCATTTGTTTCAAACTGATTGTACCTCACATTGTAATTGTTGTATTGTTTGCATTTATCCTGTTCTTGAAAGCACTGCGGAATAAATTGGTGCAATACAAATAAAGATTATTATTATTAAATTAAATATCACCCTGCATGCCCTCCTTGATATAATAAATAATAATAATAATCTTTATTTGTATAGCGCCAACTTATTCCGCAGCGCTTTCAGGCATGGATAAATGCAAAACAATACAACAATTACAATATAAGGTTCATTGGGTTAGACACAAATGGGTTGAGGGTGGTACAGGAGGTGCAGGGGGTGGGGAAAACAGGCAATAGGAAATTTTATGTACAGATCATTTATCAGAAGGCAAACAGGGTGGAGCACCATAGTGAGGGGCAGGGGACTAGGTCAGGAGATTTGGTATGCTTCCCTGAAGAGGTGCGTTTTTAAGGCACGTCTGAAATTTCGTGCATCGGGAATTGTCCGGATGCCTTGGGGTAGAGCATTCCAGAGGATGGGTGCTGCTCTGGTGAAGTCCTGTAGGCGAGCATGAGAGGTTCGTATTACAGGGGTGTTTAGTCTGAGGGTGTTAGCCGATCGGAGTGAGCGGGCTGGGTGGTGTACTGACAGGAGGGAGGCGATGTATGGTGGCGCAGCGCCATGCAGAGCTTTGTGAGTGAGGTAGAGGAGTTTAAATTTAGTTCTGCAGTGGATGGGCAGCCAATGCAGCGACTGGCATAATGCAGAGGCGTCTGAATAACGAATGGATAGAAAAATGAGTCTAGCTGCTGCATTTAGTATGGATTGGAGCGGAGCGAGTCTAGCGCGGGGGAGGCCAATGAGTAGCGAGTTGCAGTAGTCGAGCCGGGAGTGGATGAGCGCAACCACGAGCGTCTTTAGCGTGTCCGTGGTTAGGAACGGACGTATTTTAGCAATATTTCTGAGGTGCATGTGGCATGTTTGGGCCAGAGATTGGATATGGGGGGTAAAGGAGAGGTCAGAGTCCAGTGTGACCCCAAGGCATCGGGCATGCCGTTGGGGGGTTATGATGGTGCCAGACACTGGAATGGAGATGTTGAGGGGAGGTCGGTTAGAAGGTGGAAAGACAAGGAGGTCAGTTTTAGAGAGGTTTAGTTTGAGAAAAAGGGAGGACATAGTGTTAGAGACAGCGGACAGACAGTCGGTGATATTTTGGAGGAATGGTCCAGAGATCTCACGAGAGGAGGTGTATAGTTGGGTGTCGTCAGCATAGAGATGGTATTGGAGGCCGAATCTGTGGATTGTTTGTCCAATTGGGGCAGTATAGATAGAGAAAAGAAGGGGACCAAGGACCGAGCCCTGGGGTACCCCGACAGCGAGAGGAAGTGGAGCAGAGATAGAACCAGCAAAGGAAACACTGAAAGAGCGGTCAGAGAGGTAGGAGGAGAACCAGGAGAGAGCAGTATCCTTTAGACCAATAGAGTGGAGCATAGTGAGAAGGAGATTATGGTCGACAGTGTCAAATGCAGCAGACAGGTCAAGGAGGATTAGTAGAGAGTAATCACCTCTCGACTTTGCAGTCATCAGGTCATTTGTTACTTTTGTAAGGGCAGTTTCGGTCGAGTGTAGAGAGCGGAAACCAGACTGGAGGGGGTCGAGGAGCGAGTTGTCAGAGAGAAAGCGAGTAAGGCGGGAGTAGACCAGGCGTTCCAGTAATTTGGAGATAAAGGGGAGGTTTGAGACGGGTCGGTAGTTAGCAGCATTAGTCGGGTCCAGGGTTGGTTTTTTAAGCAGAGGGGATATAATGGAGTGTTTGAATGAGGAGGGAAAAGTGCCAGGGGTTAGGGAGAGGTTGCAGATTGTGGTAAGGTGAGTAATGAGAGCTGGGGAAAGGGAGCGGAGGAGGTGAGAGGGGAGAGGGTCGCTGGCGCAGGTGGTAGGGCGGGCAGTGGAAAGGAGCCTGGAGACTTCTTCCTCTGTCGTTGGTTCTAGCGTAGATAGTGAGTAGGTGCTGGGTGCAGTGCTGATGAAGCTGGGATCAGGGCTAACCATGCAGCTTTCAGAGATTTCTTTTCGAATGTGGTCGATTTTTTCTTTGAAATAGGCAGCTACTTCTCCAGCAGTCAGGTCTGGTCTGTCGCAGGGGCCTGTTCCTTGGGGCTGAGGAGGGAGTGAAAGGTCTCAAAGAGTTGTTTGGGGTTGTGGGATAGTGAGGAGACAAGGGAGGTGAAATAAACTTGTTTGGCATGGTGAAGGGCTAGGTTATACATTTTAAGCATGAATTTGAAGTGGAGGAAGTCTGCTGGCAGCTTTGACTTTCTCCACAGCCGCTCGGCGCACCTAGAGCACTGCCGGATGAAGCGCGTTTGGGACGTGAGCCAGGGTTGCCGTGGTCTGCGTTTAACAGCTCACGTCACGGGTGGTGCCACTTCATCCAGGGCACGGCTGAGGGTGGTGTGGTAGTATTCGGCTGCCAGGTTAGGGCAGGGGAGGCGAGAGATGGGCGATAGGGAGGACTGAATAGTTTCAGCAAACTGTTTAGTGCGGACAGACTGGAGGTTCCTAGAGGTGCAATAGATAGGAGGGTCAGGAGAGATGCTAGGGTGCCTGATGGAGAAAGAGAGAAGGTTGTGATCCGAGAGTGGAAGTGGGGAGTTAGTAAAGTGAGAAGCAGAGCAGAGACGGAGGAAAACTAAATCGAGAGTGTTACCATCTCTATGAGTGGGGGAGTCAGAGATTAGCGATAGGCCAAGGGAGGAGGTAAGTGTTAAGAGCCAGGAGGCAGATGAGGAGCTAGAGTCGTTAGTAGGAATGTTGAAATCACCAAGGATGAGGGTTGGGATTTCACAGGATAGGAAGTGGGGGAGCCAGGCAGCAAAGTGGTCTAGGAACAGGCGGGTAGGACCTGGGGGGCGGTAAATATGTTAGGATGTGTTAGAAAATGCACCAAAGGTTTACACCACAAGTTATGATAACAAGTTAAACAATTGTCATAGAACTTAGAGCCCATACGAAATATCCTTGTACAAAGTATATAAAAGATGTGCTAGGAGGGTGGGCAGCAGATGAGTTTCTTCGCTGGGAGGGGTGGATGCCCAGTGGTGGAGTATTGCCCCTAACCTCCCTGCAGGAGTAAGTCGCAATGTTGACGGGGAAAAATAGATTTATTAAATCCGCACGGGTCTCCTGCACGCATGTTTCACGCCCATCGGGAATCATTGGGCACCCACAGGTAATTAAATACCTGCGGATGTCATTTTCCCCCGGGTGTGTGGACGGCACGTGCGGGAAAACAACCGTAGCATGCTCCATTTTTGTGCAGTTTTCCTGCACAGATGGCTCCTGTGGCTCCTATTAAGGCCAATGGAAGCCATTCGAATCCGTGGCACAGACGCAGCTATCACTGCGTCCATGCAGCAGACCGCGGGAAAGCAGGAGTTTAAAATAAAAAAAAAAAAATTGGCACAGCGCATGCGCACAGCACGCTGCCGGTGTCCCAAGTGGATCCGTCGAGCGGAAGAAAGAAGATGCGGCATGCACGGAGGAGAGCCCCGCAGCATCCGGACAGGTGAGTATAATGTATTTTCTGGCCTCATGTCTGCAGGCCGGGTAGAATTCACTGCAGGATTCTCCACGGGGAAACCATGCGGGCCCGTGGAGGGCTTAGGATAAGGATGGGGACATCAACCAGCAGTCAGCGGCTTAACACAACATAGGAAACACAACAATTTTTCTGTACCATTTTTGTGCTCATTATATTAGTATATGGATTTCTTTTGTGGATCCATTCATAGACTGAGAAATCTTCATTACAGAATCAAGAAGATCTAGAGTAGTCATCAGTGCAATCAAACAAGTGTAAGATTTTGTCTTTAAACCTCTCATTCATAGAAAATAGTGTAATTAATAATAACTTACCGACAAAAGCATTTCACATTGACCAAATCATGTGGTTTGTAAGTGTCCCAACATGTGTGGACTATGCCGACAGCTCCCCCTGCTGTACACACTTAACACAGCGGACATCATCGCAGCCATACAGTTCAGCCACTGCTAGCAACAAGGTGTCTGGACACAATATACAGCAAGGATGAAAGATGGGAAGTAATACACAAGTATTAAATACCATCACAGAGAGCAGTCGCATAAACATGATTACATAAAGCAAATGAAAGAGCCGCCATCAACAACGTATTGTGTTCACTCTCCTGCCCTATTCACCCGAACATTTACACGCGGCTATGTAGCCCCGTTTTCACGCCCGGCCGATATATGCGACCATCTGAGGCATTGGATTCCAATGCATTCGTTCACATGGGCGAATTTAAGGCACATAAAAACGTTGCACTGTAAAAGATAGAACATCCGCAACCAAAATCAGCGCCTGCTATTATATCTTTTGACCGATATATGTTGGCGGCTCCCATAGACTCTTATGGGAGGTGGGAAAAAAAGGAAGGGGAGGCATTTTAGCAGTGCCAAATATTGTGAAAAACTTACGGGTGCCTCCATTAAGGCATTTGATGTCATTCCTAGGTGCAACGTATTTTTTCACACCTGGCCATGTGAATGGACAAGAAAACGCTAATTAAGCCCAGGACCTGATTGCGGAAAATTGGCCATTCATGCAAATTTATGGTGCGGACCTGCGAATATAAAAACGCATATGTGAAGGAGCCCTTCACCTGTATCCTCACTCCTATTTTGGATTTGTGTAGCTGTCTACCTACACCTATGGCATTACATTAAATATTGGCCGTATACAATCAGGGACCATTTTTATGACCAGTAAGACATGTTCTGCAGAAGTTTCTGATGTCAAATACCTGGTAGGTATAAGAACGTAAAAACACTGAGGCCATAAATTTAACACACTAATATAATAAACTGTCACTAAGACCATTAATATCAAAGACTAGTATAATAAACTGCTTCTAAGGCCACTAATATAATACACTGTGACTAACATAGCAAGCCAGTATAATAAACTACCAAGAAGGCCACTAATATAACAAGCTACTATAATAAACTATCCCTAATATAACAAGCTAGTCTAATAAACTGCCAATAAGGCCACTAATAGAGATGAGCGAACGTACTCGTCCGAGCTTGATACTCGTTCGAGTATTAGCGTGTTCGAGATGCTCCTTACTAGAGGTGAGCACCACGCGATGTTCGAGTTACTTTCACTTTCATCTCTGAGACGTTAGCGCGCTTTTCTGGCCAATAGAAAGACAGGGAAGGCATTACAACTTCCCCCTGCGACGTTCAAGCCCTATACCACCCCCCTGCAGTGAGTGGCTGGCGAGATCAGGTGTCACCCGAGTATATAAATCGGCCCCTCCCGCGGCTCGCCACAGATGCATTCTGACAGAGATCAGGGAAAGTGCTGCTGGTGCCGGAGCTGCTATAGGGAGAGCGTTAGAAGTGATTTTAGGCTTCAAGAACCCCAACGGTCCTTCTTAGGGCCACATCTGACCGTGTGCAGTACTGTTGAGGCTGCTTTTAGCAGTGTTGCACAATATTTTTTTTTTGTATATCGGCCGTGCAGAGCATTGCGTCCGCAGTCTGCAGTCATTGTACAGAGTATAGGGCCAGTACTGGTGAGGCAGGGAAAGAGATATTCAGGCTATATAGGCAGTGGGCTTTTTCCAAAAAATTGGGGAAAAATACTATTTTTGGGCTGCCTGTGACCGTCTTCAGTTTACTGCGTGTCTGCTGGGGGTAGTAGTCCTAACTAATACGCAGCTAAGCGTTACACCAGGATTGCGCAAAATTGTTTCCTGGATCTGCTGTCTCTGTTACATCAGCGCCGTCATCCCGCCAGAGGGAAACAGTATACATAATATTATACGCTGCCTACAGTATCTATCTGCTGGGGGTAGTAGTCCTAATTAATACGCAGCTAAGCGTTACAGCAGCCTTGCGCAAAATTGTTTCCTGGATCTGCTGTCTCTGTTACATCAGCGCCGTCATCCCGCCAGAGGGAAACAGTATACATAATATTATACGCTGCCTACAGTATCTATCTGCTGGAGGTAGTAGTCCTAATTAATACGCAGCTAAGCGTTACAGCAGCCTTGCGCAAAATTGTTTTCTGGATCTGCTGTCTCTGTTACATCAGCGCCGTCATCCCGCCAGAGGGAAACAGTATACATAATATTATACGCTGCCTACAGTATCTATCTGCTGGGGGTAGTAGTCCTAATTAATACGCAGCTAAGCGGTTACAGCAGCCTTGCGCAAAATTGTTTTCTGGATCTGCTGTCTCTGTTACATCAGCGCCGTCATCCCGCCAGAGCGAAGCAGTATACATAATATTATACGCTGCCTACAGTATCTGTCTGCTGTATCAGCTCAGCATTTAAAAAAAATAGAAGCAAAATACTTAAGGCCTACCACTGGCCTTTGGCCACTTGACTGCTTCTGCGCTGTGAATTCCACTAGCTCAGTCATACGCACCTACGTCTCACTACAGGCGTGCGCAAAATTCTTTCCTGCCTCTGCTGTGCGTTCCATAAGCGAAGTCAGCCTCCAACCACAGGCCAATAAGCGGCACATTTAATTACAGCGTTCTGTTTCTGCACTACTGGTAATACAGCATGCTGAGGGGTAGGGGTAGGCCTAGAGGACGTGGACGCGGGCGAGGACGCGGAGGCCCAAGTCAGGGTGTGGGCACAGGCCGAGCTCCTGATCCAGGTGTATCGCAGCCGACTGCTGCAGGATTAGGAGAGAGGCACGTTTCTGGCGTCCCCACATTCATCTCACAATTAATGGGTCCACGCGGTAGACCTTTATTAGAAAATGAGGAGTGTGAGCAGGTCCTGTCGTGGATGGCAGAAAGTGCATCCAGCAATCTATCGACCACCCAGAATTCTGCGCCGTCCACTGCTGCAACTCTGAATCCTCTGGCTGCTGCTCCTCCTTTCTCCCAGCCTCCTCACTCCATTACAATGACACATTCTGAGGAGCAGGCAGACTCCCAGGAACTGTTCCCGGACCCCTGCCCAGAATGGCCAGCAATGGTTCCTCTCCCACCGGAGGAGTTTGTCGTGACCGATGCCCAACCTTTGGAAAGTTCCCGGGGTCCGGGGAATGAGGCTAGGGACTTCCGGCAACTGTCTCAAGAGCTTTCAGTGGGTGAGGAGGACGATGACGATGAGACACAGTTGTCTATCACTCAGGTAGTAGTAATTGGAGTAAGTCCGAGGGAGGAGCGTACAGAGGATTTGGAGGAAGAGCAGCAGGACGATGAGGTGACTGACCCCACCTGGTTTGCTACGCCTACTAAGGACAGGTCTTCAGAGGGGGAGGCAAGTGCAGCAGCAGGACAGGTTGGAAGAGGCAGTGCGGTGGCCAGGGGTAGAGGCAGGGCCAGACCGAATAATCCACCAACTGTTTCCCAAAGCGCCCCCTCGCGCCATGCCACCCTGCAGAGGCCCAGGTGCTCAAAGGTCTGGCAGTTTTTCACTGAGAGTGCAGACGACCAACGAACTGTGGTGTGCATGGTTTGTCGCGCCAAGATCAGCCGGGGAGCCACCAGCACCAGCCTCACCACCACCAGCATGCGCAGGCATATGATGGCCAAGCACCCCACAAGGTGGGACGAAGGCCGTTCACCGCCTCCAGTTTGCACCACTGCCTCTCCCCCTGTGCCCCAACCTGCCACTAAGATCTAATCCCCCTCTCAGGACACAGGCACGACCGTCTCCCAGCCTGCACCCACACGCTCACCTCCACTGTCCTCGGCCCCATCCAGCAATGTCTCTCAGCGCAGCGTCCAGCCGTCGCTAGCGCAACTGTTTGAGCGCAAGCACAAGTACGCCGCCACGCACCCGCACGCTCAAGCGGTAAACGTGCACATAGCCAAATTTATCAGCCTGGAGATGCTGCCGTGTAGGGTTGTGGAAACGGAGGCTTTCAAAGGTATGATGGCGGCGGCGGCCCTGCGCTACTCAGTTCCCAGTCGCCACTCCTTTTCCCGATGTGCCGTCCCAGCCCTGCACGACCACGTCTCCCGCAACATTGTACGCGCCCTCACCAACGCGGTTACTGCCAAGGTCCACTTAACAACGGACACGTGGACAAGCACAGGCGGGCAGGGCCACTATATCTCCCTGACGGCACATTGGGTGAATTTAGTGGAGGCTGGGACAGAGTCAGAGCCTGGGACCGCTCACGTCCTACCCACCCCCAGAATTGCGGGCCCCAGCTCGGTGGTGGTATCTGCGGCGGTGTATGCTTCCTCCACTAAACCACCCTCCTCCTCCTACGCAACCTCTGTCTCGCAATCAAGATGTGTCAGCAGCAGCACGTCGCCAGCAGTCGGTGTCGCATGGCAGCACAGCGGTGGGCAAGCGTCAGCAGGCCGTGCTGAAACTACTCAGCTTAGGAGAGAAGAGGCACACGGCCCACGAACTGCTGCAGGGTCTGACAGAGCAGACCGACCGCTGGCTTGCGCCGCTGAGCCTCCAACCGGCCATGGTCGTGTGTGACAACGGCCGTAACCTGGTGGCGGCTCTGCAGCTCGGCAGCCTCACGCACGTGCCATGCCTGGCCCACGTCTTTAATTTGGTGGTTCAGCGCTTTCTGAAAAGCTACCCACGCTTGTCAGACCTGCTCGGAAAGGTGCGCCGACTCTGCGCACATTTCCGCAAGTCCCACACGGACGCTGCCACCCTGCGCACCCTGCAACATCGGTTTCATCTGCCAGTGCACCGACTGCTGTGCGACGTGCCCACACGGTGGAACTCTACTCTCCACATGTTGGCCAGGCTCTATGAGCAGCGTAGAGCTATAGTGGAATACCAACTCCAACATGGGCGGCGCAGTGGGAGTCAGCCTCCTCAATTCTTTACAGAAGAGTGGGCCTGGTTGGCAGACATCTGCCAGGTCCTTGGAAACTTTGAGGAGTCTACCTAGATGGTGAGCGGCGATGCTGTAATCATTAGCATCACCATTCCTCTGCTATGCCTCTTGAGAAGTTCCCTGCAAAGCATAAAGGCAGACGCTTTGCGCTCGGAAACAGAGGCGGGGGAAGACAGTATGTCACTGGATAGTCAGAGCACCCTCCTGTCTATATCTCAGCGCGTTGAGGAGGAAGAGGAGGAGGGGGAGGAGGATGAAGAGGAGGGGGAAGAGACAGCTTGGCCCACTGCTGAGGGTACCCATGCTGCTTGCCTGTCATCCTTTCAGCATGTATGGCCTGAGGAGGAGGAGGAGGAGGATCCTGAAAGTGATCTTCCTAGTGAGGACAGCCATGTGTTGCGTACAGGTACCCTGGCACACATGGCTGACTTCATGTTAGGATGCCTTTCTCGTGACCCTCGCGTTACACGCATTCTGGCCACTACGGATTACTGGGTGTACACACTGCTCGACCCACGGTATAAGGAGAACCTTTCCACTCTCATACCCGAAGAGGAAAGGGATTCGAGAGTGATGCTATACCACAGGACCCTGGCGGACAAACTGATGGTAAAATTCCCATCCGACAGCGCTAGTGGCCGAAGGCGCAGTTCCGAGGGCCAGGTAGCAGGGGAGGCGCAGGGGAGGCGCGGAGATCAGGCAGCTTGTACAGCACAGGCAGGGGAACACTCTCTAAGGCCTTTGACAGCTTTCTGGCTCCCCAGCAAGACTGTGTCACCGCTCCCAGTCAAGGCTGAGTCGGCGGGAGCACTGTAAAAGGATGGTGAGGGAGTACGTAGCTGATCGCACGACCGTCCTCCATGACGCCTCTGCCCCCTACAACTACTGGGTGTCGAAGCTGGACACGTGGCCTGAACTCGCGCTGTATGCCCTGGAGGTGCTTGCTTGTCCTGCGGCTAGCGTCTTGTCAGAGAGGGTGTTTAGTGCGGCTGGGGGAATCATCACAGATAAGCGTACCCACCTGTCAACCAATAGTGCCGACAGGCTTACACTCATCAAGATGAACAAAGCCTGGATTTCCCCAGACTTCTCTTCTCCACCAGCGGACAGCAGCGATACCTAAACAATACGTAGGCTGCACCCGCAGATGGAAGCATTGTTCTCTATCACCATCAAAAACGTGGACCTTTTAGCTTCATCAATCTGTGTATAATATTCCTCCTCCTCCTGAAACCTGACGTAATCACGCCGAACGGGCAATTTTTCTTAGGCCCACAAGGCTCAGTCATATAATTTTTGTAAACAATTTTTATACGTTTCAATGCTCATTAAAGCGTTGAAACTTGCACCTGAACCAATTTTTATTTTAACTGGGCTGCCTCCAGGCCTAGTTACAAATTAAGCCACATTAACCAAAGCGATTAATGGGTTTCACCTGCCCTCTTGGTTGGGCATGGGCAATTTTTCTGAGGTACATTAGTACTGTTGGTACACCAATTTTTTGGGGCCCTCGCCTACAGTGTAATCCAATTAATTTTTTGCCCACCTGCATTAAAGTTACATCAGCTGTGCTGGGCACTGCAATGGGATATATTTATGTACAGCCGGTGGGTTCCAGGGAGCCACCCATGCTGTCGGTCCACACGGAGTTGTAACTGCATGTGTCCACTTCTAAAGAACCCCAGTCTGACTGGGGCATGCAGTGTGGGCCGAAGCCCACCTGCATTAAACATGACATTACCTCAGCTGTGCTGGGCACTGCAATGGGATATATTTATGTACCGTCGGTGGGTTCCAGGGAGCCACCCATGCTGTCGGTCCACAGGGAGTTGTAACTGCATGTGTCCACTTCTAAAGAACCCCAGTCTGACTGGGGCATGCAGTGTGGGCCAAAGCCCACCTGCATTAAACATGACATTACCTCAGCTGTGATGGGCAATGCAATGGGATATATTTATGTACCGCCGGTGGCTTCCTGGCACCCACCCATGCTGTCGGTCCACAGGGACTTCACAATAGGGAGTTGTACCTGCCTGTGTCTATGAATTAAAAACCCCGGTCAGGTTGGGCCATGCAGTGCGGGCCGAAGCCCACCTGCATTTAATCAGACGTTACCTCAGCTGTGATGGGCACTGCAATGGGATACATTTATGTATTGCCGGTGGGTTCCAGGGAGCCGCCCATGCTGTGGGTGCACACGGAATTCCCATTGCGGAGTTGTACCTGCCTGTGACTATTTATAAAAAAACACGGTCTGACTGGGGCATGCAGACACCTTGACAGAATGAATAGTGTGTGGTACATAGGTTCCCCATTGCTATGCCCACGTTTGCAGCTCCTGATGGCGGTGGCACAGGATTATATTTCTCATTGCTTCTGTACAGCATTGTGGGCTATCACCCCACCCCTTTTAAAGAGGGTCGCTGCCTAGCCGTGCCAACCCTCTGCAGTGTGTGCCTGCGGTTCCTCCTCATGGCAGACGCACTTATAAATAGACATGAGGGTGGTGTGGCATGAGGGCAGCGTGTGGCATGAGTGCAGCTGAAGGCTGCGCAGGGACACTTTGGTGTGCGCTGTGGACACTGCGTCGTGCGGGGGGGGTTGGGCAGCATGTAACCCAGGAGAAGTGGCAGCGGAGTGTCATGCAGGCAGTGATTGTGCTTTGTTGGAGGTAGTGTGGTGCTTAGCTAAGGTATGCATTGCTAATGAGGGCTTTTCAGAAGTAAAAATTGTTGGGAGGGGGGGGTCACTCTTGCCGCTATTGTGGCTTAATAGTGGGACCTGGGAACTTGAGATGCAGCCCAACATGTAGCCCCTCGCCTGCCCTATCCGTTGCTGTGTCGTTCCCATCACTTTCTTGAATTGCCCAGATTCACAAATGGAAACCTTAGCGAGCATCGGCGATATACAAAAATGCTCGAGTCGCCCATTGACTTCAATGGGGTTCGTTACTCGAAACGAACCCTCGAGCATCGCGAAAATTTCGTCCCGAGTAACGAGCACCTGAGCATTTTGGTGCTCGCTCATCTCTAGCCACTAATATAACAAGCTAGTATAATAAACTGTCCCCAATATAACAAGCTAGTATAATAAACTGCCACTAATATTACAAGCGAGAATAATAAACTGTCTCTAATATAACAAGTCATTATAATAAACTGCCAATAAGGCCACTAATATAACAAACTAGTATAATAAACTGCCACTAAAAAACAAGCTAGTATAATAAACTAGCACTAAGGCCACTAATGTAATACACGGTGACTAACATAACAAGCCAGAGTAATAAACTGTCCCTAATATAACAAGGTAGTATAAGAAACTGCCAATAAGGCCACTAATATAACAAGGTAGTATAATAAACTGTCCCTAATATAACAAGCGAGTATAATAATAAACTATCCCTAATATAACAAGCTACTGTAATAAACTGCCAATAAGGCCACTAATATAACAAGCCAGTATAATAAACTGCCACTATTATAACAAGCCAGTATAATACACTTTCACTAATATAATACATTTTCACTAAGAACACCAATATAACAAGCAAGTATAATAAACTGCCATGAATATGACAAGCCAGCATAATACATTGTCACTAAGACCACTAATATAACAAGCCAGTATCTATCTATCTATCTATCTATCTATCTATCTATCTATCTATCTATCTATCTATCTATCTATCTATCTATCTATCTATCTATCTATCTATCTATCTATCTATCTATCTATCTATCTATCTATCATATCTATTTATCAATCTCATATCCATCTATCTATCTTTCTCATATCTATTTATTAAAGATGAGCGAACGTGTCAATTACGGACACATCCGCACCCGGACACCGGCTTTGCCGAACACTGCAGTGTTCGCGCGTAAAGGTCCGGGTGCCGCCGGGGGGCGGGGAGATGCGCGGCGGCGCGGGCGGCAGTAGCGGGGAACAGGGGGGAGCCCTCTCTCTCTCCCTCTCCCCCCCACTCCCCGCCGCACCCCCCCGCGCTGCCACGGCGGCCCCCGAACTTTTTCGCCCGAACACTGAAGTGTTCGCAAAGTTCGGTGTTCGGGCGAAAAAGGGGCGGGGCCGAACGTGTTCGCTCATCTCTACTATTTATCAATCTCATATCCATCTATCTATCTTTCTCATATCTATCCAATATCTATATCATTCATATCTATATCAATCTATCTCATTCACATCTATCTATCTATCTATCTATCTATCATTTAGGGCTCCTTCCCACAGACGGATTTCCGCCGCGTAATACACAGCGGAAATCCGCTGCGTTGCCCGCAGCTATTAGGTTCTATTGAAACTAATAGCACAATGCTTGCGGTGCAGAATTCCACCGCGCAATTCCGCACCGTAAAATCACCCGACCTCACCCGCGGCATGTTCTATTTGCCGCAGGTGTATGCGTGGATGGTTTCCATTGCAGTCAATGGAAGCCCGTCCGTCACGCTATCTTCCGCTATAGCACAGCGTAAGATAGCGTGAAACCGCTTCCCCGCCTACCGCTGCCGCATCATATGACGCGGCCGGCCGCGTCATGTGACTCTGTGGGCGTGTCATGTGACACTGTGGGCGTGTCCCATGACGCTGCGGCGCGTCACGCCGAAGCGTCCTGCGGGACGTAGGACGCCGGATCCGCAGCTAAGTATTGGGGTCTCTGGGAAGCGCCGTGACGAGCTTCACCGCGGAATTCCGCGGCGGAGCCCGTCATGGCCGTGTGCAGCCGGCCTTAGGCCTCTTTTACACGGGCTACAAATTCTCGCTACAAAACCCATGTATGTGAAGCTCATGAGATGTTTTGTAGTCTGAAAGAACCCATAGGAAACCACGAGCCTCAGCCTTTATTCCCACGAGCGCATATACGGCAGGTTTTCACGCCGGGGCAAATATACGGTACCCATGTGAAGCATTGATTTCCAATGCAGCCGTTCACATGGGCAAATATACGGCGACGGCGTTTTTACTTTTCACGCCTGCTCCGTATAAGCGCCTGAATGGCCTTTTTTCCGCGATCACGGCTAGCGTTTTCTCATCCAGTCACACAACCGTGAGCGTCATTTTTAGCGAAAAAATACACCGCACCCCAAAAAAACCTTGCTCTGTCAAATCCTCAGGATGCCTTCCAGTGCCTATATAGAGGCACCTGTAAGCTTTTCGCAGCATTGGACGCTGCAAAAATTCCTCCCCCTACCTTCTCTTTCCCTGCTCCCATAGGAGTATATGCGACCCGCTGGCGTATATTGGCCAAAACATAGTTCCAGAACTATGTTTTGGCTGAGAGTATATACGTCAGCCGTGTGTATGTTCTATTCTTCATGCTGCCGGCATATTTACGTGCCATATATTCGCCCGTGTGAATGGCTACAATGGAAATCAATGCTTCACATGGGTACTGTATGTGCCGCCTGGGCATGAAAACGCGCAGTATATGTGCTAATGGAAATAAAGCCTCAGGGCTCTTTTCCACGGGCGCATATACGGTGCATGTTTACGCCTCTTTAAACAACCCTGCTGTGCAAACGTTTTTTTATCGCCCAAAAAGGCGTTTTCACGCTCATCGCGTTTTCTCGCCTGTTTACACGACCAGTGTTGCAAGGGTGAAAATACGGCGAGAAGTGTAAAGGAGCAGCATTTTGAAACCGGAAAGAAAAGTGTTAATGATTGTCCCCTCCCACATAGCATCGCTATGTAAAGGACGCACGTGTTCTCTCTTTATCTCTGTCCTGCATTTTTGTTCAGGTTGGGCCAACCATTTTCATAGCGTTCGCATCAGCGGCAAAGAAATAGAGGATTCTGAGAGCGAGGATTTGGTTGTCGATTGGCTTTTTCACCCCCGTTTCTGCGCTGCGCGGAGGAGGAGGCAGGCCAGGGCGGCAAGGCTCGCAGAAATGTTGCATCAGGGGGAACATTCCAGGTTTTGTGCTTTTTTCAGCAGGTTTTCATGCACAGTGCAATTTGGAGTATTTTCACTTCTGCCCGACCCAAACGCATGTGTTGTGAACCCTCTGTGTTTATTTTCCTTTTTTGGGGGGGGCTGTTTAAAAGCAATGCCAAACAGGTTGTGGGTTTTTTGCTGTTAGCTACCAAAGTCTGTGTTCCTCGCCCCTGCATCAACGTGACTGTTTGCCTCACTTCCCCACCTTTGGGGACGGCTTCAGAATGTAATGTTTCCCTGGGGTGTTTGTTTGGGGAGGTGGGTTGTTTTGTAAAATACGGTGTGCTTCGCCTTGTGCCTGCGACCCCACTTCGACATCCACAGCCGTAAGCTCTGCACCTTTTAAGTGTGTCCTGTGTTCTCGGATGTCCGTTTTATAGTTCTAGTTGGGTGAGTTTCAAGCGTCTACCACCTGCATTGTGTTTTGACCAAAGCATCAGCTCTTTTCCCCTTTGAGGTGCTGCAATCTTTTCACCTAATAGTTTGCACTAGTTAGGGGAACATGTCTCTACTTTCTGTACTCACTACATTGTGCCTTTTCCCTTCTGTTCACAGATTCCTGGCTACTGGCAATTTGTATGTTTCCCTGCATCATGAATTTAGGCGCGGAATTGCCACCATCGCCATACTTGTTCCACAGACATGTACCGGCCTCTGGGAGTGCCTTGTTTCAACAGTGATGGCGACTCCCATGCAGCAGGGATGGCAGGAGATCGCCCGTGGATTTTGGGAGACAGCGCAGTTTCCAAACTGCATTGCGGCCTTGGACGGAAAGCACATTCGTATCCGAAAGCCTCCACACTTTGTGTCCCGATGCTTCAATTATCGTCTTTTTTTTTCAGTGGTCCTTCTGGCTGTTGCTGATAGCAATTATTGCTTCCAGATAGTTGATATTGGGGCCTATGGTAGCGCTGCGGACGCACGCCTCTTCAGTGCTTCCAGAATAAGTAGACGACTTTTGGCCGCCCAGCTTGCCCTTCCAGAACCACGTGTTCTTCCTGGAACGGCCGGCCCATCTGCTCCTTTTGTGTTTGTGGCAGATTTGGGATTCGGTCTGTCTCATCATGTCATGCTTCCCTTTGCTCGCAGAGACATGGATACCAGGAGGCGTGTTTTTAATTACCGTCTCACGCATTCCCGGCGTTTTGTTGAATGCACCTTTGGGATCCTGGTCTACAGGTGGCGGGTTTTCCACAGTAGCATTCAACTGGCGCCGGACAATGTGTGCACAGTTATTAAAGCATGCATGGTGCTGCATAATTTTTGTTGGCAAAACAATGCTGTTTGGAATGCAGCGGATTCGCATCCCACAACTCTCCAGGCGGAAGTGCTGTATGAGCCGAGGCTGCATGGTCGGCCAGCAGAATCTGCTCTGTAAGTGCGTGAGCAGTTTGCAGATTTTTTTATGAGCTCCCATGGACACGCTCCCTGGCAGTTGGACCATGTGCAGGGAAGCAGATGAGTTAGTTGCCCCGGACAGGATTTTTTTTTTTTTTAAAGCTGGCAGTGCCTTCTTCGATATAGACAGGGACACATTGGCACCTTTTTTTCAAAGAAAATAGGAACTCACAAGAGTACGAGGCCCCTTGACGTGGGTTGTGAGCTTAAACCAGCTTGGCATCCACCGAGGCAATCCCCATTTGCGACAAATTGGCGTGCATGATTGCTAACTCTGTGTGTTTGCCACATTAGTAACTAAGACCTTGTAGTGATTTTTAGAAAAATCTCTTGTAGCAGAGTCCTTTTGTGCTTGCTAAAAAACTTTGGGGAATATGTAAAAAACTGTCCCTAGGGGCGTGGCTTAGCCAGCGGCAGGAACGGGCGCCATCTCAGCAGCTCCAGAGTGGGGAAAAATTTTACAGGTGATCGCGCCTACCTGAGGCCGCCCCTGGAGCCAAGGACCACACCGCTGGCACCACAGGAGCGAGACCTGCAAAACTAGACCAGTCAGAGGTCTCTAGCTGGATTTTGAAAATCGCGGCCTACCTCGCCAGGCGAATTCCCAGGCTAGAGTTCTGAGCCTGGCCGACCGGAAGTGAGGGGAGCTGAATCCGGTGGCTGGAACCCGCGGCCGATTGCAGGGAGCCCCAGCAGGGAAGCAGCAGAGGACAAGGCACAGCTGCCAGAGGGAGAAGGCCAGCAGAAGAAGAGGCAGTGCCGGAGGGGAGGTCAGAGACTCCTGGAGGTGCTTGCAGGCACTGGGAAGGCAGAGACTGCCATAAACAAAAAAGAGGGGCTGAAGGGACAGGGAACTGGAACTGGACTGTGGGCCTCCATTGGGAGTGCTGTCCAGGAGGCTCCTGAAGCTAGAGAGGGGGGCCATCACCTACTCTGGGACAGTCAGCTACTGGGCTCAGAGATGCAGCAGAGCTGAGATAACTGAAAGCCTGTGACGCCCATCAGAAATCACAGCACAACAATGTAAATATCAGCAGACTGCTTTATTAGAGTCAAGCTCTTTTTGTTACGCATACTTTTTCAAGAAATTTCAGTGCTGAGTTCTGGACATTGTAATACAAAAGCTCAGCAGGAGAAAGGTGCTGGCTGGGGCACCAAGATTACTTGTATCTTGGACACCTAGAAACCGGTGGACTGCTATACTTTTTCCCGGGGGATCTTGCCCGCCACTGATGTTTGACTGCCCCCTACTGTCACAACAAGGAATGGCAGCAGTTCTGACTCCTTATTAGCAACATAAGCCCCCACTTGGTCCTTAGTCTCTGCCCCACCAGGACGTTTGCACTATGTCATAAGATAATATACCGACCAATATAGATCAGCATCCTTTGCCGTGTTCACCACGCATTGGTAAAATGCCAAAGACCCCATCCAAAGGCACCCTACCAAATATGTTTGCATCTCAGTCCCAGACAGACCCTCCCTCCCCTACGGCCTCCCAGAGCCCTTCAGACCATGAGGTTGGAGACGAGACCACTGAAGCTAGGCATATTACTACGGACCATTCCACCCTGCTAGAACAGATGAAGAAGATCTTTAAAACTGAATTGTCTGCAGCAGTACGCGATTTCTCTGACCAAATCCAAGACCTGGGTCAGAGGACGGAGGAGCTGGAGAGAAAAACCGAGGACATTATAGACACTATAGAAGCAGACCGCAGTCATGTGGCGGATCTGGAAACTAAAATTGAACAGTTGGAGGCCAAATATGAAGATTTGGAGAATAGGTCTCGACACTCCAATATCAAGATCCGGGGTCTTCCAGAGACCATCACGGCCTTAAAAGAAACTCCCATTAACCTATTTTCTGCGCTACTGCCTCAGATCGATCAGGCTTCACTGAGGACTGACCGAATTCACAGGGCACTGGCTCGACTCTCAAATCCAGACCTCCCTAGGGATGTCCTTCTCAAGTTGCACTACAGCGAGGTCAGAGACCAGCTTTTGGCAGCGGCTAGGAACCTTTCTCCATTACCTGGTATGTCGTCCTCGGTTCAACTGTATGCTGATATAGCTCCTTCTATACTAGCGAAGCGAAGAGCCTTCAGGCCAGTTACACAAGCCTTGAGATCGGCTAACATCAGATACAAGTGGGGATTCCCATTCGCGCTCCTCTTCCAACATCATGGACGATCATACTCGGTATAATCCCTGGAGGAGGCATATGGGACTCCGGAAAGGGCACAGATCAAGGTAGAGAGACCCCAGGACATCGGGCGTTCACGACCTAGTCCTAGACGAACTTGGATCAGCCCGCGCCCCCTGCGAACCAGATCCCAATACATTATGAAAGTCGATCATATTAGGCCGGCTCCTGTTTTTGGTTTCTCTCCCTCTCTTTCCCTTTGATCATTTTTAGAGGTGTTGGAGCTGACTAGAGGAAGACTGGGAGATGAGATGAAGGTGTCCAAAGGTGATAGCCATGCTATTATTGTTGAGCTTGGTCGGGGTGGGGGTGGGTCCTGTGTACTGATCTGCGGGGGACGCCGCCATGCCAATCAAGAGTAATTGATTATGCCAATATACGAGTTATTACGTGCTAGTCCAATGGTGGATTGATAGTTGCCGAGTAGTTCAACGATGGTCGGCTCCTTGAGAGGAAATACCGATTTCATTCTTGTTCACAAGGGTCTTAGGACCAAGATTACCAAAAAGTTTGTTCCAGATGTGGTTCCCCCCTACACCAGGCGGGAGAGAGTTGCATCACTTATATGTTTGAAGGTTAATTTTTTTGTATTAAGGTCACAGGTCGTCAGGTACTCGACATGTCTGTTTGGAGGACAACAGCGGGGAGGGCAGAGGGTTTCTGGAGAAGATACTTAAGCGCGGCAAGATGTTATTTGTATCTGAGACCCACTTTTCCCACAACTCCGCCCCCAGATACTTTAATCGAAATTACACTAGATATTATACATCCACAGGCACTAAAAAACATAGAGGTGTTTTGACATTGTTACATAATTCATTCCCTCTCCAGGTAGAACATATAGAGAGTGATCATGAAGGGAGATTTTGCATCATTTTGGGCAATGTACACGACCAACCAATAGCGATAGTCAATATGTATGCTCCCTCAGAAAACCCTTGGCCCACACTGCGATTAATCTCTAGGAAACTCATGATTTACCCACAACACAAGATAATTTGGGCGGGTGACTTTAATTTTCCCTTTAGCTCGACTCTAGACAGATCAAGTGATAACCCAGATAGATTTTCGGCCTCACAAAGAAGGGAATGGGATACTAAACTATCTCAGCACAGGCTAGCGGATAGTTAGAGGGAGATTCACGGAAAAGAAAGAGGTTACACCTTTTTCTCGACGTCAAGCCAAACATACTCAAGACTTGATTATATTTTGATATCCTCTTTTGCCCCACCTAACGACCACTAGACATTATCCTTGTGTCTGGTCAGATCATGACCTTGTGTTGTGTGAGATTAATGATGGTATGTCCACAGGAAATATATTCAGATGGCGATTGAACGAGGCCCTAGTTCGAGATCCCATCATCTCAAGTCAAATCTCTAATCAGATCTCAGAGTTCTTTGGTCTTAACACTAGCCCAGAAGCAAAGCCTCAATGGGTATGGCTGTCCCATAAGGCATATATTCGGGGGCAGCTCATTCGGTTGTCTTCCCCGAAGAAAAAGAAGAAATCACAAGCTTGCCAAGCGCTGGAAAGAAGGTTATTCCTGCTGGAAAATTTTAATCAACGCACCCCTTCACGGGCTACAGCTAAAGAGATCAGAGATACCAAGTTGCAACTTAAGACCCTCTTGTCAGAAAAAATAAAGCGAGCACTGCAATGGACTAAATATAATTATTATAAATACGCCAACAAACCCTTATTAGCGGCAAAATTGCGGGACACACAAAAGCTAAATTCAGTATTTAAAGGGGTTGTCCCGCGAAACAAAGTTGGGGTATACACTTCTGTATGGCCATATTAATGCACTTTGTAATGTACATTGTGCATTAATTATGAGCCATACAGAAGTTATTCACTTACCTGCTCCGTTGCTAGCGTCCTCGTCTCCATGGTGCCGTCTAATTTTCAGCGTCTAATCGCCCGATTAGACGCTCTTGCGCAGTCCGGTCTTCTCCCTTCTGAATGGGGCCGCTCGTGCTGGAGAGCTGCTCCTCGTAGCTCCACCCCGTCACGTGTGCCGATTCCAGCCAATCAGGAGGCTGGAATCGGCAATGGACCTCACAGAAGACCTGCGGTCCACCGAGGGTGAAGATCCCGGCGGCCATCTTTGCAAGGTAAGTAAGAAGTCACCGGAGCGCGGGGATTCGGGTAAGTACTGTCCGTTTTTTTTTTTCAACACATGTATCGGGTTTGTCTCGCGCCGAACGGGGGGGCTATTGAAAAAAAAAAACCCGTTTCGGCGCGGGACAACCCCTTTAAGCTATATCCTCCCCATAACATCACAACTACTAACCCAAATAAGATTTACAAAACATTTGCCAACTTTTACGCTTCTCTATACCAAGAACACAGGGGGGGGGCGGGAAAAGCCTAAGGAATGAGTTAATGGAGTCCCTCCCGATTCCCACCATTTCCCAAGAACAAAGGGAGTCTCTAAATGCAGAAATCACTACAGAAGAAATAGCAGACGCAATAGACAAACTGAAAGTAGGGAAGGCCCCGGGCCCAGACGGCTTCACAGCCATTTATTGCAAAAAATACAAAGACATATTAATCAAACCCCTGCAAGGTATGTTCCAGACCCTGATGGATGGAAAAATTCCGCCACACTAACTTAACAGTGATCCCCAAAGCTAACAAGGACCCTCTAACTCCGAAGAATTATAGACCTATATCTCTTTTGAATATACATTATAAACTATTCACTAGTATCTTAGGGACCCGTATAAATCAACTCCTTCCTAAACTAGTCCATAAAGATCAGGTGGAGTTCATTCCACATAGACAAGCCCCAGATAATATTAGGAAAGTCCTTAACATTATTGATCAGACACAGAAGAATGACGGTTCTTTAACTCTCCTAGCTTTAGATATTGAAAAGGCGTTTGACTCCTTATCCTGGAATTATTTGTTTTTTGTATTACAACAAATGGGATTTGGGGGGGCGTTTATACAGGCCCTTAGATCCCTCTACTCTACTCCATACACCCTCCTAAAACTCCCAACGACTAAGGAAACTCCTATCCCAATTAGGTGAGGCACCCGTCAAGGGTGTCCCCTCTCGCCTGCGCTTTCGCATTAGCAATGGAACCTTTAGCAATTGCAATACGACAGAACCCCAATATAAAAGGAGTTAATCTGGGGAAAGAGGAGTACAAACTAAGTTTATTTGCAGACGATCTTTTACTCACCATCACTCAGCCGTTGACATCCTTGCTGAACCTAATGAGCTTACTTGAGAAATTGGCGGCCCTTACGGGACTAAAAGTAAATTCTGAATAAAATGACATTGCCTATGTAAATACACTAATTACCCCCTCGGATGCGCAAGTGTGTGCAACGAGCAAGTGCACCTAAGCTGCACATATTTGCCAGTACAGTCTTCAAACTAGTCATGCTTTGCTACCTTTTGTACCCCCTACTCCATCCTGCCCTGCTCCAATTTTTGGGGAGCTTCGGATAATGGCATTCTTCCTTCAACCTCCTGATCTCAGACAGAGTCCAGGAGGCTGCCAGTGGTCACCAGCAGTCACATGACCAATAGTGGAATGCAGACGTTATACATTGCCCTTCTCTCTGGGACCCCCTCATTTTGGCTGTGACTGACAGTCGAGATCACAAGGGCGCTGGCGGTTAAATAATTGGATGGGCGGAAAGTGGAAGCAACACTTCCGCATTTGTACTGTAGCCTCACCCCCTTGGCTGTGAGTGTCCGCTGATGTCAGGTGGCAGCCGGTAGGCACATTATTGTTGTGTGGAATGTGAAAATGTGCCTTCCGTATTCTCTTAACATTACACTAATTGTGCACAATGTAGTGTGTAAATGGAGAAGGCAGAAAGGGTTTCAGAACCTTTCTGCCTTCTCCTCGGGGCTCCTTGATGAGAACCTGTATAGGAATGCCTCAGCACCCGATCTGTCTGACGTTCATGGCCCAATGCACTCCGGCACTGCATTGTTGGGCCTGAGCCAACATAGGAGCTGGGCAGGAAGCTCATGATGTTTGGACAGGCCCCACATAGGAGTGGAAAGGGTTAACCCCCGCACTCCCAAATAGCTTATTGCACTACAGCTGGGGCAGGGGCAGATTGCGTTGTCAATAATGCTCAGCTGTTCCCTGCAAGAGCTGTACACAATCAGTGTTCTACCCGTTATAAATTCAATCATTGAGAGCTCAGAAATGTAAACCAATGGTGTGTGTAGAGATGAATCTAAATTGACATGAACTTTGAGCAGTAGATGGGCCGTGTTGGTTGACAGGCACAAAATCTGCTTGTCAATTTTCCCCTTGCGCTAGAGACATGAAGGATCTGTATTTCAACCTTTGCATTGGGGTCCAAAATGCACATGTAGCCCAAAACTTGGCCCCTCTTTGCACTAAGGCCTGATGTCTACAGGCACGCACACTTAAATTCTGCAGCAATATGTGACCGTGCCCGCAGCCATGAGGTCACACATGACTTTATCCTCACCTGTATAGATGCTGTGGGTCTCCCCTTCAGCGCGATTGGATCTTCTGTCTTCTGTCAGACCAATGTGCTGGGCATGCCGCTGGCAGGGGGGAGTACTAAAAACTCTTCGGGGCCCTGTGGCACATCCGCAGTGACAGCTGCGGGGGTGCCGTGGCAGAGGAGCGGCTTCCATTGACTTCCAGACGAGCTGACTATGCGGGATACACTGGATCTAAAGGGGCATGCTACAAATTTATCCCTGTTCGTGCTAGCCACACAGCGGAAAGGACTCACATCCGCTTGCATTTACTGGCACTAGGGATGCTAAAGCATCGATCTGGCCGACAAGAGGTGCAGATCTCCCAGCTGAGGGCAACGCATGGCTTTTGGAATAAAAGAACGCCCGTGGACATTGTACCTATGTGTTTTCTAATGCCTCAAAAACAAGAACAAATTGGGTTAAGTTTTAAAACTTTTTATTAAGCACACAGTGCAATATAAAATGAAGTCCAACTTCTGGCCCAACAGCAGGGCGTGAACAACTTCTGTAACTGGGCAACGGGAAACTAGACCTGCTAATAGAGACTTCTGAACGAGCAGGTCAAAATGGGAGGGTTGGCCCACACCTCCACCCGAAAATGTCATAAACAGGCCACTGCGACAGGTGGCAAAACCGGAGGGACCGTCCAAGCAGTGGAGCAATCTTCAAACGGAAGTTCCGAACTGCTGCGTCATGCAGTGGTTAAAGCTGTAGAGGGGTTAAAGCTGTACAGTTATTGGTAACTATGTCCAGATGTCAAAATGTTCAAAGCCTTCACTACTCCTGGCCCACGCTTTGACAGGTGCATGCTCCTCTTATGCTCTTTGTTTTTTTTTTTGTTTTTTAAAGGAAAAAAAAAATACAAAATTAGACACACACCCCCAAAAAATAAGCGTGCACTCTTGACACACTGCCTCCTAAATCAAGTTGCCAATGTTTGGGTTTGTGTACAATGCCACCACAGAGTTTAGTTTGTGCTTCACGTGTAGGCCTGCAATTGTCGTGCCGCTGAAGCGACTTTTCTTAAAGTGATGTTGTGGAGCATTGGACAGCAGTTATGCTGGTGTTTATACATTAGCACCACAAATGTCCTGAAGCATGAGGGCAGCTATGAACAAGGCCTGTGTATATGTAAGTGCAAAGGAAAACATCTGCAATGGCTAGTCGTCAACAAAGTAATGAGACATGTATCTGTCCCTGCCTTCACGACAATGTTTTAAATAAAGGCCTTTAAAAAATTTACTATTTGACTTACCAGGCACAGCATGGAGCGGCGCTACAGGGCCCACAGGCTGCACCCGCGAAGATACAGTGTGCCCGGGGGAGGGAACGGTCGATGCCGCTGGCTCTTCTGGTTCGGGTGAAAACCCAGAAGGACCAGCAGCTCTTGGGAGAAAGAATAACCTGTGTGAGGGTGGGGCACGAACACAGCCCAGCAGACTTTGCTAAAACAAGTTTTATACTAACCATTGCTCTCTTGTCCACCTGTTTATGCTTGCGCAGGCGCTGGACAAGTTTCCCTCCCCTCTGGCTGTGGCCTCTGCTGCTCCGGAACCACCCTGTGCCTTCGTTGGGCGGCTGCGTGGGGGAAAAAAAACAAAAATAGAATTAATAAACTTAGATGGCTGAGCAGCACACACCACTGACGCTCTCTGCTGCGAACGGTCCCATACCGGTGATTCAGTGACTTCGCAACCTGTCGCAAAATACTTCTTTTGTGTGAATTAGGATGGAGGTATGGGTCATGCCTCCCATCATAATCCCACTCGTCCATTATTTCCACTAGTGGTAATGCCCGGCGTGCCATGATGTTGGGTCAGTTGGTAAGTGATGCTTTTAAAATGGCGCCTTGTTTATTAACTTTGTTCTCGCCGTGGATCAACGTTGCGTGATAATAGAGGCCTAAAGGCTGCGCGTGGATGCAGCAGACACCTTAACGTCAGACATGCTTTTCCCCGCACCTTTCTTCTGTAAGAGTTACCGTGCGGCTAGGCCCAAAGCCCTATTGAACTATCCGTGAAGATTTACGCCATTTGCGGCGATGTGCCTAAATGGCGAATTTGCGGCCCCAAAAAATTAATAAGTCAATTTGACAATAGCATTTTTCTGAGTAAGCCTCGAGGGACAGGGTCGCAAGGGAACACCTAGTGTAGCTGTTGCTCTGCAACCCCTCTGGTGGCAGCGCTGGTGTACACATCATCACTATTGTCATTTCTTGCAGCACAGAGGGCAAATGAGTAGTGGCCGCAGGTAAATATTAACTACGTTGCAGTTTTGCACCCCATTGTGCCTGGCATTACCAAATGTTATGGAGGTGGCAAAGTGTTCCAATTAGCAGTTGATGTGATGGCGCTGATTCATAAATGCAGCATTGCCAGCGTTCGGGAAAAGTAAGCACATGTTACAGGTGCATTGCCTGTATTTTAACAACAGGAGCTGGGGACCTGCAACATTTACGCTAACCAAAACACCGTAGAACCAGGGCAGAAGCGTGTCTGCCACGGTAAATGTGTCACATCACAGCAGCTGCACTGTTCTTACATACGCGCAATTTCCACAATCGTGCAGGAAGAGTAAACAACGATGACAAGCGAACAATTCCCATGCGCTCGTGGGAATAAAGCCTCAGGCTTCTTTCCCACGAGCGTATATCGGCCCGCTGTTTTCACGGTTGGCCTATATACGCTGTGATCTGATGTATTGGATTCCAATGCATCAGATCACATGGCCGTATTCCTGTGACGTAAAAGCACCGGGCGGCCAATATAGCGTACAAAAAGAGCGAGCGCGGTGGAGAGCAGACATGAGCCAGCGAGGGGGAGGGAGTAGAAACAGGCAACGGCATGGCAGCCTCAACGTGTATGGACCGGGGCCCATGCCGTGTGAATGGTCGCACAAGCTTTAACACCACAGATGGTAGCATATATTGGTCGACCGTGAAAACGGCGGCCAATATACGCTTGTGGGAAAGAAGCCTCACATAAATGCATTTTGTAGCGATGATTTTGTTGCAAATGTGAAACAGGCGTAAGGCTTGCTTCACTCGATATCACTGCAAGGAAAACTTATAGAGTTCTCTAGTGAGCACAAGACGACAGTTTTATTTTGGTGATGCGCAGGCGCACTTCCGCTCCGCTGTCGGTGCTCTGTGGAGACACTGGGGGGTGCACATCATGAGCTAGGCCTACACAAACAGGCAGACACGTGAGGGCAGATGTCATTGCCGCACATATGCGATTATTAAACTGGTAGGAAGACCCAATGTTGCCTGGGATTAAAACTTGAGTGAAAGACACAGTAACAAGGATTAAGATTTTAAAGAAAATCTGTGTTGTTTATAGCAACCAATCACAGCGCAGCTTTATTTTACCTCAGCAGTATAAGAAATAGCAACCAATCACAGTGCAGCTTTATTTTACCTCAGCAGTATAAGAAATAGCAACCAATCACAGCGCAGCTTTTATTTTACCTCAGCAGCATAAGAAAGAGCAACCAATTACAGTGCTGCTATTATTTTTCTTCACTAGTATAAATAGCAGCCAATTACAGGGTAGCTTTTACTTAACCTCAGCTATATAACCAATAGCAACCAATCACAGCACAGCTTTCATTTTACCTCAGCTATATAACTAATAGCAACCAATCACAGCACAGCTTTCATTTTACCTCAGCTATATAACCAATAGCAACCAATCACAGCACAGCTTTCATTTTACGTCAGCTGTGTAAGAAAGAGCAACCAATCACAGTGCAGCTTTTATGTTACCTCAGCAGTATAAGAAATAGCAACCAATCACAGCGCCACTTTTATTTTAACTTGGCAGTATAACAAATAGCAATCAATCATAGCGCAGCTTTTATTTTACCTCAGCAGTATAAGAAATAACAACCAATCACAGCGCAGCTTTCATTTTATCTTGACACTATAACAAATAGCAACCAATCACAGTGCAGCTATTATTTTCCATCAGTACTATAACAAATAACACCCAATCACAGTGCACCTTTTATTTTACCTCTGCTGTATAACAAATAGCAACCAATCACAGCGCAGCTTTTACTTTTACTTCTGCATTATAAGAAAGAGCAACCAATCACAGCGCAGCTTTTGTTTTACCTCAGCAGTATAAGAAATAATAATAATCTTTATTTGTATAGCGCCAACATATTCCGCAGCGCTTACATAGACAGGTGGAATACAGAAAGACAAAAATACAAACATTACAGAACCACGGTTACATAGTAATCAAGCGATGGAAACAATAGGGGTGAGGGTCCTGCTCCAACGAGCTTACATACTACAAGTAATGGGGTGAAGGTAAAGGGCTGGAGATGTGCGCAGTATGGTGAGGTGGAGAGTGAGGGGTGATATACACATAGACAATGGTCAGACATTTAGCCGTGTGACGGCAGAAACAGTATGACTGCAGGAGCGGTTTATGATGGCTAGCAGGGATTGCAGTCAATAGGTCAGGGAACGTTATCAGGCGGAGTACAGAGGGGTTTGTTTAGGGAATGCGGTATGCCTCCCTGAAGGGGTGCGTTTTTAGAGTGTGCCTGAAATTTTGTAAGTCCTGGATTGCCCAGATAGCCTTTGGCAGTGCGTTCCAGAGGACCGGTGCTGCTCTGGAGAAGTCTTGGAGGCGGGAATGAGAGGTTCAAATTAAAGGGGCGCTCAGTCTGGTTTCGTTAGCATAGCGGAGAGCCTGGGCTGTGTGATGGATTGAGATGAGGGAGGCAATGTAGGGGGGCGCTGCACTGTGGAGGGCTTTATGGATAAAGGTAGTCAATAGAGATGAGCGAGCACCAAAATGCTTGAGTGCTCGTTACTCGAGTCGAACTTTCAGTGATGCTCGAGAGTTCGTTTCGAGTAACGAACCCCATTGAAGTTAATGGGCGACTCGAGCATTTTTGTATATGACTGGTGCTCCGCTAAGGTTTTCATTTGTGAAAATCTTAGCAAATCACCAGTCATGTAAAAAACACACAAATGGGTAGGGCAGTCGAGGAGCAACATGCAGGGCTGCATTTCGGGCTCCGAGGTCTCACTATTAAGCCACAATAGTGGCAAGAGTGAGACACCCCCCCCCCCCCCGCACTGTCAGCATAAAGATCGTTCTCCTCTGCCACAGCTGTAACAGCTGTGGCAGAGAAGAATGATGTTAGCCCATTGAATTCAATGGAGCCGGCAATACACCAGGCTCCATTGAAAGCAATGGGCTGCCGGCGAGCGCGGGATGAATTTTCGGGAAGGGCTTAAAAATATAAGCCCTTACCTGAAAATCATCCTAAAATGTGTAAAAAAAAAAAATAGAAACGGGCCGGAGCTGTCCAGCGCATTGAATTCAATGGAGCCGGCAATACAGCCGGCTCCATTGAAAGCAATGTGCTGCGGGCGATCTCACGATGAATTTTCGGGAAGGGCTTAAATATATAAGCCCTTCCCTGCAATTCATCCAGAATTGTGTAAAAATAAAAAATATATATATACTCACCTGGTCCCGGCAGACGGAGTTCAGCCGCGGCCGGCTTCAGTTCTCCTGCGCTGGACAGCTCCGGCCCGTTTCTATTTTTTTTTTACATATTTTAGGATGATTTTCAGGTAAGGGCTTATATTTTTAAGCCCTTCCCGAAAATTCATCCCGCACTCGCCGGCAGCCCATTGCTTTCAATGGAGCCGGCTGTATTGCCGGCTCCATTGAATTCAATGGTCAGTGCTCGTTTAATCGAGACGAGTACCGCGTGGTGCTCGTCTCGAGTAACGAGCATCTCGAGCACCCTAATACTCGAAAGAGCATCAAGCGCGGACGAGTATGCTCGCTCATCTCTAGTAGTCAATTTACATTGAATTCTGTAGTTAATGGGCAGCCAGTGCAGTGACCGACACAGGGCAGAGGCGTCCAAGTAGCGGACGGACAGGAAGATGAGCCTGGCTGCCGCATTCAGGATGGATTGGAGAGGGTAGAGTCTGGCGTGGGGAAGGCCGATCAGCAGCGAGTTGCAATAATCGAGGCGGGAGTGGATGAGGGCAACAGTAAGCGTTTTTAGCGTGTCCACGTGAGAAAAGAGCGGAAACAACCAATCACAGCTCAGCTTTCATTTTCCATCAGCAGTATAACAAATAGCAATCAATCACAGCGCTGCTTTCATTTTACCTCAGTAGTATAAGAAATAGCAACCAATCACAGCGCAGCTTTTATTTTACCACAGCAGAATAACAAATAACAACCAATCACAGCACAGCTTTCATTTTACCTCAGCAATATAACAAATAACCAATAACAGCTCAGCTATCATTTTACCTTAGCTGTATGTGAAACTAGTTGATATACCTGGCCTCGCCATAGTTAATTTGATACAGGTGTTGTTTTCACTGAAACTTTTATGAAGTCAAGGTTACTTTACAGTAAGCGAGGAATAAAATATCTATACACATAGTGGAGCATCAGATTCTCCTCAGGCTGCATGTACAGATGTCCCTCTGCAGAATGTCCCACCGCCTCCCACTCTCCTCATTTAGCACCTAAAAAATGCTCACGCCAAATTTCACGCTTGTATGACATCGAGAAGTTACATTACAGAGCGGTGCGCTTACTTTTGCTCTGAGCATTGAATAATCGAGTTGTGACCCCTTTCCTTTTCCTATTTAGGGCCTAAAGAATGCTCCTGCCAAAATTCATGTTTGTGCAACACCAAGAAGTTACGAGAATTAGATTTGGTACATTACACAGGGGTGCTAATACTTTTCACTTAGCATTCAATAATCAAGTTTTGACCCCTTTCCTTTTCCTATTTAGGACCTAAAGAATAGTCATGCCAAATTGCATGTTTGTATGGCATCGGGAAGTTACATTACATAGGGGTGCCAATACTTTTGCAACTTGAATAATCAAGTTGTGAATGCTTTACTTTTCCTATTTAAGACCTAGAGAATGGATGTGCCAAATTTCATGTTTGCATGACATCGGGTAGAGAATTAGATTAGGTACGTTACACTGGGGTGCCAATACTTTTGTACTTAACATTGAATTTTCTAGTAGTGACCCCTTTACTTTTCCTATTTAAGACCTAAAGGATGCTCCTGCCAAATTTTATGTTTGTACAACATCGGGAAGTTACATTAAATAGGGGTGCCAATAGTTTTGCACTTAGCATTGAATAATCAAGTTGTGACCCCTTTACTTTTCCTATTTAGGACCTAAAGAATGATCATTCCAAATTTCATGTTTGTACAACATGGGAAAGTTACAGAATTAGATTTGGTAGATTAAACAGGGGCACCAATACTGTTGTGCTTAGTATTAAATTTTCAATTTGTGACTCATTTACTTTTCTTATTTAGGAAAAGAATGCTCCTGCCAAATTTCATATTTGTACAACACCGGGAAGTTAGAGAATTAATGGCTTTCGCCTTTATATATATAGACAACAACCAATTACAGCACAGTTTTCATTTTAACCTGGCAGTATAGGAAATAACAACGAATCACAGAACAGCTTTCATTTTACCTCAGCAGTATAACAAATAACAACCAATCACAGTGCAGATTTTATTTTACCTCAGCAGCATGAAAAATGGCAAGCAAGCACAGCGCAGCTTTCATTTTACCTCGACTGTATAACAATTAGGAACCAATCACAGCGCTGCTTTCATTTTACCTCGGCTGTATAGCAATGGTATTAGTGTATCTTGACGCCACCAGGAATTGCTGGTGCACTGAAGATTGACAAGGGGTGACTCCCCCTGTACGTGATTGGCTGTGAAGCTTCTTGGGAACCAGGTCCTGGAAGGGGACTAAAGATAGGGACACAGCGGCCGGCAGCGGTGCAGCCACAGCGGCAAGTAGCTTACCTGGAGGAACACCCCTCCGTGCACAAGAGGTGCGCCACCTGAGCAGCAGGGAGGCGAAAGTGAACGTACAGTCTTTGGCTGGCCGACTTTCATTTGATTGCCACCTGTCAGCGGGGATGGGGCCGGTATGGAGCTCACAGCCGGCATCTGGGACGGAGCGCACGGGCAGCAGGGAGCCGAAAGTGAACGTACAGTGTTTGGCCGGCCGACGTTCATTTGATTGCCACCTGTCAGCGGGGTGGGGGTCGGCCAGAACGGAGCTCACAGCCGGCGTCAGGGACGGAGCGCGCAGTCGTCGGCAGCCGGCACAGAGCTCACAGCTGTCGGCAGAAACGGAGGTGTCAGGCGTCGGGGTGGGACGCATGGCATGAAAGGCGACCGGGACTACGGTAAGACGCTGCAGTGTGTCGATCCATTTCTGCTGCCCCTGCTGGCTTAGGATGACGGTTAGTTGTCTTCTTAGGGTTACATTATTATATGTTAATGCTGCCATATTACAGCGGTAACATGGCAGCATTTACAGGTAATACTGTAAGTTTAAGAAGGCAACTAACCCTCATCCTAAGCCAGCAGGGGCGGCAGAAAAGGATCCGCAGTGGGCTGCTAGGACCTGCCAGCCTTGACCCTATTGGGAGCTGCGGGTGTGACAGGGCCTATTGGGAGCTGCGGGTGTGACAGGGGCGTTTCTACTGTCAAACCCTTAGCTTCCGGTGGCATCAAGATACACTAATACCTATAACAATTAGGAACCAATCACAGCACAGCTTTCATTTTACCTTGGTTGTATAACAATTAGGAACCAATCACCTCAGTAGCTTAAGAAACAGAAACCGGTCACAGCGCAGCTTTCATTTTACCTCAGTAGTAGAACAAATAGCAACCAATCACAGCGCAGCTTACATTTTATCTTTGCAAAATTAGAAATAGCAACCAATCACAGTGGAGCTTTTATGTGACCTCAGTGGTATAAGAAAAAGCAACCAATCACAGTGCTGCTTTTATTTTACCCTGGCAGCATAACAAACAAATTACCGATCACAGCGCAGCTTTTATTTTACCACAGCAGAATAAGAAGTAGCAACCAATCACAGCACAGCTTTTATTTTACTTCAGCAGTATAACAAATACCAACCAATCACAGCACAGCTTTTATTTTACTTCAGCAGTATAACAAATACCAACCAATCACAGCACAGCTTTTATTTTACTTCAGCAGTATGACAAATACCAACCAATCACAGCACAGCTTTCATGTTACCTCAACATAGTAACATAGTATGTTAGTCTGAATAAAGACAATGTCCATCTAGTTCAGCCTTTTCCACCCCCCCCCCCCCTCTCCTTATTGGTCCAGAGGAATACAAAACCAAACAGCAATTTAGCTCATTTGGAGGAAAAAATTCCTACTAGAGATGAGCGAGCATACTCGATAAGGCAAACTACTCGAGTGAGTAGTGCCTTTATTAGAGTACCTGCCCGCTTGTCTCTAAAGATTCGGCTGCCGGCGGGGGGCGGGGAGCGGCAGGGAAGAGCGGGGAGAAACGGAGGGGAGATCTCTCTCTCACTCTCTCCCCCCTGCTCCACCCTGCTCACAGCCCAAGAGGCGGTGAGAGCCCTGGTAGAGTGGGCCCTTGTCCCCTCCAGAGCCACCAAACCTCCGGCTTTGTAGGTCTCCTGGATCGTCAAATTGATTCATCTGGCTATGGTATCTTTTGAAGCTGCCCTGCCCTTATTGGCGCCTTGAAATAGGAGAAAAAAAATTTCTGTTTTCCGAAAAGATTGAGTAATTTGTAAGTAAATCTGCGGACATCCAGACTATGTAGTCGCTGTTCCTTATTGTTACTAAAATTTTGACAAAAGGAAGGCAGTACTATCTCTTGATTTATATGAAAATAGGACACGACTTTTGGTAAGAAGTCTGGAGTATTTTTAAATATTACACGGTCCTCTAAGACCCTTAGATAGGGTTCTCTACTTGATAAAGCCTGTAATTCGCTGACTCTCCTAGCGGATGTAATGGCAATCAAAAAAGCAACTTTCATGGATAATTTTCTAACAGAAATTTGTTTAATGGGTTCAAACGGGGGATCGTAAAGGCCTTCCAGAACTACATTAAGATCCCATGAGGGTGTCAATCCCCTCACGAAAGGTTTTAATCTATCTGCTCCTTTCAGGAATCTTTTTATCCACCTATTCTCTTTGAGTCTAATATTGAACAGGGCACTAAGGGCTGCCGTCTGTACCCGTAATGTTCTAGGGCTGAGGCCTTTATCTAGTCCTGCAAGAAATCTAGGATTTTGACATATTCTGGGCGATCTATATCTGGACTCTCTGGTTTATACCAGGCGCAACATTTTCCCCATACTTTGTAATAGATTTTTGAGGTAACTACTTTTCGACTCCTGAATAAAGTGTCAATCACCTTATCGGAAAGTCAGTTTCTTTAACCTCTGCCGTTCAGCAGCCAGGACATCGATTTTATCCAGTGGTTTCTCTGAAACAATACTGGGCCCTGGGATAGGAGATCCTCTCTGAGGGGTAGTGCTATCGGGGATTGTATTGCCAGCGAGCTCAACATTGGTTAGCATGGTCTTTTCGGCCAGGCCGGGGCGATGAAGATTACCGTAATCCGACTGCGTAAGATTTTTTTTGTAGACATCTGCCTTATAAAGGTAAAATAGGGAACGCATAGTCGAAGGACATTTCCCATTACTGGGACAGTGCGTTTAATGCTAACGATTGGTCCGTAGGATCTAGAGAAAAGAAGTCCCGGCATTTGGCATTTTTTCTTGTGACGAATAGGTCTATTTGCAGTAGACCCCACTGGTTCGTTAGATACTGGAATACTTCTACGTTGAGGGCCCAGTTCCCAGGATCCGATCTTTTCCTGCTCAAAAAGTCCGCCACTTGATTTTGAGTTCCTTTTAGATGGACTGCTGAGAGGGATGCGATGTTGTCCTCTGCCCATGCTAGGATTTTGTTCGCCATGTGCTGTAAACGAGGATGCCGGGTGCCTCCCTGGTGGCGGAGAAAGGAAACCGTAGTCATATCATCTGATAACACTTTTACGTGTTTATCCCGTAATATGTTTTCCGATCTGATCAGGGCCTCCCAAACCGCCCTTAATTCCTTAAAGTTTGAGGAGTGGGCACTAGTGAACCTAGACCAGGAACCCTGCAAGGCTTCACCTGTCACTTGTGCTCCCCATCCCCGTACTGGTGGCGTCCGTGGTCACCGTGACGCACGGAGATAATGACCACTGGACTCCATTCCTCAGATTTGAGGGTAAGAGCCACCAGACTAAGAATTTTTTACCCATTGAGGTAGCTTATATTTCTCCTCCAGGGAATTCTGGGATCCATCCCAAGCTGCCAAAAGTATTTTCTGCAGGGCTCTGGAATGAAATTGAGACCACGGCACTGCTGGAAGACAGGCCGTCATGAGGCCCAAGAGGTGCATTGTTTTCCTCACTGACCCGTATTTTTTCTTTTTAAATTTCCGCATTTGTTCTGTAATGTGGCAAATTTTAGGTTTAGGTAAAAATTACAGACTTTTCCCTGAATCCAGAAGGATCCCCAGGAATATTTTTTTGGACTCTGGAACAAGACTGGATTTCTCGTGATTTATAATCCAGCCCAAATTTTGGAGAAGATCTAGCGTCTGCTCTAGATGGGACGTCATGGTATTTTCATCGTTCGCGATTAACAGAAGATCATCTAAGTGTGGCATAATCTTGATATTTTGTTTTCGAAGGAAACTAATTGGCTCTGCCATGACCTTTGTAAATATTCTTGGAGCTGGGGAGATGCCGAATGGTAAGCAAACAAATTGAAAATGGTAAAGAATGCTATTTATATAAACTGCGAACCTCAGAAATTTTTGAGACGCTGCATGGATAGGGATATGAAAGTATGCATCTTTTAGATCTATTGTGCACATAACATTATCAGGACTAATTAAGGGAACCGTCGAGCGCATCGTTTTCATTCTGAATGTATGGTTATTCACGTACGCATTTAAACCTTTGAGATTCAAAATAACTCTAAAGGAGCCATTTGGTTTGGGAACTAAAAATAAATGTGAATACTAACCTCGGCCCTGTTCTACCACAGGGACCGGAACAACAGCTCCTATCTAAATTAAAGTAAAGATACCCTCCTCCAATCGCTCTTGGAGGCCGAGAGACTGCAGAGGTGTTATACAGAAATTTTCGGGGGTATTGAGTTTAGTTCTATTTTATAACCCGAAGAGACCACATTCAGTACCCAGGGGCTTTTGGAAATCTGAAGCCAATTTTCTGGATACCAAAGAAGTCTACACCCACGTTAACTTCTTTATTTTGGATCGGGCCTGGAGGGAAACCCCGAGGTTCTCCCTCTACCCCCTTTCGGGTACGACCACCTACCCGACTTTCCCTTGTTCTTTCCCCTTGGATTGTAATCTCTTCTTAAGAGTACTGTTTTCTTGGGAAGATAACACAGGTCTGCAAAAAAAAACTTTTTTAAAAATTGTTTTGATTTTGTTAAATCATCTTTATGTAGTTTTTTGCACAGATTTCAAAAATGACATGGGTTTTTTTCTATCACGTAAGGCTTGCCTACAAAATAAAGTTGAAGTATTTGGAAAAAATACAAAAAACAGAAAAATTTTTATTTGTTTTTATTATTTTAACATGAAGTAAAAGCAAAAAAAAACAGCAATACCTAGCTAAAATAAGCATAATAGTGATACACATGTGTTGCAAAGTTATTATAAGTCTTTGTAAAAAACGTTTTCTTTTTCCATCAAAGCTTCTTTTGGTACTTTTTCGGCTGTGTTCTTGTGAATTTTCCATTTTTAACATCCAACAGTAGTCTGCCATCATGTTGACATTCCATCGACCTTGGTATCTGCGCTCCATTTCTTTTAGATCTTGATGGAAACGTTCTCCTTGTTCCTCACTTACAGCCCCAAGATTTTCTGGAAAGTATTCCAGATGTGAGTGAAGGAAATGGACTTTGACACTCATGTTGCAGCCCAAGATTTTGTAGTTTTGTAACAATTCAGCAACCAAAGTTTTGTAGTTTGGGTCTTTTTTATTTCCAAGAAAGCCTGTTACAACAAGTTTAAATGAATTCCAGGCATTTTTTTCTTCCATTTCCATTTTAGTGACAAAGATTTCATCTTGTAAAAGTTTTCTTATGTCAGGCCCAACAAAGACTCCCTCTTTCAGCTTAGCATCTAATAGACCAGATACTTGAAACACTCTCCTTCTTTGTGTAATGCTTTCACAAACTGTTTCATTAGTCCCAATTTGATATGAAGTGGTGGAAGTAAGATCTTTTTAGGATCCACTAAACTTTGTCTTTCAACATTTTTAACTCCAGGAATGAGAGCCTTTCTGATTGGCCAGGTCTGCTTGACATAGTGTTGTTTCCTGTCACGGCTATCCCATTCACAGAGGAAACATGGAAACTTTGTGTAACCACTTTGTTGATGTAGTAACATGGAAATAACTTTCAAATCCCCACAAATGGTCCATTTATGGTCAGAGTAGCTGAGCTTATTAAGAACAAACCCAAGATTTTCGTAGCATTCTTTCAAATGGACTGAGTGTCCATCAGGCACAGAAGCATATTGGTTACCATTGTGAAGAAGTACGGCTTTCAAACTCCTTTTTGACGAATCTATGAAAAGTCTCCATTCCTCTGGGTCATACGTTATGTTGAACATTTTCATGATTCCAGGTACATCGTTGCAGAAAACTAGTTCACCCTCTTGTGTAAAAAAAAGGGACAAATTCCCTTTCTCTAAGTCGGTACCATGAAAATGAAACACCGGAGGCTAACATATGTCTTTCTTTAAAGGGGTTGTCCCGCGCATGCAAGCGGTGTTAAGCACTTCTGTATGGCCATATTAATGCACTTTGTAATATACATCGTGCATTAAATATTGGCCATACAGAAGTTATACGCTTACCCCCTCCAGTGTTGGCGTCCCCGTCTCCATGGCGCCGACCGAAGCCTTCTTCTCCCTCGATTAGACGCGCTTGTGCAGTCTTTTCTTCTGTTCTGTTGAATAGGGCGCTCCGGCGTGCTCACGCCGCACAGGTCTTCTGCGCATAACTGCATATAACTTCTGTATGGCCAATATTTAATGCACGATGTATATTACAAAGTGCATTAATATGGCCATACAGAAGTGCTTAACACCGCTTGCTTGCGCGGGACAACCCCTTTAAGTCTAGACCCTAACACTTCCGCTGAATCCTTTGGTAGGCCCAGATCTCGTACTAAATCGTTCAAGTCTGATTGAGAGAAAAGTTCAGGGTCATTGGTACCTGGATCATAGCTGTCATCATTATCACTGCTGCTATGTGACATTTGGTCTAAATCGTCTAAAATATTGTCCAGGGTATCCGGAGGTGAAGGAATAGGCAAGTCAGGTCCATGAGGAACAGGGCGAATAGCCGAACGTATGTTGGTTGGGTATGAAATGTCCTTCCTGTTTTTTAAATTGAAACCTTGCACTGAACAAGAACAAAAATAACAGTCATCACTGTGATTTTTAGGCTCTCTCCAAACCATGGGTACTTCAAAACGAAATGATTTCTTCTTACCTTGAAACCATTGTCTCAGTTCTTCAACACACACAGAACACACTATATGGGGAGCCCAAGATTTATCTTGGTCCCCTAATTTCATACCAAAGTATGCAAAATACACCTGAACAAAATTAGAAATGTTCCTTTGTTGCTTCTTAACGGTATAAGACCCACAAATATAACAGAAACAGTTAGGAGAGTTGACACATCTTCTAGTAGCCATTTCTTCTAAATACCGTATCACAAAACTGTTTGATGCGTACACCACAGTGGCTGGCTCCACACTGAGTCACTGACTGCAGTCAAGGTCACGCCTAGCAGACAGTTTAGATTCATTGTCGTACGTGTACCGAACCTGAAAAACCCTGAAAATAAGAAAATTTCAGGTGAAATTTGTGACTTATCTAGGGCTGATGGAATTTTTTCACTATTTTTACCGTAATCAGCACAAAAAATACTGTTAAACCCACTAATTAAATATGCTACAATTTTTTCATCGCAGACCTGTGAATCGGTCGGAAAACCTAGCTTTTTATCCGCCGCTTTTTCCAAAACCTTGTACAGGATGGGACCGAAGAGGTATTCGCCCAGGAAGGGAATCGCAAAGGAGAAAATAATTGAATTCCGCGCAGTATGCAGTTTTTGTGTTGCTTGACCGCGGCGTGTAGCAATATTTTTTCAAAATCTTGTCTACTTTGCAGGCTAATCCCGGGATTAGGAGCCGTGGGCAGAATTGCTGCGCGGCCATTCCGCCCCATGTGAACCCAGCATTGGGGTTCTACGACTTTTCTTGACCTGCTTGACAAAAGTCTAATATCCTAGGAAGGTTAGGATCGTACAAGTCAGGCTGTTCTGCGCCACACCAAGCACAAAATCTCTTACATACTTTAGTAACAGATTTGCAACTCTTGAAGAGGGTGTTATCACATTATTGGAGAGACTCTGATGTAAATGTCTTTGTTTTTCAGCATCCAAGCCATCAATTTTAACATGTTTGGATCCTTGGCACCAGATTGGTCCTTTGGTTAGGAGGTCCTATCTAGAAGGTTAAGGCATGGGGTCTGGGATTGAGAGAGGCATCAATAGTGGGAACCAAGGTCTCTTTGTCCAAGATGGTGCAATGAGAATCACGATGGCGCTGCTCTCCTGTATTTTCTGTAGGACTCAGGGAATAAGGAGCAGCGGGGGGATGGCATATGCTAAGTCCATATTCCATTCTTGCGAAAGGGCTTCAAGGCCGACTGGGTTGTACCTAGGATTTAGTGAAAAAGAATCTTTGGCATTATGCATTTCTCCTGGTGGCAAATAGGCTGAGGCTGTCCCCATTGATTTATGATGGAACTGAAGACCTCACAGTTTAGTGACCACTCTCCTGTTCTGAGAGCCTTTTAGGTTCACAGCTGAAGGCATATTACCCCTGTTTCTGCCATGCAGATTCTTTCCCCAAGTTTTTGGAGTTGAGGATATCTGGTGCCACCCTGATGGTGAATAAAGGACACTATCCTTATATTATCAGAGAAGATCTTAACATGCCTCCCCTTACTAACTCCTCTGCCTGTGTGAGTCCCATATTGCTCTTAATTACCTAAAATTCAGGAGCCCTAAATAAACTGGTCCTCAACTTGCACTCCCAAGGCTGCCCAGCTTCCTTCTGTAGTTACCGACATAAAAGGAGAAAGAGACCACTGCACTCCCTTTCTAAGATTAGAAGGGGACATCCATCAGGTAAGGGATCTCTTAACCTGTTGGGAAAATCTAATTTTCCTACCTATAGAAGATGGATTTCTATCCCATGATGATGGAGTTAAAGTTTTGCAAGGGTCTGGAATGGAACTGCTTCAGGCAAACCATCTGTATATACAATGCCAACCACACACCCACCAGCTCTTATTTGTTTTGGGTAGGAAAGTGCATTGTGGGTTCCTTGGAATTACTCAACAGAAACACATACAATCATCATGGCATCTGATTTTTATTAGTAACTTTTTGAAAATTAACAATATCCAATCCAGTGTTGGCCCTCATCCAACATTTAGATTTCCCTGCATAGCTCTGTATGTGTATGCTACAGTTTACAGGACAACACCGTGATCAGACCACTGTCCTTTATACTGTAGCATACATATGCAGAATAGCTTTCGGCAGCAGAGCACTGTCCTGTATACTTTTAGAAACACGTTTGACATCGGAGCATGCAGGAAACCCTTAATGACAGTTGAGGGCCAACACTGGATTGGAATGGGTTGTGAGGAATCCTTAAATGGCAGGTTTACTATTTTTGCCATTTGCACGTCAATCTTAGAGATCTCCTCCCATAACTTGACATCCTCCGGTGAGAAAAGGAGTCTGTCTTTAAATTCTCTTGAGATAGATAACCTTTTCTCTGGTTTTCCCCACCCATCTATAATTAGTTGTTTTAGCGGGTCATTAATGGGGAAGACTATACTACAGCGGCATCTTAAAACCCCAAACATGTCATCCTGTATGGACCTGGGTTGTTGTACTTCAACCCTAATAGTATCTCTTACTACTTTAAGACATTCCTCTTTATCACTTGTAGAGATTAAAGGGGTTGTCCCGCAAAAGCAAGTGGGGTTAAACACTTCTGTATGGCCATGTAAATGCACTTTGTAATATACATCGTGCATTAAATATTGGCCATACAGAAGTCATATACTCCACCCCCCCCCCCCCCCCCCCCCCCCCCCGGTGTTGGCGTCCCTATCTCCATGGCGCCGACCGAAGCCTTCTTCTGCCTCGATTAGACGCGCTTGCACAGTCTGCCTCTCTGTCCCGTTGAATGGGGCCGCTCCGGCGTGCTCGCGCCACACAGGTCTTCTGCGCATGTATATTACAAAGTGCATTTATATGCCCATACAGAAGTGTTTAACCCCACTTGCTTTCGCGGGACAACCCCTTTAATGAGAAGAAATACTATTCGGTTAATTTCACACAGGCGAGCTCAATATGGGGCTGTGAATCACACTCGCCATCCATGTGAAATCCCCGTGGATAAGAGGTGTTTTCGTGGGGTTGCAGGAATCATCCAGCGTGGCTGAGGTTTGCAGTTTTTTCCCATTGCTTTCAATGGGGCAGAGATGCTGCCGCCTGTCCCATTGAGAAAACAATGGGTGCTGCGATGCGAGATCACGCAGCAATATAGCACATGACGCAATTTGTTTCCCACATCGCTGTGCCATGTAGGAAACCATCGCTCATGTGTGACCCCCATTCAAAAGAATGGGGTTCATATTTGTGTGAGATTTTATCGCCGTGTATACCCGGCCTTAGGCTCATCTTTCTGTTAGTTCCTCGTCCCATAGATCCCGAATAGTCTTCAGAATTGGAACTAGGCAATTCCAAAACACGGGCTCTTTTAGCAGGCTTAGAAGGACCTGGTGGCGGAGCAGGGGAAAGATTAGTTATAGAGGCTTGCACTTCTTTAACCCTGCGCCGGATGTCTTTTAGGAAGGTAGCCCGTGTAGCAGTTTCTTAAAGCACATTTCTGATTAAGATCAGGTCCGTTTGTATCACCTTGTAAGTGACAAACTCTTGTATAGCTATATAAACATTTTATAGATATTGACCTGGGAGAACCACTTACAGTTTGCTGGGTTTCCACATCCTTCATGGCTGTCCATATCACTGCTGAAGCAAGTTGAGGCTTTACTGATGACCAGCTGTAGGCTAGAGGAAGTCCACCAAATTTCTAGATAGTAGGGGGATTATTAATATGACACTATAGCAGGGACACACAGCTTCCAGGACGCGTGCTTACATCAAAATCCCACCTGTTCCTTCTGGCGTAATTCCTTGCGCCGCAGCACCCACCGTCACCACACACTAGTCTGTGTCGGCACACTTCCAACCGCTTCACCACTCGTTCCACCAGGAGCAAGAGTCACTAAGGGATCCTGGAGGGTTTTAGCCCTATAGTCTGGGGAGGAAGGAAAGTTGCAGCGCCTGATCAAGCGCAGTCCACCTCAACCACACGAAAGGAACTCTGCCAGGACACTGACAGGAAGAGCATTGGAGGTGAGCTGCTTTTAAAAACTCACTCCATCTTTCTGTCCCCTACACATATTAACAATTTCTGTAACAGCTCAGCCATAACAACCAATCAGGTTGCTGGAATTGTGAATCAGAACCAAATCAGGTTGCTAGAAATGCTGAATACAGCTGAGCTATTACAGAAATCATTAATATGCGTCCCCTACAGAGCGGACACCTCCTCCTCCTCCTCCTCCTCCAGGTGAGCCGTCATGACTGGATGATAGCGATACTAGACCATTCGCAGTGCTGCATTGCCTTGATTACAAGCATCACAATGAAAGCGAGTGGGGTCACATTGGGACCTGCAGAGTGGAACAGCTTCAACTTGACATCCACAAGAAACCTAGAGGATGCACTACAACCAATATTTACTTTTCATTGCAATATTATGAAGGCTTTACAACAAGAGTCACAATGTTTCTTTTGCAATGGAGGCAGTGTAACCTGCTATTCAATGTGTGTTGCAAGCATAGTCGCCGTGTAGCCACAGCCTTGGTGTACAAGGAAAATGTAACGCACCAGCATTAAATATTAACAGTGTCTGCCATGTCCAAGAACAGCTACTGTAAGCATTATTTGTTCATCCTGCACCTGCTGACCCTCCTAACCAACAAAAGCTGCTGTATACTACGTGAAATTCCAAAGCTGGAGATTAGAAATGAATTTAGATACTGTTTAGGGTGATATGCAAGGTCAGTGAAAGCTGGCAGACGTGCCGGCCGGTCTACTGGAATGTAGGACCAACAGAAATCAAGAGTGAACAGTGAGAACTTGGATAAGGAAGCATCAAAACGAAGGCTATATCATATGTTGATCTGCAACAAAGACAAACCTGAGAAAGTATTATGAAACCCCCATTTAGCCTTCAGCATCTTGTCATGGGGTTTGCAGGCGTGCGTCTAATGCATCAATAGCTGCACTTATTACCTTCACTGCAAAAATAAAACTAGAAAATCCTGGTTTCCCCATCTGCCATAGTCCTTGACCTGCCATTAGTCCTCATCCTGCACGTGGCTTGCCGTGGTGTTTGTCAGAATGTACTTTATCAATTAATGCCTTACAAGAGTCATCAGATCCCATTTGCAGTTAGTTTTGTAAAGCCTGGAAAATCCCTTTACTCTAAACCAGACCCCAATATTTAAAGGAGATGTCTCGAGGCAGGAGTGGATTTTTTTTTTATTGCCCAGTCCCCCTAATTAAGCACACATTACTAAGCCCCCCTGTAAATGACTTTTCTAGCTGGTTTGTACTTACCGTTCCAGCGTTTCAGCAACTTATAAAAATTTTCCCAAGATGGCCGCCGGCTCTTTTCCCTTCGCTTGCTGCAGCCCGACGTGCGTGCTCCCGAGACGCTACCAGCTGTGTCTCCCTGACAACCAGACGCCCCGCAGCCGCCGACCAGTCACCCACCGCCAGGCAGCAGGTAACCGGCGCAGCCCCCCCGAGACAACCCCTTTAAGTCTGACCCCAAAATGTCTATTCCAGAACAGAATCCATAATTCAGATCTCATATTATAGATTATAGACTATACAAGTCAGACCTAAAAATGGACCCTATAAAGTCAAACCTGTGTACAGACTCCAATAATTCAGACCTCAGAACATATTCCATAAATCAGAGCCCAGAGGAACACCTATAATTGCAACCTCAGAACAGACCCTAAAAATCAACCCCATAATCAGACAGCTGACTTGTCTTCAGTTTCAGACTTCTAGATGACACAAAGGGCAAATTTACAAGTGGGCGCCCAAGCATGGGCCCACCCATGCCACGTTAATACAACTGACTACCGTTACTTGTAATGTCAGTCACATCCTTTGTGCTGCGTGATCGCCCCAATCATTCGCTTCCTTCGCACAGCATGCGGTATGTTCATGCACATCTCAATGAATTATTCTCTCCCCAGCTGGCTCCAAATCTGTTCCTCTGAACACCGGAGAGGAGAGCGTGCTCGGGAGGATTCATAGAGATGCACAAGATAACACGAAAGCGCCAGAGGGAATAGCAGCACGGATGAGGAGGGACATTCTAAAGCAAGTTATATTTGAGGATACGAAGACGACGCTGGTACTGTGTAGAGGGCTCCAAGAGACAGATAGCAGCCGGATGGCGTTTGGCCCCGAATGTCATGATGACTTCTCATCTCTGCACACAGAGAAGTAAAGGGGATGTGGAATCCGTGATCACGGGAGTTAAATTTCACTATATGCTCACTAGGACCGGGACATGACTAGTGTTTAGTGACTGCATTAGAGCATACAGAGCTGAGCCACCGGCTGTATCTACGCTTGCCGTGTCATGAAAGTTGTCACAGGGCATGTTTACATAGCTTGTCAGAGCTACTTCTTTCAGATTTTCTAACATGTATCATGGCACACATTTGTATGCAGATTAACACTTTGCTTCAACCTATTCAATGAGCCAAATAAGGGTGTAGCTGCCTATATAGGAACTAGAGATTTACACTGCAGTCAAAGAAAATAGCAGATTGAATCCATGCAGGAAAACTAAATGGGACCTCAGGCTGTCTCAGATTTTATTTATTACAAGCCTTAAGTCCCATTTACACGGAGCAATGATCGCTCAAATGACAGCTTGAGTGACAGCTTTGAGAGATCATTTTGCATAAACTATTAAGTAGCTACTTAATAGCTTATTAGCATGCAAATGAAGCCTTTAGTTGAATGCAGTTAATGGAGGACTCTTCTCTCCATTCAGCACCTTTGTTCTCCAACGGGAAACAATGCTATAAGCACTACCCACAGAGAACTCAGCCTGGGGTCCTGATAAGACTGCACGCCGATTTTTAGGTTGACGTGAATTTACCGATCAGCTAGCAGTGCACGATGGCCGTGCATTTAGACACAATTATCGCTCAATCGCTTTTTGGCAATTTTTGAGCGATCATCGCTCCATGTAAATGGTCTTTTAGACGAGACTCATATAACCTCTTCCTTTCCCAGGTCCTTTTCACCAGATGCTATGGGCGTTAAGAGTCCTGTGGCTTCACAAGGAGATGCAACACTGCTAAAGTATTTGTTTCCAAAAATTCTCTAATGCAGATGTTTATCTAAACTATGTAAACTTAAAGTTTCTTCTCAAAAACAGAAAACCAATATAAATGTTTTATTTAGAATTAAAGCAAGAACTTTCATAAATCACAAAAACACATTAAACCTCCATTGACATAGCAATAATATGGTGCGCGCATTTATTCAACGTCAAAACATGCAAAAAATTCAAAACTGATGATCTGACTTGAAAAACAACATCACCACCTCCCTCCCCTCCCCCCCTCCACTACCGGCTCTGCCCGGTCCAGTAACTTCACGAGTTAAAAAAAAAAACAAAATTGATGTTGACAATAATTCACAACTCCTCTAAACAGACTAAAGAAAAAAATAGCTCTAAAAGGTCGCAGAACATTGCAGGTTTCTAATCTTCATCAGAAGAATCTCTTTCAAATGTGTAAGCCATGAAGCAAGCATCTGGTCTCTTAGGGACAAGGGGATGTCCAGGTCTCACAATCTCAAAGCCCAGGAAGCTGAAAGTCCGGAGGAGTGCAGCTGAAATTAAAAGCAAAGCTCTGATTAACATACCCGCACTTTCAGATGTGGTATCAGCAGCAGCACCACTACTTCCAGCCATTATATAACTTGCATCCTGAATTTAGCACCAATTTTCCCCTCTGCAGGTTGCTTTTGTAACTTCCAAGACAAACGTGTCATGAAGGACAGTAAAGCAGGTCTGGCCATCATAGAAGTGGTTTTCAGTAACTGTAAAACTGAGTTTGCCCCTCCTGCAGCAGCTCCTTCACCCTCCATAGACTCCTATGGGTAGCATGAGAAGCCTCACTTCCTTAAAATCCACCTTACCTGGTAGTAGAGAGATTGCAGTGGTCAGCACTTACATCTGATAGGTTGCCTTACATGAGCATCATTTGTGACCATTTTAGGACTTTTCCTATTCTTCTCTGCAGGCTCTCTGCTTCTCGTTTTACCTTAACTGGTGGGTGAATACCAGTTATTGAGGAAATCTGTTCCTCTCCCTGTAGTTCGCCTTCATAAGTAACAGCAGAAAGAAGGACATACAGTGCAGTAAAGGTGGATGTGATTTCAGTAGTCACCTACTATTAGCTGCAGCAGTCCACATGAGTCTCTGCCTTTATCTTCCTCCCCTCTCCATAGAATACCATGAGCAGCCTGAGACAGCAGCAAGCAAAGACCGCCCCCCCCCCTCATTTCCTGTAAATAGTGTCTCACAAAATCACCATTTTCGGTCAAGTGATTTGCATTTTGCCAGTTACCACATAAGAATAAGTTTGCCTAAATACAATACATGTCAACAGAAAGAACCTGCAACCCACTTTATGGTGCTAGTTTGTGTGTATCAACTAACATTCACATACAAACTCCTTGTTATTCAGAATATTCACCTCGATCATCTCTGTTCTTGTGGAAACAGATGAAGACATGATCGACTTGGAGTTGCTCCTCTGCAAATTCCAACAGAACAGCAAAGCTGGAAGAAAGTCAGTTACAACATTAACAATACGAGAAATAAGCAGAAATTCATTCATGTTTCTAAACCCCAATTCCCAAATACCACCCTGAAATAAGCAGTTTTATGGAACACAGCACACCGTTACATGATAATCATGCAGTGGATGAAGTGAAGTCAGCAAGTTTACCTTACACAGCTTTAACATAGTTAGTTAGACCACCTATAAGAGCACTGCCAAATAGAATGCTGGAATGTAGCATTTCCCAACTACTGCAAGTGACATGTATGGCCAGCGACATCAACTGTTAGCGGCTACAATGCCTGTTAGGCCCAATTCCCACCAGCATATTTGCACTGCAGGATCTGGAGTGAGCGATCGCCTCCAGATCCTGCAGCAAATCCTGCCCATAAGACATGCTAAGCAAAACGCTTTTCCATGCCCACAACCGGAAGTCAACTGCGATTTTTCACTCGCGAGGGAAAAACGCAGCATGTCCAATTCTAGTGCGAGCCTACCACAGGCTCGCACGGACGGCTTCCATTGCAGTCAACGGAAGCCATACGTCCTGCGGTGGATCTGCGTCATCTCCGGCACGACTCTTGCACATGTGTGGCAGTGCGCCAGCTGGCACATCCGCAGGGCAGAGAGAAGACAAGACATATGCCAAGGGGGGACACAGGGTCTGATTCCGCTGCAAGATCTTGCAGTTGGAATCCAACCCATCTATGTGCATTTGGCCTCAGCTAATCTCAAAAGGACTATATTCACATCAGCGTCTCCATAGCAGATTTCTTCTATAAACAAGGATATAGCGCAGCATGCTACACCATTACATGCCATAAGATGGCGGACAGCCAGAAACCAAACATACTGCATTATAGCAATAAGGGTCCGCTTGGTTCCGTTAACACTGATCTTGTTCAACCATTGGCTCCTGTTTTCTTGATCCATTTGGAACAGGAAAATGAAACCCCCAGCGCTGATGTGAACAAAGCATCTTGGGCCAAATTCTGCGTGCACAATACGCAAAAAAAAAAAAAAAAAAAAAAGGACCTATTGACTTCAATGGGTTTGTTCACAAGCGTGTGTTGTGTATGCAGTTGTGTTGTGCATAAACTGCAGCATGCTCCATCTCCTGTGCGTATGCCATTTCAATGGCTGAGTGTATTAGTGCATTTTTTTGTTTGTGCAATTGCGCTTGACTTGTGTGCGCAAAAAGTACAGTAAGAAACTGTTGCACACAAATACGCAACGCCTGCAAAAATGCTCACAGAAATATGCATACGCTTGTGTGACAGAAATTACTAATCGCAGACTGTGCTCCCTTGTACAGTGTTTAGTTTAACACTTCCCTTCTGAACCTCATTTAAGATTTAAAAGAAATTTTTTTTAACCAATTAAAACCAGATAGTGAAAGGCGACTCTTCTAATGGGTTTTCCAATAGTAGATTTAACCCCTTAGTGACCACGCTATTGTGTTTTTACATCCCATCTCCTTCCATACATCTCAGGTATTTATTACAGCTGACACGTGTGGGCAACAGCCCCGTTCGGCCGCGCAGCCGATCGGGACTGTTAACCCTTTAGATGCCGCTGGCATCAGCTCTCAGATCGGTAGATACTTCGGCCGTGAAGCTTCTCAGCTCCCCATCTGCCTCTCAGCAGGGATGGCAGTGACAGGTGCTGAAGGTAGAGGAGGCAGGGGAGCAGTACCAGACATTGGCCTCCCATCTCTCCTTTACTGGCCCCGCTGTCATTCTCCCACCTCCGCTGCCCTTACCGGCCCGCTGTCACTCTCCCCGGCGTGGAGGAAGCTGATCCGCCACCCGAGTCCCGAAGCAGTGGGGGAGAAGACGGCAGAAAGACGACGGAGCGTGAATCCATACCTCTTGTAAAGTGAGGAGTGGGGCTGCTGCCATAAACAGGTGAGGGGTCTGAGGAGGGAGCATGCAGGGAGGCTTCAGTGAAGAAGAGTAGCTGCTCCATCAGCACTCCCCTGTCACAGCAGAAAGACACACACAGAAGCCACAATACACAGCTGTGACGGAAGGAGGGGCGGCTGCTCCAGGGACACTGATCACAGCAGCGTCTGCATGGATCTTTGCCTGCCCTGGAGGGTTAGTTTTCCCGTTAGGCTTAGATTATTACCTCTAAATGCTTCCATGTTACATCTATAACATGGAAGCATTTACAGCAAATAATCTAAGCCTAACAGAAAAACTAACCCCAACCCTGCAGGCCAGGCAAAAAGCCAAACAGAAGCTGCTAGGACCTTCACAATTTCAGCCAATCAAGAGCTAGGGGCGTTCCTCCTGTCAAACCACTAGTTTCCAGGTGGTGACAAGGTACAATAGTACCGGCTACTCTTACACGGAGCAATTCATTGTTTGAACATTTACTTTACACACGCAGATAGTTAAGTTTTCGGCATTTTTTGTTCAATCCACAGTTTGCCAGGGGAGTCTGGAAAGACTTGCAAACAAGTGCCTGTTACATAGAACCGGCATATGAACAATCGTTCCATGTATTTGCAAGGACAGCGATTGTAAAATATGATTAACAGCAAAAAGTAAAATATCCCTTGCCAATTTCTAGCAAATTCAGCCTTAATCATCCACACGTTTCTTAAATAGTTCTGTACATATATACAATATACATGGATATGAATGATGGCCCACAACTTTAGAAACATGAAAACTTGGTAATGCCTTTTGTGCCTGCAACCTCAATTACATTTAAGGTACTGAGAACCAATCCTAACATTTTGATGTTATGGCAAGCCTGTAAGACTTACCTATCTTTGCTCCCATCAGGAAGCGTGCCGGTGGGAATTTCTACATACAGGTTGTTATTGTTTAGCACGGCTCTCCAGTCCACTTGCTTGCCATCTGTTAGCCTGGATTGGACATTAAGAATTCTGGTCCGGTTACTGGACGCAAGATCTTCTGTAATAATCAGCCTATTATCCTAAATGAAGCAAAAGGCATAAACACAAAAAAAAAGTGAACAAGAAGTCCACGTAAGACAGCAGGTACATTCGGCAGATCTGTATTTTATAAATCTTTCCAACATTAAATCCATATTATATGAATGACTGATGGACAACAGGAATAGTTTCATAAGAAGCAGCTTAATACTTACAGAATAAAATAAGTTAGCTGAAAGATTGTGATCCCTTTGACTATTCCCTCGCCCACCTGGGATCTTCAGGGGTGGGTGAGGGACATCAGGAGCACCACCGAGGCCCGGGACCCAGGTTACTACAGCAAGTGAAGGAAACCCTGGAACTAAAGACCAAGACACTAATTACAATAGGTCACTAATGCTGAAGGGGATGTTTATTGAAAAAGTAGATTATATAATTATAGAAATCATGAACAACAAGTTATTGGCATTTAGGAGTCGCCGCAATCTTAAAAACTAATAGAGGCACAGACCTAAAACAAACCACAACGCATACTCCAGTGGTCAGAGAAATATATCAAATACCGGTACGAATAAAATCTTAAAGGACTAAAGCAACCGAACCCTCACAATCTGCTTGAATGTAAACAGCATGAATATAGCGTTCCAATGAGACCCGAGCGGACGTCTGTGGTGCTTCCCTACGTTAGCAACGTTTACAATGACTGAACGCTTACTGTGAGGCTCTATCGGTTCCTGCTGCCTCCACATCTGCGCCGGTACCTAGGTGTGGCAGCTCCAGCGCAAATGCATGACAAATCACTGTTAGAGCGAGCGCTGGATACGGTGCTTCATCTTCCAGTAAAATGCCAGGCAGCTGAGCGGAAACCCAGCGGACCCCATTATAGTCAATGGGGTATATTTAGTGCAGTTTGGTTCAGTCATAAGACAGAGCCGGTCGGGCAGGAGATCTCAGGCTCCCCGAACAGGGCATGATGGCAGCGCCAGTCCTCAATGCTTGTTATATAAATACTGGTACAAGAAGAAAGATGGAGATATTTCATGCCTGTTTCTCCATTAGAATCGGTCTACACTTCATTCTCCCTTTTTAGAAGTGCCACTCCTGTGTTCTCGGACTGCCCTAAACTCCCAGTACTAACAACTACAGGGCAGTAGTACTATAGAAGTGCCCCTCCTGTACTCAGACCACCCTAAACCCCCAGTACTGACAACTGCAGGGCAGTAATACTATAGGAAGAGCCCCTCCTGTACTCAGACCGCCCTAAACCCCCGGGACTGACAGCTGCAGGGCAGTAGTACTATAGAAGTGCCCCTCCTGTACTCAGACCACCCTAAACCCTCTGGACTGACAGCTGCAGGGCAGTAGTACTATAGGAAGTGCCCCTCCTGTACTCAGACCACCCTAAAGCCCCGGGACTGACAGCTGCAGGCCAGTAATACTATAGGAAGTGTCCCTCCTGTACTCAGACCGCCCTAAAGCCCCGGGACTGACAGCTGCAGGCCAGTAATACTATAGGAAGTGTCCCTCCTGTACTCAGACCGCCCTAAGGCCTCATGTCCACGGGGGAAAGAAAAAAAAATCAGGCCCGCTACGGATTCTCCATGGAGAATCCGTAGCGGGTGCCTCCTGCCCCGCGGACATGAGAGGTGAGTAAATTGTTATTTTCAGCCCTCCGCATGCTCCGGATCTTCTCTTCTTCGCGGCTTGATCTTATCTCCGTCGCGCCGGATCTTCTTTCTTCGGCCCGGCAGATGTGCTCGGCACGCCGGCTGCGTGCCGTGCGCCGGGCACATCCACCGGCCCAAAGAAAGAAGATCCGGCGCAACAGAGAGAAGATCAAGCCGCGAAGAAGGGAAGACCCGTACTGTCCGGAGCTGGTGAATTTAATTTAGGCGCGGGTCTCCAGCGGATCCGGACGGCATCCATAGGCTTCAATAGAAGCTTGCGGGAGCCGTCCCCGCGGGAGACCCGCGCCTAAATGGAGTATGTCCGGATTTTTTCCTGCACGCGGGACCCGCACCTGCAGGGCAAAATGACATCCGCAGGTATTTAACTACCTGTGGATGTCTAATGCATCCCTATGGGGCGCGGATCCGCATGCAGGAAAAACGCTGCGGATTTTAAATCCGAATTTGCCCGTGTACATGAGACCTTAACCCCTGGTACCAACAGCTGCAGGGCAGTAGTACTATAGGAAGTGCCCCTCCTGTACTCAGACCGCCATAAACCCCCAGTACTGACAACTGCACGGCAGTAGTATCATATAAAGCGCCCCTCCTGTACTCAGACCACCCTAAACCCCCGGGACTGACAGCTGCAGGCCACTAGTACTATAGGAAGTGCCCCTCCTGTACTCAGACCGCCCTAAACCCCCAGTACTAACAGCTACAGGGCAGTAGTACTATAAGCCAGTACCGAAACAGATATTACAGCAGCATCTGCCTCTAAAGGTACCCCAGCAGGACTGGCCTCAGGCCGAATTCACACCGACAGTCACAGTGTTTGTGCGCACAATAAGCTGTACATAGAAGCCATTCACTTCGGTGGGCTCCTTCACATGAGAGTTTTGCATGGGCATTTTAGTCACACAAACGCAGCATGCCCTAATCTCCTGCGCATCTGCAGAGGAAAATAGTGCATACCGAACCTAACTGCCTTTGTCAATGAATATGAGCATAGCTGCGCTGCGCACAAGGGCACTTGATTTGCACACACAAAAGGTACAGCAAAACACGAAAATACGCAGCACTAATGCACGTGTAAATGCACTCACACCCATCTGACGCCAGCCTTAGGCCTCCTGCCCACTGCGATATTCCGCTGGTGGAGTCAGACATAGTGCCCCCCACCCATACTCACCTCTCCGGATCCGCTGCACGAGTCCCATCGGGTGAACGGTGACAGTCACACCATACTTCCGCTGTACTCACAGCTGAAGTGTCGCGTGGCGGACGGCTTCCATTGACTACAATGGAAGCTGGACGCACATTTTTCTGCGGCATGTTTTTTCATGATTTCTTTCACGCTGCGGAATTCTGCGGTAGAATTCCGCAGCGCAAACATTAAAGGCAGAGAGCTATTAGGTTCAATAAATCCTAATAGCTGCGGGATAACGCCGCGTGAAACGCAGCAGAAATCCGTGCGTGGGAATTAGCCCTTAAACTACTGATGGCCTAGGCTCAGGATGGGTCAGATGATTGATAAGTATAAACCGCCGTTCCCCAGACCGCTGTGACCGTTTATGTGAGGACAGCTTCCCTGTGCTTTTCTGAATCCAATAAGCTAATTGTTGCCCCTCAGGAAGAGGGTAGAGCGGGGGTCCGATACACTTAAATACTTGGAGCGGTTTTAGACAAGAAGAAGCATGCAATTGGGTTAAAAACTTACTGTTTATACAAGGAAACGTAAGACTTAAGCCCCATTTAAACGCAACGATTATTATTGCACAAAATTTGTCCAAACAATGGCTTTTGAGCGATACCTGTTGCGTGTAAATACGCGCCCAAAGTGCACTCTTCGTTCATTGCTACCTTCAGGTCAGCATAAAATAGTCGTCCTTGCTAACAGGGACGGCATGCTGTGTATTCCGCAGGCAGCGCTGATAGCATTGTATGCTGCCTGCTGCCATGGCAGAACAAAGCAGATGCATTTAGAGAACAGACCACCCACTGTTCTCTAGATACATGCAAATGAAGCTAGCTAGCTACTAATGAGCTAATTAGCCCATTAGTAGCTAATTCAAAATGTCAGTTTGACGAATTTTGAGCAATCTTTGCATGTAAATGTGTCTTTAAAAAAGCATGTGTGGGACATCACCGCTAGCTCGCCCGTGCAGAATACCAAGAACCGCTCACAATCTACGCAACACTGAATGTCAAGTGCTTAACATAAAAGGTGAACAGGCCGGTGATTATTTCTATGCTGGCTCGCGTTAACAATGATTATCGCGCCATTTCAGTGGTTATGATTTTTTTTTAAAGAATAAATAGGTATGTTTAACCTACTTTACATCTCATGTCAAACAAGACGGACATCACTGCAGCAAACAGATACAGGGAGAAGCAGCGACCACCGAAGGCTGCATGTGGCCACCAGTTATTCTCCTACCGGCATTAGAGGAAACCAAAAGTAGTAAGACCCCATTATTTATATATATATATGCTGGGGTAAAACAAGACACTAGAACTGCCTCTCATCAGACACATGTGGCCACCAATGCCCAACCTCAGAAGCCGGGGGCTGGCAGTCACAGGAGAGTACAACGAATGTCATTTTTCTAGCCTTCATAGAGATGCGGTAAAACATTTCAAACCTTTATTCCTCCATTAACAATTGGTTGCCATACAGATGGTTGCTGCACTGCAACCTTTCAGTCAGGGCTTCTTCAAGTGGATGATTGTGAATGCCGCCTGTATACCATCTTTCTAAATACTCACCTTACAGGTGAAGTCGCCGTCCCCGGCGGCGCTCTCGGGACTTGTCAGCCGGCAGGGGAACTTTCGCTGGTAACGGAGATGCTAAATCCGCACCTCCAGCGAGAGATTGCTCTGACTGGCTGAGCACTGCAAAGTGACAGCCGACTGAGCCAATCAGAGCCAGCGCCGGATGCATCCAATCACAGCCATTCATTCATTGAATGGCTGTGATTGGACGCATCCAGCGCTGGCTCTGTTTGGCTTAGTCGGCTGTCACTCAGCGGTGCTCAGCCAATTAGAGCAATCTGCTGGCTTCACAAGGTCCTGACGGCGGCTCCGGTGACAGCGGCTTCACCAGCTAGGAGAGTATTGACTTTTTTTGTCCTTAGTCAGCAGCCTTGGCTGCATTTTCAATGGCAGCGCTGCTGAAACTGGGCAGGATCTGCAGTAAACGCCTGCGTGAGGGAGGCCTAAGGTGGGGTTCACACAGGACGGATTTGCCACACAATGTCTATGCAGACCCTCTGCGTGGAAAATCTGCAAGATTTACAGTAGCAGCAAAGTGGACGAGATTGTAAAAATCTCATCCACAAGCTGTGGGAATAATTGTGTGGAAGTAGAATACAATTCCACAGCATGTCAATTTTATCGCTGTTTCCGCTGCGGGTTTCACCTCTTCTCAATGAGGAAGGGAGGGGGAGAGAACGCCGCACAGGAAAGCAAGATAAAATCCGCAGCTGATCTGCTGTAAATCAGCCCCGTGTGCACCTGCCTAAGGCTGCCTGTCCACGAGAGGCTTCGGATTGCGTTCCCTGCGGCGATAATCCGGCTGCGGAGAACGCAATCCACGCTTCCCATAGCATTGCTATGAAAAGTGCAGCCGCCCTGTCCACAAGCGGAGAATCATAGCTATTCTCCGCTCGCGGCCAGCAAATCGCAGCATCTATCAGATAGGCTGACTGCGGAGATCGGGGGGGGGGGGGGGGGGGTTATCGCTATCAATTTCCACTTTTCCACTTGTAGAAATATTTAAAAAAACCATAACCTGCTATGTGCTGTATTTGCTGTGGAGTCTGGAGACGCCCGCTCTGGATTCCACAATGCAAATCCGCCCGTGAGCAGGCGGCCCAAGACTGACGCCAGTACAAGAGAACATCTTTGCATATTTAATGCTTCACTAGTAGGGACCACACTTTCTGGTGCCAAGCCTCTGTGGGCTACCAGGGCTGCGGAGTCCAAAGTGCCATCTGGATGGAGTTGTAGAAATATGCATATAATATAGAATTTCCTTACATAGGGGTTTAGGACAGCTTTGAAATGTCCCGTTTATCTAAGCGGCTATTTATTGCTATCTAGAACATGGGAACAGCAATAGCAGGTCAGCGCCAGCCTTTCCTCTCCACCACACAGATGAATGTCTGCTGCGCTATCTGCACATGCTCAGTAGTGACGCTCCTCTACATGTAGCCATGGTGCCTAGCAGTGGGAACATCGCATACAGGCGCACAGAGGTGAGGACGTTGCACGGGAGTGGAAAACATGGGGCATATTAAAGGTAGGATAAAGGGCAGGAATAGGCACTGCTCTCTAGTTGCAAAATGTCTAAACGGAGAACCCCTCCATTGCTGCACTGAGCGAGGGTCTCCGCACAGCATTCCCCACAACCACTCAGAGGCATTCTGGACCTTAGAGCTCGTTCACACTGGTGTATTATGTATTAATCGGGTATATTGCACTCGTAATAGGCTGTAAATAGAGTCGCCGAGCCCAGTCAATAAACAGACCGGCAACGCAATCCGACAAAGACCGGAAGCTTCTGGTAGGGCTGGAGCGGGTTGTGTTTTATTGCTACTCAGCAAGGATGGCCTTATGACATAGTGAACGTCTGCACTCCCTTCGTCAGTGCTGTCAATGGACAGTCTCACCAGTAAGGGGGTTATGAAGAAAGACCAGCGGATAGATCTCACACTCCCTCCAGTCTTCGGCCGCAGCGGTCACATGTTCCACTACAATCGGTCAATCTGCAATGCCAGGACTGCAGCACTACACTGCCTGGGCAGGGGAGAGAACCCATTGTTGTTATACACTATTAACCCCTTAACAAAAAACAGTTACATCCTGTGTGGGGGGGTTTTAAGACGCCCACAGCCAGGATCAGCAGGAACGCTGATTGCAACTGTTAACCCTTTCAATGTTTGTCAGTAGCATTTAAATCTCCCAAAGTTTAGGGCTCCCAAACAGCTGTCCGCAATGCCATCCTGAGGGTATGTTTGGTTGCCATGCCAAGCCATCCCTGTGGCATCAGATCACTGTATTAAGGCCCACTTACACACAATGATTATCACTCAAAAGCCGTCTTTTGAGCGATAATCGTTGTGTTACTGCGCTGACGTTGTGCAGTTTTCGTTAAGCCGTCGCTCATTGCTGTCTTCCAGCATGCTGAACGATGAGCCTTATCAAGGATTCACAGCGGGATACAGCTGATACTATTTTCCAGCTGTATCCCGCTCCCTGATGACAGGCTGGGTATGAAGAACAGAGCGGTCTAGCTGTGTGCTTCATACCACGCTCGGAGGTATAACAGCCGCCAGGCGCTCAAAGTGGGGGAACAGCTGGATGCAGAAGACAAGCGAGGACACCCCACTTGGCTTCTGCACCCTCCGCTCACAGGGCAAGGTGACGGCTCAATGTTTGAGCGATCGTCTTGCGCTGTACATGACAACGATTATCGCTCAATAGTCACTCAAAAGACATCTTTGTGTCTAAATGGGCCTTTACAATATACTGCATGAAAGAGCAGACAAGTGCAACTTCAATTCCCCTAATAAGGACAAAAAAAGCTGGTTATTAGAAAAAAGTCCCTTCCCCATATTTAATGAAAAACTAAGACATACTGGGTATTACTGCGTCTGTAAACGTCCAATCAAAGTAACACATTTGTCACAAGGTAAATGTAGTCAGATTAAAAAAAAACAAAAAAACACCACGCCGCCAAAATTGCGCTTTTTTGGTCACCCCGTCTCCAAGAAAAAAATAAATTGAATGAAAAGTGATCAAAAAGTAATTTGTACTCCAAAATGGTGCCAGTAGAAACTACAGGACATCCCACAAATAATGAACCTTCACACAAGTTATGGTGGTCAGAAGGTGGCAGCAGAAAATATCGTTTTTTGTTTCAGCACAGCAAAAACAATATAAACCCGTTGCCGTAGTAATCGTACGAAACCACAGAGTAACGTTATGTCACATTTACTGCAGTATGTACACCGTTCAGACAACACTCACCTACAGATGGTGGAGTCGCACCCCGTCCGCCTCCCATTATGGTGGAGTCGCACCCCGTCCGCCTCCCATTATGGTGGAGTCGCACCCCGTCCGCCTCCCATTATGGTGGAGTCGCACCCCGTCCGCCTCCCATTATGGTGGAGTCGCACCCCGTCCGCCTCCCATTATGGTGGAGTCGCACCCCGTCCGCCTCCCATTATGGTGGAGTCGCACCCCGTCCGCCTCCCATTATGGTGGAGTCGCACCCCGTCCGCCTCCCATTATGGTGGAGTCGCACCCCGTCCGCCTCCCATTATGGTGGAGTCGCACCCCGTCCGCCTCCCATTATGGTGGAGTCGCACCCCGTCCGCCTCCCATTATGGTGGAGTCGCACCCCGTCCGCCTCCCATTATGGTGGAGTCGCACCCCGTCCGCCTCCCATTATGGTGGAGTCGCACCCCGTCCGCCTCCCATTATGGTGGAGTCGCACCCCGTCCGCCTCCCATTATGGTGGAGTCGCACCCCGTCCGCCTCCCATTATGGTGGAGTCGCACCCCGTCCGCCTCCCATTATGGTGGAGTCGCACCCCGTCCGCCTCCCATTTCACTGCACTTATAATTTCTACTAAAAAGCTTTCACATTTATGATATATTAAATAGTACTATTGAAAAACACGTTTCCCACAAAATTCAACCCTCCGACGGCGACATCAAGAGAGGAATAAAAATTAGGATTTTTTTAGGTTAAAGGGGTTGTCTCGCGAAATCAAGTGGGTCTATACACTTCTGTATGGCCATATTAATGCACTTTGTAATGTACATTGTGCATTAAATATGAGCCATACAGAAGTTATTCACTTACCTGCTCCGTTGCTGGCGTCCCCGTGGCCATGGTGCCGTCTAATTTCGGTGTCGTCTTGCTTTTTTAGACGCGCTTGCGCAGATGGGTCTTCTCCCTTCGGCTCCGCTTGGCAGCATCAGCGTTCTGGCTCCGCCCCCTTGTACAAGTCATCGCGTAGCTCCGCCCCGTGGCGATTCCAGCCAATCAGGAGGCTGGAACCGGCACACGTCATGGGGCGGAGCTACGCGATGATGTGTACAAGGGGGCGGAGCCAGAACGCCGATGCTGCCAAGCGGAGCCGAAGGGAGAAGACCCATCTGCGCAAGCGCGTCTAAAAAAGCAAGACGACACCGAAATTAGACGGCACCATGGCCACGGGGACGCCAGCAACGGAGCAGGTAAGTGAATAACTTCTGTATGGCTCATATTTAATGCACAATGTACATTACAAAGTGCATTAATATGGCCATACAGAAGTGTATAACCCCACTTGATTTCGCGAGACAACCCCTTTAAGCTTTATTTTATCCTTCTCAAAGTCAGATATAAAAGGTAATTCCTTCCCCGATGCCCCCACAACCTGCTCTCCAGTTATCAGTCAGCCTTCAGCCCACCACTGGCATCATGACCGCCAAGCTAAAGCCACTGACCGGCCCCTCCTGTATCTTCTTATCGCTGACATTTAAGGGCGAGTTATAAAACCATCTAAAACAAAGCTGCGTTGCCAGTAACAACCAATCACAGCGCAGCTTTCATTCCTCGTATTGCTCCAAAAACTGAACGCTGCTCTGTGATTGGTTGCTATGGGAAACAAAGCTTCCCCCTTCAGTTTTCAGAAGTCAGCTCTTTAGTATTTCCCACAGCTACCAGCTTGACTCTACGGCCTGGGACAGCTCAGACACCCACGGATGTAGGCATCACCCACGGATGTAGGCATCACCCACGGATGTAGGCATCACCCACGGATGTAGGCATCACCCACGGATGTAGGCATCACCCACGGATGTAGGCATCACCCACGGATGTAGGCATCACCCACGGATGTAGGCATCACCGTTACAGTAAGACTAGAGGAGAGGTGGTCTCCAGCAGCAGCCACCCCCACCATCCAGAGCTCGATGGCTCCACACGTCCCAGACGTCTGCCATCCTCGGGTAACCTGCCATTCTATCCTGCCCTTTAAGGCAAATCCAAGCCTTTACCACACCAAGATCTCAAACCCGCAAGGTCATCAGTTGACACCCAACAAACCCTCTAACCTCCGCCTGTCACACGGAACCACCATTCGGGGAGGAAATGCCTTTCAACAGCCTTAGAGAGGTGGAACAGCAAGTCCCGAGGAGCTCGCTTGACACGCTATAGAAATCGCAGCCCGACGTCCACAAGCGGAGAACCGCACACCGCCAGTGTGATTAACATGGCGGCATGCCACGATTCTCCGCGGTGAGCCTATCAATTAGAGAAACCTTACAGTGCCCCCTCCTTCCTCATGGCGGAATATCGCTAGCGTGAACAGGAGGCCTATCTAGCAAGAAAGCACAGCCGAACAGATGCAGAGCAGCCCCGTCCCTCGGCCATTGTAGTCAACAGGTTAGTTGCATCACAAAACGGGTCAGTACCCATAATGGAGCAGGAAAACTACCCCTAATGCAGTGTCAACACAGCCCACTTCACCCATATGTACAGCCCCCTAGACCACCAGAGCCAAACACCCTGCAAATCACCAACCACAGCCCCCTAGACCACCAGAGCCAAACACCCTGCAAATCACCGACCACCAGAGCCAAACACCCTGCAAATCACCGACCACCAGAGCCAAACACCCTGCAAATCACCGACCACCAGAGCCAAACACCCTGCAAATCACCGACAACCAGAGCCAAACACCCTGCAAATCACCGACAACCAGAGCCAAACACCCTGCAAATCACCGACCACAGCCCCCTAGACCACCAGAGCCAAATACCCTGCACATCACCGACCACAGCCCCCAAGACCACCAGAGCCAAACACCCTGCACATCATCAACCACAGCCCCCTGGACCACCAGAGCCAAATACCCTGCACATCACCGACCACAGCCCCCTAGACCACCAGAGCCAAATACCCTGCACATCGACCACAGCCCCCTGGACCACCAGAGCCAAATACCCTGCACATCACCGACCACAGCCCCCTGGATCACCAGAGCCAAATACCCTGCACATCACCGACCACAGCCCCCTGGACCACCAGAGCCAAATACCCTGCACATCACCGACCACAGCCCCCTAGACCACCAGAGCCAAACACCCTGCACATCACCGACCACAGCCCCCTAGACCACCAGAGCCAAATACCCTGCACATCACCGACCACAGCCCCCTAGACCACCAGAGCCAAACACCCTGCACATTACCGATCACAGCCCCCTGGACCACCAGAGCCAAATACCCTGCACATTACCGACCACAGCCCCCTGGACCACCAGAGCCAAATACCCTGCACATTACTGACCACAGCCCCCTAGACCACCAGAGCCAAATACCCTGCACATCACCGACCACAGCCCCCTAGACCACCAGAGCTAAATATCCTGCACATCACCGACCACAGCCCCCTAGACCACCAGAGCCAAATATCCTGCACATCACCGACCACAGCCCCCTAGACCACCAGCGCCAAATACCCTGCACATCACCGACCACAGCCCCCTCGACCACCAGCGCATCACCGACCACAGCCCCCTAGACCACCAGAGGCAAATACCCTGCACATCACCGACCACAGCCCCCTAGACCACCAGAGCCAAATACCCTGCAGATCACCGACCACAGCCCCCTAGACCACCAGAGCCAAATACCCTGCACATCACCGACCACAGCCACCTAGACCACCAGAGCCAAATACCCTGCAGATCACCGACCACAGCCCCCTAGACCACCAGAGCCAAATACCCTGCACATCACCGACCACAGCCCCCTGGACCACCAGTGCCAAATACCCTGCACATTACTGACCACAGCCCACCCCTCCCATATGTACAGACCCCCGGCCCACCATCACCAAACACCCTGCATATCACCGCCCACAGACCCTCAGTGCCAAATACACTGCAAATCACCGCCCACAGCCACAGGACCACCAGCGCCATCCCTCCAAGATACATTTGTTGCACTGGGGGCCACAGGAAAGCTTGTCCACCATAGTCAGCTGAGGACCAGTAGGACGGCAGGAGAGGTTCTGGGGGCGGCGCTGATAAACTACAACGCAGCCGCTCCGCCCGCCGGAGGGCCACAAGGCGCTGCCCACCGCCGCTCCGCCCGCCGGAGGGCCACAAGGCGTTGCCCACAGCCGCTCCGCCCGCCGGAGGGCCACAAGGCGTTGCCCACAGCCGCTCCGCCCGCCGGAGGGCCACAAGGCGTTGCCCACAGCCGCTCCGCCCGCCGGAGGGCCACAAGGCGCTGCCCACAGCCGCTCCGCCCGCCGGAGGGCCACAAGGCGCTGCCCACAGCCGCTCCGCCCGCCGGAGGGCCACAAGGCGCTGCCCACCGCCGCTCCGCCCGCCAGAGGGCCACAAGGCGCTGCCCACAGCCGCTCCGCCCGCCGGAGGGCCACAAGGCGCTGCCCACAGCCGCTCCGCCCGCCGGAGGGCCACAAGGCGCTGCCCACAGCCGCTCCGCCCGCCGGAGGGCCACAAGGCGCTGCCATCTCACTACAATGGGGGCAGCAGCCCATGGTTACAACTCACCATCACACGAGGCTCCTCCCTCCGCCCCATCTTTGCCCGCAGCTCATCGGATGCCGGAGAACAGCAGCCATTTGCAGAGCACACTTCCATTTTGTGAGCCGGTGAGCTGTGCGGCTGCCGGCAGCTCCAAGTCCACTACAGAAGGGCCCAATCATGGCAGAGCGCCAGGGCCCACCTAGAGAAACCCCCTTAACCCTTCGCGCCACCTAGAGGGGCCGCCAGGGAGGCCCCCGTTAACCCTTCGCCTCCCAGCTAGCAGGGGAGGGGTAGCAGGCCGCAGCTCAGACGGCTCCGCGCCACGGGGCCGCCCTCACACACGGCAGGGACGAGGTCACATGACACACAGCCGCCTACCTCTCACTACTATTACTGGGAATACTCAGGAGAGGCATGATGATGTCGGGGATGACGACGCTTTTATTTCCTTCTTTCTCTCTGGCAAAACAGTGGCTATTGAGTATCCGCTGGAGGGAGGATTTCACCATCCGGCCTCTCTGGTCACAGAACCAGACGCTCCCGGCCTTCTGCCTCTTCCGTCGGAGTCTCTCAAAATGGCGCCGGCGGACTAGAATAACAGCTTATAGCGCTCGTCCGTGGCTCCGCCCACTGCCTGTCAGCGGCTCCTGCACGCGCACACTCTGCGCGCCGCGCGCTCCAAACCCCTTCAGCTGATTGGTGAACGGCGGCAGTGAGAAACAGGAGGAGAAGTCACGTGAACCGTCCGCGCGCCCTCACTCTGGCTCGCAACAGCGCGCACACGAGAAGACTGTGACGTCACAGGGAAATGCGAGAGCATGAACAGAGACGGAGCTGCAGTCACTATTCTGCTAACGCCGGAAGCCATCCATCATTGGAATCTCTGGGTCATAAAGTAAGTGTGTAGGTACTTAGCAATACAACACTGGGCCATGTCTGCTTTACCTGTCTTACCCAATCGATGACGTGTTTGTTGCTATGGCAGCTAGTCACATGGTAAGATGACGTTTCAGGAAAAGAAAAATCACTTGCGTTGAAGGTCGTGTCTAGACTGGAGCTACGCCTGAAGGAGGAGTGACGGAATAGTCACGTGCTATGCGGTGGGCACGTGACTCAAGTATATTTCCCTACTAGGAACTGCAGAGTGAAGCAGCTGGATGAGGTCTTCACTGTGTAGTTCGTGCTCTAGACTGGGCAGTACACAGTGCTGAGGGTGGTCTTGGCTATGGAGGTCGTGCTCTAGACTGGGCAGTACACAGTGCTGCGGGTGGTCCTGGCTATGGAGGTCATGCTCTAGACTGGGCTGTACACAGTGCTGAGGGTGGTCCTGGCTATGGAGGTCATGCTCTAGACTGGGCAGTACACAGTGCTGAGGTTGGTCCTGGCTACGGAGGCCGTGATCTAGGCTGGGCAGTACACAGTGCTGCGGGTGGTCCTGGCTATGGAGGTCATGCTCTAGACTGGGCAGTACACAGTGCTGCGGGTGGTCCTAGCTATGGAGGCCGTGCTCTAGTCTGGGCGGTACACAGTGCTGCGGGTGGTCCTGGCTATGGAGGCTGTGCTCGGGCGGTACACAGTGCTGAGGGTGGTCCTGGCTATGAAGGTCGTGCTCTAGTCTGGGCAATACACAGTGCTAAGGGAGGTCCTGGCTACGGAGGTCGTGCTCTAGTCTGGGCAGTACACAGTGCTGAGGGTGGTCCTGGCTACGGAGGCCATGCTCTAGTCTGGGCAGTACACAGTGCTGAGGGTGGTCCTCGCTATGGAGGTCATGCTCTAGTCGGGGCAGTACACAGTGCTGAGGGTGGTCCTGGCTATGGAGGCCGTGCTCTAGTCTGGGCAGTACACAGTGCTGAGGGTGATCCTGGCTATGGAGGCAGTGGTCTAGTCTGGGCAGTACACAGTGCTGCGGGAGGTCCTAGCTATTGAGGCCGTGCTCTAGTCTGGGTGGTACACAGTGCTGAGGGTGGTCCTGGCTATGAAGGTCGTGCTCTAGTCTGGGTAGTACACAGTGCTGAGGGTGATCCTGGCTATGGAGGCTGTGCTCTAGTCTGGGCAGTACACAGTGCTGCGGGAGGTCCTAGCTCTATTGAGGCCGTGCTCTAGTCTGGGCAGTACACAGTGCTAAGGGTCCTCCTGGCTATGGAGGCCGTGCTCTAGTCTGGGCTGTACGCAGTGCTAAGGGTGATCCTGGCTATGGAGGTCATGCTCTAGTGTGGGCAGTGCACAGTGCTGATGGTGGTCCTGGCTATGGAGGTTGTGCTCTAGTCTGGGCTGTACACAGTGCTCAGGGTGATCCTGGCTATGGAGGTCGTGCTATAGTCTGGGCAGTACACAGTGCTGATGGTGGTCCTGGCTATGGAGGCCGTGCTCTAGTCGGGGCAGTACACAGTGCTGAGGGTGGTCCTGGCTATGGAGGCCGTGCTCTAGTCTGGGCAGTACACAGTGCTGAGGGTGGTCCTGGCTACGGAGGCCATGCTCTAGTCTGGGCAGTACACAGTGCTGAGGGTGGTCCTCGCTATGGAGGTCATGCTCTAGTCGGGGCAGTACACAGTGCTGAGGGTGGTCCTGGCTATGGAGGCCGTGCTCTAGTCTGGGCAGTACACAGTGCTGAGGGTGATCCTGGCTATGGAGGCAGTGGTCTAGTCTGGGCAGTACACAGTGCTGCGGGAGGTCCTAGCTATTGAGGCCGTGCTCTAGTCTGGGTGGTACACAGTGCTGAGGGTGGTCCTGGCTATGAAGGTCGTGCTCTAGTCTGGGTAGTACACAGTGCTGAGGGTGATCCTGGCTATGGAGGCTGTGCTCTAGTCTGGGCAGTACACAGTGCTGCGGGAGGTCCTAGCTCTATTGAGGCCGTGCTCTAGTCTGGGCAGTACACAGTGCTAAGGGTCCTCCTGGCTATGGAGGCCGTGCTCTAGTCTGGGCTGTACGCAGTGCTAAGGGTGATCCTGGCTATGGAGGTCATGCTCTAGTGTGGGCAGTGCACAGTGCTGATGGTGGTCCTGGCTATGGAGGTTGTGCTCTAGTCTGGGCTGTACACAGTGCTCAGGGTGATCCTGGCTATGGAGGTCGTGCTATAGTCTGGGCAGTACACAGTGCTGATGGTGGTCCTGGCTATGGAGGCCGTGCTCTAGTCGGGGCAGTACACAGTGCTGAGGGTGGTCCTGGCTATGGAGGCCGTGCTCTAGTCTGGGCAGTACACAGTGCTGAGGGTGATCCTGGCTATGGAGGCAGTGGTCTAGTCTGGGCAGTACACAGTGCTGCGGGAGGTCCTAGCTATTGAGGCCGTGCTCTAGTCTGGGTGGTACACAGTGCTGAGGGTGGTCCTGGCTATGAAGGTCGTGCTCTAGTCTGGGTAGTACACAGTGCTGAGGGTGATCCTGGCTATGGAGGCTGTGCTCTAGTCTGGGCAGTACACAGTGCTGCGGGAGGTCCTAGCTCTATTGAGGCCGTGCTCTAGTCTGGGCAGTACACAGTGCTAAGGGTCCTCCTGGCTATGGAGGCCGTGCTCTAGTCTGGGCTGTACACAGTGCTAAGGGTGATCCTGGCTATGGAGGTCATGCTCTAGTGTGGGCAGTGCACAGTGCTGATGGTGGTCCTGGCTATGGAGGTTGTGCTCTAGTCTGGGCTGTACACAGTGCTCAGGGTGATCCTGGCTATGGAGGTCGTGCTATAGTCTGGGCAGTACACAGTGCTGATGGTGGTCCTGGCTATGGAGGTTGTGCTCTAGTCTGGGCAGTACACAGTGCTGAGGGTGGTCCTGGCTATGGAGGCCGTGCTCTAATCTTGGCAGTACACAGTGCTGAGGGTGGTCCTGGCTATGGAGGCCGTGCTCTAGTCTGGGCAGTACACAGTGCTGAGGGTGGTCCTGGCTATGGAGGCCGTGCTCTAATCTTGGCAGTACACAGTGCTGAGGGTGGTCCTGGCTATGGAGGCCGTGCTCTAATCTTGGCAGTACACAGTGCTGAGGGTGATCCTGGCTATGGAGGCAGTGGTCTAGTCTGGGCAGTACACAGCGGGATGAGTCCAGTGTTTAGAAGAAGCTCTTCCTGGTTTTAGCTGATAAATTAACGTCACAATATTCTTAAGAAGGAAAACTGTTTATTTATTTTTAACTATTTATTAAAAATTTAAATCAAAGTGTTGAAAGTTTAAATAAGTGACAGTATTATGATGATTGCAGGGAGGAGCTCCTGTGACCGCTCCATGTTCATCTGCCAAACACTGAATAGTCTGGATCCCTGGTTCCAGAAGGAGGATCTCGTACACCTGAATCAACCCTATTATCTAATAAACTATAGGCCGTGATCAAGCCTAGTCAGTGTCTAGCAGGGTGAAGGATCGTCGTTCTTGAGGCCATGATCTAGCCTTGAGTGGGTAACTGCATATTAGCCTGCCAGGAACAAGCTGCTCCTCCACACTTTATTGTCTGGCTGACTGCATATCTCCAGGGCTTACGGCCATTGCGCCTGCCCTACGGCGATTGTGCCTGCCTTATGGCGATCTGACCTTCAGGTATTGTATTTTTGGCTTTTTCAGTGAATGTGTTTTTTTTTTCTTTTTCCTCACCTCTTTGATTTGATGTAATTTATTGTGAGTTAGCGTAGGTACTGACGGAAGCGGTGTGACCTTGACGCGGTCTGTCAGCCTATGCGTTTTGGCCAAAATGCAGTACCAACACCCGCATTTTATTAGTATGCATTAGTATCTTTGTATGTAGTTTGCTAGTTGGTGGGGGAGCCCAAGATGTCAGCCAGTGTGGCCCACCTTGGAGATACAGGGCAACCCGCTGTCATATCAGCCAGGGTTGTTATCCTGTATGGTGGGTCACCACCCATCTATGGCTGACATCTTTGGTATCGTTCACATGTGCAGGCTATTAGTATATGCAGTCACTCCTCCCCAATTTGGGCTGGGTTGAGTGGGTGACTGCATATTAGCCTGCCAGGAACAAGCTGCTCCTCCACACATTATTGTCTGGCTGACTACATATCCTCAGGGCTTAAGGCCATTGCGCCTGCCCTACGGCGATTGTGCCGGTGGCGATTGTGCCTGCCTTATGGCGATCATGCCTATGGCGACAGTGTCTGCTTTGCAGACCTTCAGGTATTGTATTTTTGGCTTTTTCAGTGAATGTGTTTTTTTTTTTTTCTTTTTCCTCACCTCTGTGATTTCATGATCTAGCCTGGTCAGTGTCCAGCAGGGTGAAGGATCCTCGTTCTTGAGGCCGTGATCTAGCCTGGTCAGAGTCCAGCGGGGTGAAGGATCCTCGTTCTTGAGGCCGTGATCTAGCCTGGTCAGAGTCCAGCGGGGTGAAGGATCCTCGTTCTTGAGGCTGTGATCTAGCCTGGTCAGAGTCCAGCGGGGTGAAGGATCCTCGTTCTTGAGGCTGTGATCTAGCCTGGTCAGAGTCCAGCGGGGTGAAGGATCCTCGTTCTTGAGGCTGTGATCTAGCCTGGTCAGAGTCCAGCGGGGTGAAGGATCCTCGTTCTTGAGGCTGTGATCTAGCCTGGTCAGAGTCCAGCGGGGTGAAGGATCCTCGTTCTTGAGGCTGTGATCTAGCCTGGTCAGTGTCCAGCGGGGTGAAGGATCCTCGTTCTTCAGGCCATGATCTAGCCTGGTCAGTGTCCAGTGGGGTGAAGGATCCTCGTTCTTGAGGCCATGATCTAGCCTAGTCAGTGTCCAGGGGGGTGAAGGATCCTCGTTCTTCAGGCCATAATCTAGCCTGGTCAGTGTCCAGCGGGGTGAAGGATCCTCGTTCTTGAGGCCGTGATCTAGCCTAGTCAGTGTCCAGGGGGGTGAAGGATCCTTGTTCTTCAGGCCATAATCTAGCCTGGTCCGTGTCCAGCGGGGTGAAGGATCCTTGTTCGGGAGGCCATGATCTAGCCTACTCATTGTTCAGCGGGGTGAAGAAGGAAGCTAGGATCTCGGCTTTTCTTTATCAAGCAGGTGAAAATGGAGATTTTGTGATATTTATCCAATTCCTCATATTCTAAGGCTATCTGTCCACAGGCAGATTTGCATTGCGAAAGCCAGAGCGGGATTCTGCCTCCGGACTTCGCAGCAAATCCAGCCCTCAGCATGCTATAGAAAAATGTGATTTCCTGCCCACGAGCAGGAATCAATTGTGATTTTTCTGCTCGTTAGAAAGAAGTGGCAGCATGCTGCGATTTGCCGCGGGATACGCACGGCCGGCTTCCGTTGAAGTCGATGTAAGCCGTCCGTGCCGTAGCTATTCTGCAATCATTATTGCAGAATGGCCGCAGGAGCCGTGGCATCCTCTCAATTGCGCATGCGCCGGCTGGCCCATTTGAAGCACAGGAGGCCACGTCATCGTCATAGCGACAGCGTGGCGTCCTTTGTACTGGACATGTGCTACCTGGCACATTGGCAGCACAGGAGAAGATAGAGAATGCGCTGGACAGGTAAGCAGGCCTGGCACCGGGTCAAACTCCGCTGAGGGAATCCTGCATGTGGGTTCCGACCCGCCCGTGTGGAGGAAGCGTTTATTACAATATGTATACGGAGATCTTCGGTGCGCTCTGCCTGCATTCTCTATTGCTCCTGTATGAAAGCACAGACGCGGTAGTCGTTGGGACGGCCGTCAGGTGCCTGTGCATCGCTCACTGCGTGACAATCAATGAAATCTACTGTGAAAAGGTTGTCGCTTTCCAGCACAGAGCGACAGTAGATCTGAGAATCTACAGCATCACTGTCTTCAGGTGTGAACGGAGTTTCTTCATTGACTTAAAAGGGTTGTCTCGCGGCAAACCTCAAAATTTTACCTTACCCCATTCCCCCTGTCACCCCCTGGCATAAAATAGCAAAGTAAAGCGGTTTTTAAACCGCTTGCAACTTACCGATCCGACGAAATAAGGACTTTAAAAAATCTTCTCCCAAGATGGCCGCCGGTCCTTTCCCAGGGATGCACTGCGGTTTTCTCCCATGGTGCACCGCGGGTCTTCTCCCATGGCGCACCATGGGCTCTGTGCGTTCCATTGCCGATTCCAGCCTCCTGATTGGCTGGAATCGGCACACGTGACGGGGCGGAGCTACGTGATGACACGTAGAAGGGGCGGAGCCAGAACGCCGCTCGTGCCTGGACCGAGCAGAAGGGGAGAAGACCGCACAGCGCAAGCGCGTCTAAAAAAGCAAGAAGACATCAGAATTAGACGGATCCATGGAGACGGGGACGCCAGCAACGGAGCAGGTAAGTGAATAACTTCTGTATGGCTCATATTTAATGCACGATGTATATTACAAAGTGCATTAATATGGCCACACAGAAGTGTATAACCCCACTTGCTGCCGTGAGACAACCCCTTTAAGTCGTGTTGCAGTATTAAGCAGTTTTGGTGTTCCTTTCACAACCAACATTCGCATTAACGTGCAATAAGTGAATTCACCCTTATAATTATCTGCAAACTAACACTTCTTAATGTGAAGTGTTGTTCAGTTCTGCAACCTTATCAATTAACAAAAGCTCATGTCTATTTGTTAACCCTTTAGTGACCACCCCATAGTGTTTTTACGTCCTGGGTGGCTGAGCTTTAATCCTCAGGGTTGAAACAACTTGCTCGCTCTGGGGATTAAAGCCCTGCGGGCTGTGGATGTAACAGCTCCGTGCTATCAGCTACAGGTCTACAACCTGGAGCTGTCATGAGGGGGCTGCAGGGAGCAATCCCCGGTCATGCGATCGCCGATATCCAATGGATAATTTAAAATCTCCCTGCTTCTAGCTAGGAAACGTAGCCGGCAGCTTGGAGATTTCACTGGGGGCCGTGGTACGCGGTCCTTGGTCACGTGATCGCCGTTATCCAATGGATAATGGCGATCACGTAAAAGATCCGTGAGGGGAGGGGAAATTACTTACGTAAGGCCTTCGGTGATGTCCCCTGATAGGATCTTTATCCGAAGCCCTTTTCCCAGCATTGGCACATGTGCCAGTCGACAAAATAGTGGATGCAAGCGCATAAGCTGGGGAGGGCCCGGGAAATTTAAAAAATCCTGGCTGCTAAAGGTAGTTGAGAGGCTGGAGCACTGATAGGGGGCTGCAGTGAGCGGTCCCCGGTCACGTGATCGCCATTATCCAATGGATAATGGCGATCACGTAAAAGTTAAGACAGTTCAAATTTAATGCTCCTTTCGTTTGAGCCCCGTTGTGCAGCCAGACATAATATTAGGGCTACTTGCTCGAGTAGTTTGCCTTAGCGAGTACGCTCGCTCATCTCTAGTTAGAACCCATCTGAGAGCTTGGTCAACTGGACATTTGTAGACGGGCTAATGTAATTCGATCGAATCATATACCCAGAACCTTGCATTATTTAATGTGGTTAGAGTATTGATTATAGGTATGTATACCTCTGATGTATTTTGCATGCCGTTGCCATTTTTGGTTTCTGCTTCTACTGTATGTTGCAGCCATGTTTTAATGAGCACCTATAGATTTCTATTGAAATCTATTTCCATTGGGTAGTGCTGACCCATGTTATGTTATCTTATATTGAGAAAAACTTTTTTAAAGTGACACACTTGCAAAAATATGAAATGTTATTTTTTTCCTCTCTAAATTGCATTAACTCCTAAAAAAAAATAAAAAAATAAAAAAAAAATTACACTATGGGGTCAAAATACTCCTGACACCCCTCAGTGAATACATTAAGATGTGTATTTTTTTTTAAATGAGGGTCATTTGTGGGGATATCTACCTATGGTATGACACCATACCATGTGCCTTTGCAATCTTGGCTTGGTGTAGAAAAACAAAATGTTCCTCAAAATGTTGACATTATAATTAATGTTAAATTTGTACGTCTCCTAAATGGTTAAAAATACAACCTAAAGTTTAAAAAGGTTAAGGGCTCATGTCCACGGGCAAAATAGGATTTAGGATCCGCAGCGGATTTCCTGCATGCGGATCCGCATCCCATAGGGATGCATTGACCACCCGCGGGTAGATAAATACCCGCGGATCGTCAATAAAAGGGATTTAAAAAAAAATGGAGCATGGAAAAATCCGGACCATGCTCCATTTTCGTGCGGGTCTCCCGCGGGGACGGCTCCCGCGGGCTTCTATTGAAGCCTATGGAAGCCGTCCGGATCCGCGGGAGACCTAAAATAAGAATTTAAAAGTATTTACCATCCGGCGCGGGCGGAGAAGATCAGCTGTTCCTCACGGCCGCATCTTCCTTGCTTCGGCTCGGCGGATGTGCCCGGCGCATGCGCGCGGCACGTCGGCGACGTGCCGGCGACGTGCCGCCGGCGTCAGGAATTCATCCGCCGGCCGAAAATGAAGATCCGGCCGTGAGGAACAGCTGATCTTCTCCGCCCGCGCCGGATGGTAAATACTTTTAAATTCTTATTTTCGGCGCTCATGTCCGCGGGGCAGGAGGGACCCGCTGCAGATTCTACATGTAGAATCTGCAGCGGATCTGATTTTCCCCGTGGACATGAGGCCTAAAAAAAAAAATAATTATTTCAAAATTTTCCCAATTTTGGCAATTTAATAAATTTACACATTCTATTGGTCTATTTTTACCACCTAAATATGTGGCAAAAAACAGTCAGAATCACTTGGATAGGAAAACCTTTACAGAGTATTTTTATGTTAAAGTGATACATGTCAGATTTCCAAAATTTCAGTCACAGGCTTGGTCACTAAGGCTGGGTTCTCACAGGCGGATTCTAGGCGGAAATCTCGCAGTTTGGCGGCGGCTTTGAAGCGGCCCGGCCGCTCACTCTTCCGCTGTGGCCGGCGCTCCCATAGAGGAGAGCGCGGCCGCAGCAGGGGAAAAAAATGGACATACTGCGGTCGGCAAATCCGCGCCGCTGCGGCGGCTTCTGCCAGCTTAGCCGCAGCGGATTTGCCGTCCCGTGTAGACGAGATTTCTGAGAAATCTCGTCTACATGGCTGGCTAATCCCGGGATTAGCGGCCGCATGCGGATTCGCCGCGGAGAATTTCCGCGGCAAATCCGCCTCGTGTGAACCCAGCCTAAGGAGTTTTTAGCCCTGTGTTTAAACAAATAAAGCATTAATGATATGTTAATGATGATTAATAAGATGAGATGCACTCGCACATGAGTGAATGAGGGCGGCGGGCACCTGCGGTGGTGATTCTGCTTTCTAGTGATACATTTGGTCTGACACTGTCTAGGATCGGCCTTATTTGTGACCCTCTCTGTCCGCGGTATGCGCAGCATATGCCGCCAGCACCACCTCTTAAAGTCCTCCATCCTTCTCTCTACTTTCTTGAGGGTCCAGCTTTCACATGAATATGTAGTTATTGGGTAAATAACTGCATTGATTATTTGGATCTTTGTTGTAATTCTGATGTCTTTGCTCTTCCATATCTTCGCCATTCCTTGCATTGCACTACGGCCAAGGGTGAGTCGATGTCTGATTTCAGGCTCCAATTCTCCACCTAGGTCGATCTTAGATCCAAGGAAAGTGAAATCTTGGACTGACTCAATTTCTTGATTGCGGATTGTTATGCGTGGTACAACATTGCTTACTGTTGTCAGCAGCTTTGTTTTCTTAATATTAAGATATAGTCCCATGTGTTCGTTTTCTTCTTTGCCTCTTTGAATTAGGTATTCAAGGTCATTTTCATTTTCTGCAAGTAGAGTTGTGTTGTCAGCCTATTGAAAGTTCTACCCTGTACCTCCATGCAGCCCCCTCCAGTCTCATACAGATTGCATCCCCATGCCACCCCTCCTCAAAGGCTGCACCCCATGACACAACACAGGTTGTACCCTGCAACACCATGCATTCCTCTCCTCACACATGGGCTGCAGCCCATTAACCCCTCTCCCTCACAAACATTACCATACAGACCCCCAAACCAGCTATACAGTAAATTGCTGAGGCCCCCCCAAATACCACAACAGCCATGCAGTACACTGTTCAAATCCCCCTGCTTAACGATGCGCCTCCTGGACCACCCTTACCACACAGATCCCAAACCTGCCACATGCTTCTCAATTCACCCCCAGAAACTCACACTATGCTTTCTGTGCACCCCACCAACATCACGCCGGCCCCCGTGCCCAGTTAAAGGGGCTGTCTGGTTAGAATTAACTTTTTAAAATCAGAGCCAAAAAAATTAAAATATGACAAAGGGTACTTACCCGTCCTCAGTCCTGTGATTCCTTCAGTGTCTGACAGCGAAAATCAGGTGACCACCACCTACCATTCTCCTGGTATCAGTGCTGACATCCTGGGTGCCATGATGCCAGGAGTTCTCAATGCTAATGCTGCAGCCTCTGATTGGCAGGAGTATCTTTGAGCGGGTGGGTTTGAACAACGTACTGCACGACTGGTGTGGGGTCTCTGTGTGGTATTGGGTGTCTCAGTGATGTACTACATAGCTGGTTTGGCAGGGGTCTGTATGCTAATGATTGTGAGGGGAGGGGGGTCATGGGAGAGCATCTAATCTATGGAGCAGTATTTGTGTGAAAGAGGCTCAAGGGATGTATCCTATATGTGAGAGGAGGGGGATGCATGAGGGTGCAACCCGTATAAGAGTTGGGGGATTATGGGGTTCACCCGATGTGTGACAGGACAGTGGTGCATGGCGGTGCAGGGTGCCACCTGCATGAGTGGGGGTCATGGGGTGTAGCCTATCTGAGAGTGGCAGGTTATTTGGTGACCCGTGTGTGTGAAGAGACGAATGCACGGTGGTGCAGGGTACAACCTGTGTGAGAGTGGGTGGTCATGGGTAAAACTACTGATGACTTAAAATGGGTTATCTATTGTAGACCATTGGGATTCCGCTGTTTGGGACCTTCACCGATCAACTGGTAAAAAGCTCCTGTGGATCACCAGAATGCCCAGGATCAAAACAGGAAAAGAGAAAAATCTCCGCGCTCCAGAACTTGAGGAAATTAGAGACTTATCGGTCTATTGGTTGTATTAACTGTATGTTATTGGATAAAAGAAATTTTGCAGCATTTCAGCACTGTTAGAGCACCATTTTCAAGCATTAGATACCAGTCACATTGTACACACACATATACTATCAGGGGCTGCTGATAAGTCTTTGGCTTTACCCAGAAAGAAACAAGATAGGAAGATGAAACTTTACATTTATTCCACATACTCTCCACTGATGCCAACGCACTTCTTACATCGGTATTCCAAGTTCTGTAGGTCTTCCAAAAAGAAGGATTTCGGTTGTGCCTCAAACCAGTCATCCGTAGCAGCCATAGCATCAGAAATGGTGTGAAATTGGGTACCCTTGAGGTGTTTCTTCAGGTTTGGAAACAGATTATAGTCAGAGGGAGCTAGATCTGGTGAATAAGGTGGGTGGTCAACCAGCTGGAAGCTTAGCTCCACCAGTTTGCCGTGGTCGCTTGTGCAGTGTGAGCGGAGGCGTTGTCTTGCAGGAACAAGATTCCTTTGGACAGCTTGCCGCGCCTTTTGGCCTTTAGAGCTGCCTTCAATTGGTCCAAAAGTTCAATGAAATACCTTGCATTGATGGTGAAACCATTTTGAAGGTAGTCCACTAGCAGCACGCCCTCCTTATCCCAGAACACAGACGCCATCACCTTAGTGGCTGAACTTCTTTGGGCGAGGAGAACCACTGTGCCTCCACTCTTTTGACTGTTCCTTGGTTTCAGGGTCATACAAATAAATCCAGGTCTCATCTATAGTGACCAGTCGATCCAGAAAGTTTTTATCAGTCCGGAAACACTGACAAATGGACCGGGATTTAGATCACGCAAGTGGAGAATCGCTATGATTCTCCGCTCGTGGACGACGGCGCTGCGCTTTCCATAGCGACGCTATGGAAAGCTTCACACAGCGTGATCCGCCGGCGATTTATTGCCAGCAGATCATCGCCCGTGGACAGGCAGCCTAAAACCTTTGTTTTCTTGTTGTAGAGCATGTAGGTCCTGCTGCAAATTCACTATTTGTTTCATCTGCTTCTGTTTCAGCTTCACGTATTTTAGCTTCCTCATATAAGCTCTTGTGTAGCTGGGATACCTCATCCTGCCATTGGCTTCTCACTTTATCCTCGGCTTTCTGCCTAGCGTTCTCAGACACTGCCGCCATAGCTTTGACGTTCTCCATCTCTGTTTGTACCCGTGGCAGCTGGAGTTTTAACTAAGCTATTTCTACTTGCGATGCTTGAACGATCGCACGCTGTCCCTTTAAGTCTTCTGACTTTCTCTCAAGCTCATCCTGAAGCCTCTCTTGCTTCTGTTCCTCCATGTTCAGTCTTGAACACAACTGCTGCACTTCTTGCTCATGACTACTTTTCAGCAGCACAACTTCAGCTTCCCATTTCTGTTTTAGCCCAGCAGTCTTCTCCTCCCAGGTCTCTCTGGAAGCCTTCATACGTTTCTGCCATACCGCATTCACGCAAACAACCTCTTGTCCTAAGCGGCTGTTTTTATCATTCAATTCCTCCTCCAACCAGCTGATGCATTCTCTTGCATTTACTTCCACCATGTTGGATTCCTGTTTCTCCACTACTAACTCCTGCCTGAGTTGACTACACCGACGCTTCAATAAGGCAATTTCATTTCTAGCAGCAGAAAGTAACTTTTACCTTTCCTGTAGCTGAACTAAAGTGTCAGAACCTGAGGGGTTAATTTCTTTAACTCTAGGTGTGCCATGGCTATCAGCTAGTCTAACCACGCCTGAGCAATCCCTCGCACATGCATTTTAAGACATAAATTCAGATGGTGCAGATTCCCTTCATCATCATTATAAGCATTTCTACTAGACATGAGTTCACATTGTGCAGATTTCTCTGCACCAAACTGCAACAAAGACATATTGAGCATTTCATACGACTTTGCATTATCACGCCTTTCATCATCCTGCAAGGTAAACACATTGTCACAATGTTCCATTCCACATTGCCCCCCTTCATCAGTCCTCGGAGTGCTCTCCCCACTCCCCTAAGTTGATGTGTGGCACTGCAGTCGCTCCTCTGGACCAGCAGATAACAGTCCTTGAGCACTATTCACACATGCAGTTTTTGTAGGAGACTGCAGCGGATCCTTTCCCTCCCACAGCTGAAAGAAGTGGGAAAAGTCTGTGCCTAACAGAAAGTCCACTTGCAGTCTCCCTCATTTAGTCAAGTCCCAGGTCACAGTACCATATGGAGTCCCTAAGCTTAGACTCACCACTTGATCAGTCTCTGGACCACAATAAGGAAATGGCAAAATGTCTGGCATAACTGCTGACCTATCCTGCTGTGGATCCAAGATCACCAACAGTGGGATCCCACCCACTATTAGCTGGCAGGTTCTCACCTCCACTTGCACTGGCCTCCTGGCCACTGGACTCTCTTGTGCACCACCGTCCATATGGTCGCACCTCAAGACACCGTCCATCTGTCCCCTGGCAACCCCTCCCGCTGTCAATGTCTTTTGCCCATGGCAACCACAAACTTCGGCCTCCTTGCCCTTTTACCGCAGCTTGCATTGCTCCTCAGCAACCAGAGTCTTTTGGCCTCCTGTCTCTTTACACTCTGCCTCCAGCAGCGTTGTGCTCCATTCTGTGCCTGAGCATCCTCTACCATATGTGGCAAGTGGGGGTTACTTGCCCGGGATCTCTCTCTTACTTTCCCCTGCCCAGGGATGGCAGCACTGCAATGACATCAAGGAAAATCAGGTAAAGTCCAAATGCTGGTTCCTCCAGCGTTCATTTCAGCATGGCATAGCAACATATTCAACATACACACCGTCCAGCATATCATATGCAACTTCGGCCCAACAGGTGATGAGCGAAGGGCCGACTACCCCATGTTTACTCCGTCCTCCCGGGTCCCTCACAGACTACCACCTGGTCTACAGAGGCCTCAGGGCCCCACCAGCCTCAACGGACCTAAACTCCACCGGCTTCAAAGGACACTGAACTTGTGAGGGAGGGGAAACTTAACTTGTAACTGCAAGTTACAAACTTAAGTTTCCCCTCCCTTAACGTAACTTGTAACTGCACCCTTACAGGTGCATGTTACCTAAACCAAACTCTGTAAGTGTGCTTAGAGGCCACTCTTGCTACTGCATTATCACTATATAATATATATCAAGCATTTATTATAAAGTTCATTCATTATGTGGTGAACATTTCCTTGCAGCTCTGGCACTATATGACGCTTTATGTCCTCCCACGTACTAACCTTGGATTTTTCCCAAAGACATAAAGCATCTGATGGCTGACAATATATCAACAATACTGAGAAAAGTTCCCATATTTTAAATGGAGAATCACAAAGAGAAGCTTTTTCCATAGTAGCCTTCCAGTGCTTGTCCTCCTCTTGCAAGCCTAGAGCCTTACACACTGATTGCTATGTGGGGGGAACAATACCATTAAGACTTGAAATCCAAGAATGACGTCGAACTTCTAATTTCATGAGGGAGAAGATGAAGATAATAGCACTCAGCGTTATAAGGCCTCCCTCACACAGGCGTTTTTGTACAGCGTTTTCAGCGCTGCGCCTAACGCTGTAAAACGTCCCATTCATTTCAATGGGGCTGCTCACACAAACAGTAAAACGCAGGATTTTCCACGCTGTGCTTTGACAGCGATCCATGTTCTATTTTTGGCCGTTTTGAGCTCTGCATCACCTATTGAAACAAATGGGCAGCAGTTTAGCGCTGCTGAAAACTTGGCACAATTTGGTACCGCATTTTTGACGCTAAACACAGCCCTAGCTACACTACCTAAAACAAAAAGCAGTACTCACCTAGCCGGAAGGTTTCCGGGCACTTGTCAGCGCCAACAGGGCATCTTTTCCTGATAACGGGGTTTCAAGACCCCGCCTCCAGCAAGAGATTGCTCTGATTGCCTGAGCCAGCACTCAATGAACCAATCACTGCCATGATTGGTGCTTCTAGTGCTGGCTCTGATTGGCTGAGCTTGCGGGATGAGCCAATCAGAGCAATCTCTTGCTGGAGGCGGGTTCTTCAAACCCCGTTACCAGCAAAAGATGCTCTGTCGGCACTGAGAAGGGCCCTGAAGCCTGCCCGGAGCTCTGGAGAGCAGTGGGAGGGACCCGGATGGCGCCTGCTAGGTGAGTATGGTTTTGTTTTCTTCAGCTTCCTTGGCAGCGTTTTCAGCTATGCTGAAAACGCTGACAAAACGCGTGCCAGCACTGCTGAGAATGCAGCATTGAAAAACTCGTTTCTGCAAACGGCTGTGAGGGTGGACTAAGGCTGGGGTCACACAAGACAGAATTTCTGCGGAAATCTCGCGGAATTGCCGTACCGAAAAACCGCGAGAATTCCACTGGGAAAGCGTAGCTTCAAAACCCGCGGGTTTTGGAGCGGTTTTGCTGTCGGCATTCCACTGCGGCTTTCTCTCCCCATAGAGAGGAAAGAGACTGATGCGGAAAAGAGAAAAGAATTGACATTCTGTGGAATTGAATTCCGTGCCACATGTCAGTTTTTGTACGGCTTTGCGGCTATGCATTGGCCGCAACGTGTGGATGAGATTTTTGCAAAATTCCAGGATTAGGAGCCGCGGGCGGAATTGCACGGAAATTCCGCGTCAATTCTGCCCCATGTGAACCCAGCCCTAGGGACGGCATACACTCTGCCCAAAGTTTGATCCATTTTCACTTCTGGACGGCCATCAACATCATTTCTGCGTTTTCTCCTCTCAAATCTGTTACTTTTCCTTATATAGTAGTAAGGAACTTCCACATAAAGAAGAGTTTTTTGCTAAATCAGCTGTTTTGTATAGGTCTAAAATGAAAAGTGTAGTTTTCTGAAGGCTGTTAACCTTCTGTAGCAAATTATTGTTGTGATTTGGATTAAAATAGATACGCTGGCCATTTTCCAAATGTACAGCAAGATGGAGGAACCTTTCGTATATGGGAAACACCAGATTTCTTCAATCAGCCGCAGAACTGCTAACGTATTGACCAATTACATATAATTTGATCTCCTCACTATCATTTTTAAGACCAAATAAAGCCTAATCGCTGCCTTTTTTAACATATTCACATAGGTCTTTAATAGATTTTACAGAACTGCAATACGCCGTGTTAAAATGGGCAACAAATGTAGGTGAAAGACCAGGGTTATAAGGCTCCACCCAGTGGTTATCCCAGTGATTTCAGCTGTGAAACTACCGTCCTTCGGAGCTCCTAGCCGGTACGGGGGTTATCCGTCATCTCCTCTTTGAGTCTCTTTCAGGAGGGTCGAGGATACTTTTTGCTGCAGGGACCTTCTTGCGGTATTAGTGTACCTTGACGCCACCAGAAGCTAGGGGTTTGATAGGAGGATCGCCCCTCTCACACCGCTAGCTCCCAATAGGGTTAAGGCACGAAGGTCCTAGCTGCACACTGCACATTAATTAATAGGTGCCCTGCAGCCTAGGCTGACGGTTACTTTGGTTCTTAGCCTTACATTATGAGGTGTCAATACTGCCATGTAACTGCTGTTACATGGCAGCATTCACATGTAATAATGTAAGGCTAAGAACCGAAGTAAGCATCAGGCTAACGCTGCAGGGCACCCATTAATCAATGTGCAGTGTGCAGCAATCGGTGTAAGTAAGCACACCGTCCGTTCCCGTCTGCTGACCCGGCGGGCCGCCAGCTGAGTGCTGCATTCTCCCAGCTCTTGCAGCCTCTGTGCTGGCTGACGGCCCGCTCACCCCGATGTTGGCGCTGGCCGCGCATGTGGTCCGCCTCCGTCAGGAGAGCCTGCTGGCCGGCGCTTCCCTGTTGTCTCACGGACGCTCCTCCGCACAGCGCTCCCAATGTGGTCCAGCACCGTGGGGGATGGCCATCCGGCACTTGTGTCTGCTGTGTGGCGGCTGTCACATTTTTTCCAGCCGCCGCCCCGCTCCTGGTGAGCGGTCACCGCTCCCAAGGCAGCGGCCTTCTGCAGCTACGATTCCTTACTGCCTTCCTGGACCTCGAGGATCACCACATGTGCAGCCAGTCACATTCAGGGGCGTCACCCCCCTGTCAATCTTGACTCCACCAGGACTTCCTGCAACATTCTGGACAAAGCTTTAGCCTTCCAGGGAAGCGATTGCCTTTCAGATGGTCCTCTTGGATTATCTTTGCCCTTTCTTTTAACAGCTGCGCTGTGAATTTCTGGATTATTCTGTTGATAAGCTGCTCCAGCTCTATGAACCTTGGGGCTTTCTGTTGATAATTAGCTGCAGCAGCTCTATGAACCTCGGGTTTACTTTCTTGGTATTTAGCTGCAACAGCTCTATGAACCTCAGGGTTCAGACAAAATTCAGAAGGAAAGTAAAGGAGTAAAAGACACGGTCACAAACTAAAATGTTTCTACACAAATGCACAGAGCATGGGAAACAAACAAGGAGAATTAGAGCTCTTAACGCAGGAAAAGAAATATGTCATAGGCATCACGGAAACTTGGTGGAATGATACACATGATTGGAATACAAGGCTTAAAGGATATAACTTATTTAAAAGAAACAGACCTACAAACGGGAGGAGGTATTGCATTCTATGTTAGGAAAACATTCATGTCTACAGACATTCAAACTTCAGAGCATGGTGGTTCTGTAGAAACTGTTTGGGTAAGAATACAAGGAGAGAACAGAAAGGACATCATTGTAGGCATTTACTATAAGCCACCTGGACAAGCAGAAGATATTGATGAACTATTTCTACATCAGATGTCCAAGCTCTTAAAAAAACATGACATAGTGATCATGGGAGATTTTAACTATTCAGACATTTGTTGAGAATCTCAGGTAAAAGTAATGGATCCAACAAATTCCCATCCGCTCTTGCTGACAACTTTATCTTCCAAAAGGTCGAAGAGAAAACAAGGGGATCTGCTATCTTGGACCTAATTCTTACTAACAGGGAGGGAATGGTTGAGGAAGTAAGGGTGGCTGGGACCTTAGGAGGCAGTGATCATGCTATCCTTGAATTTTGGATAAAAAGGGGAGGAAGACCTGAGAAGACTCAGACCTCAAGGTTGGATTTGAGAAAGGCAGATTTCAATGAACTCCGAAAGGGGGTGGGAAGAATCCAATGGCTGGATGTTCTTAAGGACAGAAATGTCCAAGAAGGTTGGAAAATATTGCGAAATGAGATTCTCAAAGCACAATCGTTAACAATCCCTAGAAGAAGGAAGAATGGGAAGCATTTTAAAAAAAGAGGATAGAACTTGCACACATGTTAAAAAGGAAGAAAATATGTTTATCAAAAGGTAAGAGGGGGTGATATCTTAAAAAAAAGACTATAATGCAGTCTACAGAAACTGTAGGGCAAGTGTCAGAAAAGCTAATATTGAATTGAGGCGTGCAACAGAGGCCAAATACAATAAAAAAGGATTTGGGGGGTATGTCAAAAGCAAAAGAAAGGTCAAAGATGCTATTGGATGCTTACAAGATGAAAATGGTGAATTGGTTAAGTGATGTTGAGAAGGCCGAACGTTTAAATTCCTATTTTGTATCTGTTTTCTCTCAGAAAGTAGATGTAACATCAACTGATCTTCCCTGTGCTATTGGGAGAATAAAATAATGCAGGCCATCTATAAGCAGAGAGATGGTGAGGGAGCACTTAGCTAACTTAGGTCCAGGTGAATTACATTAAGTCTCAAGGTCCAGATGAATTACATCCTAGGATACTAATGGAAGCAGCGAAGGTAATTGCTGAACCACTCGCCATAATCTTTGTAAATTCCCGGAGAACAGAAGAATTCCCAGAAGATTGGAAAAGAGCAAATGTTGTCCTTATCTTCAAAAAAGTGAAGAAGGTGAATCCAGGAAACTACAGGCCTGTGACCCTGACTTCTATACCGGAAAAGATGTTTGAACAATGTACACAGGTCTGCAAAAAATATTTTTTTTAGCTATATGGGATATTTTAGATAAACGTTTTCTAGGGTGCTAAATCCAAAAATTACCTCCATTTCCCCCATCATGTACAACTTTTTTTCAATATATGAGGGGTTTACATAATAAATGCATATGAGCGATGAAAAAAAAAATCACAATTTTATTACAATGAACTAAACATATATTATTTATTAAAAAATGCATTCAAGATACATTTATAATTCCGTGTTCACTCCTTTTTACCTGTTTAAACCTTTTCTTCTTCTTTTTGATGCACCTTCGATCATGCTTTCGCTTTTTATTTTTCATTTTCCCAATTGAGCATCCAACAGTAGTCAGCTAGTATGTAGACGTCCCAACTTCCTTGGTAGCATCTCTCGATATCATGGACATCCTGGTGAAATCTTTCACCTTGCTCTTCACTATATGCTCCCTAGTTTTCGGGAAAATAGTTGACATGGGAGTTTAAGAAATGAACTTTTAAGCTCATCTTGCATCCTTGAGCTTTAAATGCAGCCAATATACGTTGTACAATGGTTTTGTAGAGGGAGTCTTCCCTAAAAACTTGTGCACTACGTCCTTGAAAGAGTCCCGCTCTTTTTTTCACCCATTGTTTCTGAAAAGAGGGGATCAAAAAAAGTTTTCATTTGTTGAGGCCGGTAAAAAGTCCCTCTTTCAACTTGGCTTCAGACAGTTTGGGGAACTTGGAAGACAGATATATGAAACATTCCCCATCTTTTGGCAGTAATTTAACAAACTGCTTCATAAGCCCTAATTTAATGGGAAGAGGTGGTGATAAAATTTTTTCAGGTGGAACCAAAGTAGTATTAATGACTTTTTTTTTTCGCCGGGGGTTAAGACGCCTTGCAGTGGCCAATCCGTTTTTGTTCAATGGAGGTCTCTGGCTCGACTGTCCCACAAGCATAGGAAGCTGGAATATTTTGTATAACCAGCCTGCTGGCCCAACAACAGGGTTAGTATTTTGAAGTCTCCACAAACCATCCAGCGATGTTCTTGATAGTTGATTTTCTTAAGAATCACAGCCAAATCGTTATAGCATTCTTTCAAATGTACAGAGTTCCCTATAGGAATTTATGCAAATGTATTCCCATTATGCAGCAAGACTGCTTTGAGGCTTGTTTTAGATGAATCAATAATTAGGCATCACTAAAATGGATCCTATTCTATTTCAAAGCACTTCATGAGCCGTTGAACATCATTACAAAAAACAAGATTTCCCTCTTTGCAGAAAAACTGAGTGAATAACTTCTCTCGGTATCTGTACCAATAAAATTATGTTTCAGGTTGTTGTTGTTTAGTCTTGACCCTAGCAATTCAGCTGCTTGTTTGGAAAGGCCTAAAGGTCATTGAGCTCGCTCTGAGAAAAAGGTTGGGGTCCCTCATCAAGAGAAAAATCTGAGCTAGATTCATCCTGGGGAGGTAATGTATCTTCATCCTCCGAATCATTCGGAATACTATACAAACTGGAAGGTGGGTGTGGAATTGGTATTTCAGAGTTATGAGGCACTGGGCAAACAGCTGAATTAAGGTTTGGGTGGGATATTTGCTTTTAATTTTTTGTATTAAAGTCTTTCACATCTGCTGATCAGAAATTGCAATCAGTAGTGTGATTTTGCTGTTCATGCCACATCATAGGAAGTTTTTCTTGCCCTTAAACCACAAACAAAGATCTTCCTTTTGCACACCTTGTGAGGAGCCCATGGTTTGTCTTGATCCCCAAGTTTTATATTGAAGTAAGCAAAATACACTTTCTTCACGAAATCACTTATGTTTCTTTGTTGACTTGTACTTGTGTATTCACCACAAATAAAACAAAAGTTGCCCAGAGAAATAACACGGCCACTCAGAGCCATAATACAGACCTAAAAACAATAGCACAGTCACGTTTGAATGCAGGGTGTAAAGTGAGTGTGGCTTATACAGCAAACTAGATCCTGAACTAATTTAGCATGTTGAAACATGTTCAAATCTAACAGCAGGCTTATGTACACTCACTGCTCCTAAAACCCCAGAGAACATGTCAAAACATGCTCAACCCAGTCGGTAAGATTCCTTTCGTTTCGCTACAAACAAAATAAACCTATTAGAACATGATCAGCTGAGCTTTCTCACACTGCCTAACCCACCCTACCACACCTTTCCACTATCCCCCTGCACATTCTTTCCTATTTTCTCTTTGTATTATTCTTGAGTATTAGACGTATAAATATTAAATGAAAGTAAAAAATCCTTATGGGATATGATTTTTAGAATGAAAAATAGGATACCAGATTTCAGGTTAAAGGAAAATTTCACGCTTAACTAAACTAAAAGCATGAGTTTTGCAAAAAAAACTGGACATGAGCATTTTTTTAGTGTTTTTCCTGGTTTCAGTGAGTAAAAATCTATAAGAACGAGTGAAAAAAATCCTATGCAGTTTTTTTGGTCGCAGACCTGTGTTTTGAAACAGCATGTATGCAAGTACTTGGATAAAAATGGAGTAATTAACCAGAGCCAGCATGGGTTTATAACAAACAAATCATGCCAGGCAAATGTAATTTCCTTCTATGACAGAGCCATTGGCTGGGTTGATCAGGAAAATGCAGTGGATATAGTATATTTTGAGCTTAGTAAAGCATTTGACAAAGTATCTCATACCATACATATTGAAAAATTGACCAAATATGGGATTGACAAGGCAACTGTTAGGTGAATTCACAACTGTCTGAGTGATCGTACTCAAAGAGTGGTCATAAATCACTGCACATCCAAGTGGAAGAATGTATCAAGTGGGGTAACACAAGGCTCTGTCCTAGGCCCAGTGACATTCAACATTTTTATAAATGATCTGTAGAATGGAATTGATGGGAAACTGATCAAATTTGCAGATGACACAAAGCTAGGAGGGATAGCTAACACGGGAAGAGAGAGAGTATTTAAAAACATCTAGAGAAGCTTAAACAGTGGGCGGCAACTAACAGAATGGTATTTAACAAGGAGAATGCAAAGTCCTACATCTGGGCAAGAAAAATAAAAAGAGCACATACGGAATGGGAGCAATTGGGCTAAGCAGCAGCACATGTGAAAAAGACTTGGGTTTACTAATAGATCATAGACTGAACATGAATTAACAATGTGATGCAGCAGTCAAAAAGGCAACACAATTCTGGGATGTATTAAGAGAAACATAGAGTCTAGATCACGTGAGGTAATTATCCCTCTCTGCTCTTCCTTTGGCTGCCTGTCCATGGGCGTTGCGGGAGCAGGAGCCGGCAGACGATCTCCGCTGTCAGCAAATCACAGCATTTCACATAGAGGCACCTTCAGCTTCCTTGTGGTGAAGATGTAAGAGGAGGAGAGATTTTCCGTAACGACTGTGTTCTGGATGTGATTGGAGTGAGCCCCCCAAATAAGGTTGCCTGTCCATGGGCGTTGCGGTGACAGACTCACAATAGAGAAACGTGGCAATTCGCAGCATGCTGCAATTTGCCGGCTGTGAGTGGAGAATCACTATGATTCTCCGCTCATGGACAGGGGGGCTGCGTTCTCCATAGCAACGCTATGGAGAGCGGTCACTGCGTTCCCCGTGACTGGATTATCGCCGCGGGGAACGCAATTCAAACCTGCCCGTGGACAGGCAGCCTTAGTCAGACCTCATCTGGAGTACGGTGTCAAGTTCTGGGCACCCAACTTTAAAAAAGACATAGACAAACTGAAGCAAGTTCAGAGAAGAGTTACCAAGATGATGAGCAGTCTGCAAATCATGTCCTATGAGGAACGGTTAAAGGATCTGGGAATGTTTATCTTGCAAAAAAGAAGGTTGAGAGGAGACTTAATCGCTGTCTACAAATATCTGAAGGGCTGTCACAGTGCAGAGGGATCAGCCCTATTCTCCTTTGCAAAAGGAAAGACTAGAAGCAGTGGGATGAAACTGAAAGGGAGGAGACAAAAATTAGATATTAGAAAAAACTTTCTGACAGTGAGGGTGATCAATGAGTGGAACAGGTTAACATGGGAGGTGGTGAGTTCTTCAATGGAAGTGTTCAAACAAAGGCTGGACAAATCTCTGTCTGGAATGATTTATGGAATCCTTCACTGAGCAGCAGGTTGGACCAGAGGTCCCTTTTAACTCTACCATTCTAGGATTCTATTCTATTATTATAAGGTAGGCCTCCCTCTATAGCCTGTGATCCCATCTGTTCAGGATATGGCAGACTAGAATGGAGCAGTAAGAAGGTAGGCCTCCCTCTGGAGCCAGTGATCCCATCTGTTCAGTATACAGCAGACTAGAATGAAGCGATTAGAAGGTAGGCCTCCCTCTGTAGCCAGTGATCCCATCTGTTCAGTATAGGGCAGACTAGAATGGAGTGATTAAAAGGTAGGCCTCCCTCTATAACCAGTTATCCCATCTGTTTAGTATATCACAGACTAGAATGGAATGGTTAGAAGGTAGGCCTCCCTCTGGAGCTAGTGACCTAGTCTGTTCAATATACGGCAGACTAAAATGAAGCAGTTTGAAGGTAGGCCTCCCTCTAGAGCCAGTGATCCCATCTGACATATCAAAAGTCATGGGACAGGAACTAATATGTAGAACTCCCTCTAGCCCTGTACAGTGCATGCAGGAAGTTGATGTGGAATCATTTCCACAAACAGAAGACATGTGAGGGATGTTGAGATGTACCGTCTAGATAGCCACCCACAGCTCTTTGGTATTTGTAGGTGCAGGACCTCTCCACCACATCCCATAAATACTCCATTGGGCGAATACGCATGATACTTCATCTATAGGAACTCTCCAGTATGTTCCTTGAACAGATTTTGGAGAAACTGGGCCTGATGGTACAGTGCATTATTCTGCAGGAATATCCCATCATTGGGTACATGAAGTTCACGAAGGGGTGCAAATGGTGTTGATGTGTTCACATGGACCAATGAACCCAATCTATGAGAACACACCCCACACCAGTATAGAACCACCATGAGCCTGCATAGTGGCTTGTTGACAACTAGGGTCCATGGCTTCACACATAAACCCTACTATCAGCCCCAAAACAATTGGTACTGTGACTCATCAGTCCACTCCATATGATGCAGTTTTCTAGGATCCAGTTAGCAACCTCACAAACCTTCAGTTAAGATTCTGTGTCCGGTACCGTGGTGTTGACAAAGGCATTTTACTGGGTTTTCTGTTCTTATATCCCATGGAAATTAAGTTTTGTGCTGGGGACAATGCATGCCTGCCATGACTATTTTTAAAAATGTTGCTTCAGTATAAAGTAAAGTTTTATTCATCACGCTGGTGGCTGGACTTTACAAGTCTAATTTTGGAAGCACTTCTGTCCTAACAGTCCACTAGAGTTTCCGTACACCCTACAAGATGTGATACAGCTGGAACAGATTGTGAATTCATTCAGATGGGGGTGAGCTGACTTATCATTATTTGTGTTTACTTGGAAGTTAAGAATGCTACACTGACATGGGGGATCTGCATGTGGGGCCTCCTAAATTGAATGCGATTGTTTGACTGTCCACACGGACAATTCTAACCAGATTTTGCCACTCGTGATCATTATGCACCCATGGGCAGACACTGTGCGTGGTAATGCCTTCTATGATGTTTTCCTGGTACACATAACACTGTGGATCGAGGAATTGGGAATGCCTGCACAACTTAAAAAAATGGAATGTCCCATCCGTCTGACACCCACTTTCGTACCTTGTTCAAGCTCCGATAATTCACGTTGCCTGGTCCATGTTCAATCTCATTCACAAGATAGCACCTCACAACTTACAGGTGTGGGCTTTTCAAAGCCACCTAAGGTAACATCACTTCATTATCTATTTACATACTGTTATCCAAGGACTTTTGGCATGTCAATGTATATGCCATAGATGGCTGATAGGTGCCGTCTCCACTTCCAAGACTCCCACTGATCGGGAGAATGGGGGTGGCCTTCTCCCCCAATCAGCAATCCAGAGAGGAGGAAACCATGCATGCATGCAGCTTTCCTCCTTGTAGATAATGGGCGTTGTGGTAACAACCTGACATTTCAAAACTCACATATACTACAAGAGAGTGTGTCATGCATAGACGGCCACGTCTAAAGCCGATTTTACATCTACACTCGACCTCCAGCCGAAGGTTCTGTCACAGATCTGGCTCAAAATACTGGAAGAAAAAGCGCTGCATGCAGCACTTTTAATTCCGTCCAAAGGCCGGGCACCTGGGTGGAAAACGGACAGTCCCCATTATACTCAATGGGTCCCCCCAGCGCTTTTTGGTTCTGTCCAGAGACAGAGCATTTGCTGCCGGGTATTCCCCTTTACTGCTCCCCGAATGGAGCAGGAAAGGGGAACCCCCAAGCGCAGATGGGAAAACACCCTAACTCCATATACTCTTTTCTGGTGTGTTATACAGATCAGGGAACCCTATTCTCCTGATGTATGGAAGACCCAGAGATGTCGAAGCAGTGTTCAGTTAATACTTATCGGTACTGGTGTATCTTATCTCCACCAGAAGAATGGATGGAGACAAAATGCACACCTACAGCTAACGCCCCCAACTTAATTGGCTGGGCAGGAGAATAGGTGCCCATCATTTCCCCTCCCACCTCGTGTCACTCACCCCTCTGCCGCTCTTCCTTGTCCCCTTCCTGGCTCCTGCGCTGTCAGTCTCCTCACTGCCATCATATATTGCAGCCATTATGTGAGGCCAGCGAGGAAACTGACAACGGCTGACCACCTGCGCCTGAGCAGGGAAGGGAGAAGACAGAGCGCTGGGGCATGTGACAGGTGAGTGGATGGAAGTCTGTAGGCAGAGGACACATTGCAGCGCTGATTGGAGGCTGGCGGGGAGAGTCTCCGCAGGGGATTCACTGCGCCAGAAGCGGTAGGCAATAACTTCCAGGAGGGAAGATTATGTTACAGTGGCAGAGATGGAATGGCGGGGGTGGGGGAGAGAATGACAGCGCCGGAGGGGAGATGGCAGAGCGCACATGAGAGCTGAATCCGGCAAGGGAATAATGGGAGAGCAGCAAAAAAAGTCACTTACAGGGTCACCAGCAGCAAAAACGCATATGGAACCCCGGCGGGCGAAGAGTGACAGGATCGGCAGCAGCAGAGATGGGATGTCGCAGTCGGGGAAATGATGGGCACCCATTCTCCTGCCCAGCCAATCTGGTTGTGGGCGTGCATTTTGTCTCCACCCATTCTTCTGGTGGAGACAAGCTGCTCCTGTACCGTACTTGCCTGCCCTGCTCCTGAGCTGTGTACCATCCCTCATCACTCTAACATGGAAATGCTATGTGAGCAGCCACCAACAGACAAGTTTTTCTGTGTCCAGATGGTTGGGTGCTGTGCAGACTAACCTCACATTACGTAAGTGGTCCCATGGCCACAGGTCATGAAACCATGTCTTATTACCTAATGAGAAATACATCTGGGTGCCCTTGTATCTGCCTATGTATTCTACTGTTCTATCACAAACACCTGCTACCTATTATGTTGCCAGTGACTTTTGTTGGACAAAAAAGAAGCCTACATCGTATTGGTGTCTTGTTGCATTCCATTGTAATGGCATTCTTTTTCTAATTCTTTTATTTAACGTTTGCACAAAGAAAAAGTACAAGGTATTTTGGCTTAAAGGTCATGTTTGTAATGGAGCATATCCAGTTCGCAAGATATAACAGAAGTTTGAAGCATGTAACCAGCTTAAGGATAAAATTCTCAGTTAGTTACTACATAAGAAATAGAAGTGGAGGAAAATAATTATTAAAAATGGGCAGATATTAAAAGGGGGGCCTTCTGGGCAGAGAGAAAAAATGTTTTCAAATAATCACCATCAATATTATGAGGAGGAAAGAAATGTGTACTGTGATGTTGTGATTCCAGGAACATGTCATGAGTACCTATTTGAAAGAGGCCAATCATGTGATCCTGGAGTGTGATAAAGGGGGGAAATCCAGTCTGTCAAACCACGAAAAGTGCTTAGTATCGTTTTTGTGTCTGGATGAAGCTTAAAGCGGTTTTCTTATTACTTAAAATTACTTCACAGCCTCTGACCTTCCTGGTTGCTGCTGACCAGGACATGTGACTATTGCATCCAATCACTGTCAAAAAGAAGTGACTTTCTATAGCCAGTGATTGGCTGCAGCAGTCACATGCCCTAGTCAGCAGCAATCACAAAAGACAGAGTGGCTGCTAAGCAATTTTAACACATGGGAAAATCCTTTTAAAAGCCATATACACTTTTTGCACTCCTTTTTTCTTATGCAATGTGTCTTTAAAAATGAAGACTTTTTGTCATTGGTTTTCATTAGAAATTTATGATTGTTTGATTTCTCTGCTTGGGTTGTTTTCCAAGGCACTGCAGACTGGCGGACTGATATCTTAGTAAATTGTCAGAGTAAACAGGCAGCTCCTCCCCTAGTCTGCTCCCCGCTGTGAATGTGCATTAACTGCCGTTCCACTGAACTGTTACAAAGGTCTGTATGACCGTGCGGGGATGGTGGAGAAGATCAGGAGGACAGAGAAAGCTACTATTACAGGTGTCTGTATCACAGTGGTAGAGGAGATCAGGACAAAGTGTAGAGAAAGTTACTATTACAAAGGTCTGTATGACAGTCCCAGGAATGGTAAAGGAGATCTCGACAGCGTGCAGAGGAAGTTACTATTACAAAGGTCTGCATGACAGTGCTGGGGATGGTGGAGGAAATCAGGAGGACAGAGAAAGCTACTATTACAGAGGGCTGTATGACCATGCTGGGGATGGTGGAGGAGATCAGGAGGTCAGTGAGCAGAGAAAGCTATTACAGAGGTCTGTATGACATTATCAGGGATGGTGGAGGAGATCAAGAGGTCAGCGAGCCGAGAAAGCTACTATTACAGATGTCTGTATGACATTATCAGGGATGATGGAGGAGATCAGGAGGACAGAATAGAGAAAGCTGCTATTGTTAAGGACCGCTGCGCGGCCACATAACCTTTCAAGTCTTGAGGTCCAAATTAGTTCGTACCTGGATGCATCGAGGAGGCCAAAAACTATATAATTTATAGTTATTAGTTCCCACAGATACGTAGAGTTGAGCCGCGGCAGATATACAACTCACTCTGCTTAAGGCGTGCGTACTCCGAGCGTTTATTGACTTGGTATAGTTCTAATACAGGAAAGGAATACGTCATTAGTCACGGGGTTAATCTTATTGGGTTAGAAAAACATTAAGAATCATATATTGTTCAGCAATCAGCGTAGTGAGAATATATCTGTTATGTTCTCAAGTGTCTGTTTCTCCCAGCGTTATCTGGTCCTCCCTTGTATTCACTTTGTGATTCAGGTGGCTGTAGTACAGTCAGTTCCTTTGTCCAAGTCTCCGAATGGAGGTGTGGGAGGGTTTCTTCTGATAAGAACTGTGTCCAGACTTGTTTCTCGTGAAAAAGAACAGAGGCACATCATTAGACATTGTACCGAATCTCATGCTCTAAAGCTATTTCTGCTTGAATAATTGTTTCACTACACACAAGCTTATTTACATCTTATAATGCTCCATTTTGTATCTAGCGGCCATTTTGAGACAGATTCTTCCATTTTATGAGCCTGTACTTTCTCAATCCCCCCTAGAAACTGTCTCAAAATAAACGATACTTTATAACTTCTACAGGGCGGGGTAAGGTTTGCTTTCCCTATCTCTAGCTTATGATCTATGCCCTACCTATCATTGTTGGTCATCTGTGCAAGGGCTAATCCCTTCCCCGATGACTAATCTTAACTAACTAAACACGAAGACCTGATGGACACAGAAGGGATCTACAACACACATGCTACTCTATTCTAATGGCTGGGAGACTAGAGTGGTCACCCCTGCTTCTGCTGAGACAGCTCCCTATGGGGGTAAATCGCTCTATTGTATTATAGGCATATAGCCATTGCCTGGGGTCTGGCCTTGAACTCATCTGGCACCCCCCTTGGCACTCCTATTGCATCTATATATATATATACATGTGGATCAAACCTGCCACCTGGATCGTCAATTTCTCTCTTAGCACGATGCGGTGTTAGATTCTCACCCTCAGTGTAGTCTTATTGTACATTTGATTGTATTAATTTAAAACAGGGGGCTAGTGTACAGCAGTTAAAGGTGTGTGTTAGAGGAATTGTACCACATTATAGCATGTAAAGGATATGCAGGATCATGAGTTTTTTTAGTGCGAAGTGGGGATCCAAGTGGGCTTTCCTTTGAGCTTGACTGCAGTTGGGATGGTGAGCAACATCTGGTAAGGACCTTCAAACCGGGTTTCTCTCTCAAACATTTTAACATAGACCCTGTCACCTGGTTTCAGATTGTGACGCTCGTCTGTAGGACCTGGGAGAAAAGCAGAGACTGCAGAATGCGTTATTGACAATTCCTTGGAGAGACCTATGACAAAGTTAACAAGAGAATCATTTCCCAAACTCGGCCACTGTGGCATGTACCCTCCGGAGAAAAAGAAAAACTAATGGAAGACACTCAATTCAAGATTTGCCCGTTTCCTCCATTGCCTTTTGGATCTACTTTCCCACTACTCTGTGGATGGTAAAGTGTGTGAAAGGCCTTGGATATACCCAAAGCGGACATGAGGTATTGCATTATTTCACCTGTGAAGTGTGTACCTTTGTTGACTCAATCACTTCCGGTGCTTCGTATTTGCGGATTACCTCATTCATGAGCTTCTGTGCAGTTACCTGCTTATTTACTTTGGTAACAGGCTAGGTCTCTGACCTGAAAAGAAATCAACAACAACAAGCACATATTCATACTTCCCAACAAGTGGGAGCTGAATGTAGTCAATTTGCAATCCCTGAAATGGGTAGAGTGGCCCCGGCAAGTGTGGTGTGGCAAATTTACTTCTGCCCTGCTGCTTACGGCAAAGATCATGCAAAATTGGACAAATGATGCAGCAGCTACAGAAAACCCAGGAGCCACCCGTCCTCGTTCAAGCATCGACATCATTGCTGCTTTGAGAGGTGCGTCTTTCCGTGCATCAGCTGGGCCATCACGGGGTACAGGGACTGTGGTAGGCAAGTTCTGTTGACTGTTCGCCATACACCGTCCTGTTTCTGCTGCTCCCATATTAGTCCATTTATTCTTTCCTTCCTTGCTGGCTTGTAACTGTAAAGTCTTTAGCATATCAATGTCCAAAGTTTTAGTCAATGTCCAAAGTTTAGTCAATGTCCAAGATTTTTGTCAAATTCTTCTTTTCTTCCACGGCTTCAGGGCCGCTGCCTTTGCTGTGTGGTCTGTGATGGCGTTGCCTCTTGCTTCTCCGGTGTAGGAATCGGTGTGAGCTTTCCACTTTGTCAGGTAGTAGTAGGGCTTCCATGAGACTCTGCACCGCTGCACCATTCTTAATTGGCTGTCCTGCTGAGGTAAAAAACTGTCTGGCCTTCCATATTGGGCCGTAATCATGAGCTATGCCAAATGCATACCGGGAGTCAGTGTAAATGTTTGCCGTCTTACCTTCTGCCACTCTACTCGCCTCAGTGAGGGCCTTCAGTTCCGCTTCTTGTGCTGAGACATGCGGAGGCATTCTGCTTTTAGGACATCTTGTTGTGTGACCACTGCATATCCAGTGTGGAGTCGTCCATCCTCACCCTGGGACCATCTATAAAAAAACAACTCAAAATATGCATTGTTAACAAGGGGTTTCAGTAACTTTTTTTAAAACTTAAATTATTTTTTTTTGTTGCATCACTGCTAGACTATTACAAAGGTCTGTATTACAGTGCAGGGGATGGGGAGGAGAGAAGAAAAAGATGCTATTACAGAGGTCTGTATGACAGTGATGGAGAAGATCAGGAGAACAGAGAGCAGAGAAAGCTGCTATCACAGATGTTTGTATGACAGTGCCGGGAATGGTGAAGGAGAGTAGAAGGACAGAGAAAGCTACTATTACAGAGGTCTGTATGACAGTGCTGGGGATGGTGGAGGAGATCAGGAGGATAGAGAACAAAGAAAGCTACTATTGCATAGGTCTGTATGACAGTACCAGGGATGGTGTAGAAGATCAGAAGGACAGAGAGCAAAAATGTTACTATTACTGAGGTCTGTATGACCGTGCTGGGGTTTGTGAAGGAGATCAGGAGGACAGAGTAGAGAAAGCTACTATTATAGGGGTCTGTATGACAGTGAAATCTACTATTACACTAGCGTTTTAATTTACATTTTGCTGCTCCATTGTGGAAACCGCAAAACTGAAAGAAAACATTTCCATTTTCAAGCCCATATCAAAGCAGAAAGTTTTTTAAAATTTTTTTTAAAGAAACATTTTTTGGGGGCATTTTAGATAACACAGTACAAAAAAGGAGAGAAGTATCAGTAATATTCACAGTATTAGGTCATCCGAGCTTTTCCAGTCCTTTACAGTTAATAATACCCTCCTTTTTTTTTCTTTAAGTTAACCTTGCCTTTACAACAGAGGAGACCAAGATTCCCAACCAAGGAAATCACAAGTAAAGAAAAAATTGACCTATATCACGACTGCCAATGCAGTGAGCACCCAGAATGCAAGACCTTCAGATTTCCCAGAAAAAGGACTAAAGGCCCACTTACACGGAGCAATGAACGCTAAAAAACGATCGTTTGAGTGATATTCGTTGCGTCTAAACGCGTGGCCATCATGCACTTTTCGTGCACTGCTAGCTGATCGTTAAATTCAGTCCAACCTAAAAATAGTCCTTCAGCCTTATCAGCAGTTCTCCACGGGTAGTGCTGATAGCATTGTTTCCCATCGGAGAACAAAGGAACTGAAAGCAGATAAGAGCCCTCGGGCTATCAACTGCTTTCAGCTTTGAGCTATTAAGTAGCTGAGTGGCTACTTAATAGTTTCTGCAAAATGATTGCTCGAAGCTGTCACTCAAACCGACGTTTGAGCTATCATCGCTCTGTGTAAATGGGCCTTTAGTCAGATGTATTTAATGCAGTATTAGGGCAATTAATCCACCAAACCCATATCTTAGTATATTTGTGCATATATGTAAATTTATATAGGGGGATAGTACCATTTATCGCACGCAGCCAGGCAACTCAAGAATATCCCATCAATTGGTCTGTGAGACATGACATTCCCAAAACCTATGCATAATTGTGCCCACACTTATCAAACATCTTGGACAGCCTGTACTAGGGGATCGGTCCATGGCATATGAACGAGTAGGAGTATAATAAATACTATGAGGAAACGTAACTTGTATTAGTCTGTCCCTAGCACTAATTAAGGGAGGCCCAGAGCCAGCCAAGAGGCCACTCCAGTCATCCGATTCCAGGTCTGGAATATCAAAGCCAAATTTCTCGAGAGTCCCATCCTTCAGTGAAGCAAGGCTACATTTTAGTTGTCCATAAAAATAGGAAAACAGCTTCAGAGAATTGGCCATCTGTGCTAACTCTTCTAACAAGGCGAGGAGTATGTTCAGGCCCCCAAATTGGGCTCTGAAGGTAATGTGGAGTTGGAAATACCTAAAAAGGGAGCTATTACGGAGGGACCTTTTTTTTGGGGGGGGGAAGCAGTCTACCCCAACCCCCCTTCTCCTCGCCACAGTATGCAAAGGAGTATTTTACAGAGAGTTAGTAAGAAACCTTCAGGAGTCAAAATAGGGGTGTTCGTGAATATAGATAAAAATTTAGGTAGCAACTTCATTTTAATTAGGTTTATATGACCAATTAGCATCAATGGAAGTGAAGCTCATCGTATTGTCATATCTTTCGCCCATTTCAAAAGTGGAGTAAGATTGTGTAAAAATGGTCAGTAGACCTCCGTGCCACTATCCCCAAGTAAGTAACACTGTCTGTCCACCTCAGGGGGCAGGGAGGGCCAGAGAGGCCACAGGGGCATCAACCGCCAACTGTCCGGTCTTATCCCAATTGACGCTCCCTCTGTAGTATACTCCAAAGGTGTAAAAAATTGAGAGCACTGAGGCTAAAGTGGACTTGCAGGAATAGAAGAGTATCATCCACATATAATGCCATGTGCTTTTCATAAGTTCTTAACTGGAACCCTATAACTGCCGTTGACATTCATATTTGAATTGCAAGTGGCTCAATTGCAATAGCAAAAAGTGCTGGGGACAGAGGGCAACACTGGCATGTTTCTCTAGCAAGGAAAAACTTCTCAGATATATAGGTGTTCGTCAGTATCCGGGCCACAGAGAAATATTATAATGTCTGTACCCATTTAATAAAGGTTGTCCCAAAACGAGTCATCACCTCCCATAAATATCTCCATTCCACCAAGTCAAAGGTCCCTGCGCTCAGCCAATCAGAGGCAGCACTTATCCATTCATGAATTCAGCGGCAAAGCCCTACATTGATCCTGCTGGGTAAGTAACTCAGCTAATCTGCGTGAAAAGCGCTGTAAAAATGCAGCAATTGCGTTTTTATGGCTGTTTTCATGCACCTAATGCATTCCTATTGACTTTTTTTTTTATAAACTGTAACTAGAGGTTATTTTGGGTTAGGGCTTATAGTTCAAGCCATCCTGAAAAATCATGTTAGGTCCTATTTTTGGGGAAACAGGGTAGTGAGCTTAGTTAGTAGAGGCCAGGCAAGCAAGAGGCATACACTAAGTATGAAGAAGCGTAGTCTGGCTCCTCACCTCTTCCCCACATCAGGGGGCTGCTGTGCTGGGTCTTTTTGCTCTTCTCTATCCCGAAAGGGCAGTGATCCTGCTGGCGAAGGCAGTGTGTGTAGAGGGAAGCCAGATGGCTCTGGATGAAACCCGTGGCTTAGTGGAGCTCTACTGCTGCAGTTCTTCCTTAACCCCTTAGTGAGAGCCCCATAGTGTTTTTACATCCTGCCATTGTAGGACGTGTATATAGGGAGATAGCGCTGCTATCTCCCTCCATACGTCTTGGGTGTCAGCTGTTTATTACAACCCAGACACGCCGTGCGGTCGATCGTGGCTGTTAAAGGGGTTGTCCCGCGAAACAAAGTGGGGTTATACACTTCTGTATGGCCATATTAATGCACTTTGTAATGTACATTGTGCATTAATTATGAGCCATACAGAAGTTATTCACTTACCTGCTCCGTTGCTGGCGTCCCCGTCTCCATGGTGCCGTCTAATCTTCAGCGTCTAATCGCCCGATTAGACGCGCTTGTGCAGTCCAGTCTTCTCCCTTCTGAATGGGGCCGCTCGTGCCAGAGAGCGGCTCCTCGTAGCTCCGCCCCGTCATGTGTGCCGATTCCAGCCAATCAGGAGGCTGGAATCGGCAATGGACCGCACAGAAGACCTGCGGTCCACCGAGGGTGAAGATCCCGGCGGCCATCTTCACAAGGTAAGTAAGAAGTCACCGGAGCGCGGGGATTCGGGTAAGTACTACCCGTTTTTTTTTTTTATCCCTGCATCGGGTTTGTCTCCCGCCGAACGGGGGGGCTATTGAAAAAAAAAAAAAACACGTTTCAGCGCGGGACAACCCCTTTAACCCTTTAAATGCTGCTGTCAATTCTGACAGTCGCATTTAAATCCCCCGTCTTGTACGCCCCCCTTTTCCCCCCTACCGTGGTGAGATCGGGGGAGCCGTGCGGGTGTCCTGGCAGCTTGGAGCCTTCTGAAGAGCCCCAAGGCTATCTTGGCAAAATGTATTTTGTATAGACTGCCTGTCAGAATGCAGTATGATGTAATGCTATAGTATTACATCATACTGCAGGAGCGATCAAAGCATCGCTAGTTGTGGTGCCCCACAGGGACTCAAAGACAATGTAAAAATAAAAACAATAAAGTTTTACTAATTATTTAAAAAGAAAAGTAATAAAAGTTAAAGACCCTTTTGCCATATTTACAATAAGAGAATCTAAATAATAAATCAAAAATATGTATTTGGTATCGCTGCGTCCGTAAAAGTCCGATCTATCAAAGTAATGCATTATTTTCCCCACACAGTGAACGTCGTCTGCAAAAAAAAAAAAAAAGAATGCTAGAAATGCGCTTTTTAGTAACCATGTCTCCAAAAAAAAATTTAATAAAAAGCGATCGAAAGTCATATGTATTTAAAGATAATACGGAAACAACAGGATGTACCGCACAAAATGAGCCATCACACAACTATGTCGACAGAAAAATAAAAAAGTTATTGTGCACAGAAAACAGAGACAGAAAAAATTTTTAAAAAATCAAATATCCTTAAAAAAAAATAGTAGTACAGCTAAAAAAAAAACTATATAAGTTTAGTATCATAGTAATCGCAGTGACCCATAGAATTTATCATGTCATTTTTGTTGGAGTTTGTGCGCCGTAGAAACAGGATGCACCGAAAGATGGCGGAATGTCATTTCTTTTCCATTTCTCTCCACTCTGAATTTTTAAAAAGTTTTTCAGTACATTATATGGTACATTAAAAAGTACCATTAAAAAATACAACTCATCCCGCAAAAAACAACAAGCCCTCATACAGTAAAATCGATAAATAAAGGAGTTACGATTTTTTAATAAGGATGAGGAAAAAATGAAAATAGAAGGTACTTAATAGTTTTAATCTGTTTCTTCCATTTTCATTCCGTTTTTTACACTGGATCAAAAGCGTAGATTGCTGTAGTTCAGTTTCCACTTTTGAAAAGGGAATCCAGATGAGGGTGGGGGCTTCAATGAATGTGGCTCAGTGGTTAGCACTGTTGCCTTGCAATGCTGGGGTCCTAGATTCAAATCGCATCAAGGGCAATCTGAACTATGAAATACTCCATACAGCCATCACCTATTGTCAATTTTGAACCTACAACCAAGACTGCAAGGCAGCAGTGCTAACAACTGATCCACCATGCATATTCTTTCATTGCCAGAGAAATATTAGTGCAAGAAGAATAAGCACAAAGAGAACATGAAAAGCCACTGCCTTGCAATGCTGGAGTTGTAGGTTCAAATCTGACCATGAGTGATGTCTGTATAGTTGATTTAGCCTTTGATGATATTTGAACCTAGAACCCCAGCATTGCAAGGCATTAGCGCTAACCACTGAGCCACATTAATTGAAGAGTTACCATCACATTGTTTTTAAGGCTTCCATAGCATTTTAAGCAACGACGTTTGCTGAAGGTTGAAGGGCCATGTACACCTGGTTGGTCTTTGTGTCTTAATGTGGCAGAAGCCATACATAATGCCACAACTATGGATGGAGTTTGCAGACTGTGGTCAACAGAAAAAAATGTGCACGATTGTAGTGGGATTGGAGCACCAAAAGGAACGTTGCAACCCACAAATTGATGCATCTGGCATCCTGCAGCAGAAGCTCCATGATCCACAGCTGGTGACATTTTGTGGAGTGTACAGATTTGGATGATCCAATAGTGACTATAACCTCTGACCTCCAGGAGACAGCTATACTTTGCATCCCTGCTTAGTTATGGTCCACCCAGCCGTTCTGAGAAAGGGGTTGCATTCATCTAAAAACGCGTAAATGTGCTGGTTTTACGTCAAATAAACAAGTCAGGATTTTACCCTGGTCTTTAGAGCCTTTATTTGCTCATAGAGATGCGCTATTTGCCCAGTCTTTTTGATTTTATTTTTGGCTTCACTAATACGCTCAATTTCTATGATGTTCCCTGGGCTGGCAGCACCTTACTTTCATACTGATTTTTCAATCACTTTATGATCAAACAGCTCTCTGTTTCTGAATTTCTGCCTTTGGGGTAGCTCCACCTCTTGCACCTCATCACAGTTTATCAAAGATTGTGAAAACTGTCCCTCACACCCCTCAATCATCATAAACACTTGGTGTAGCTCCAGAACTGCTTGGCATGATGAATGTCTCAGCAACGATGATCGCAGATAGCAAGGCTGGAGGCAACTTGGCAATTGGGCTTATTCTTCTGCCATTTTGGATCGCTACTCAGCTTGTCAACTTGGAGTCATGGTTTGGTGTGCCATCAGCACCAACACCCGATCACCTATAGTACACATCAGGGCAAAAATAGATAGCACTTTCTTACATTGCAAAGTTGCTGCAGCCCATCGCCCCACCATATCTTAAGGGTGTACCAATATCATTTTCTATGGCGCATAGAATTGAATAATCGAGTTGGGACTCTTGAACTTTTCCTATTTATGACATAATCAATGCTCACGCCAAATTTTAAGTTTTTATGACATTGAGAAGCGAGAAAATTAGATTCCGTACGTAAAATTTGGACGCTAATTCTATTGTGCATAGAATTGAATAATCGAGTTGGGACCCATTACCTTTTCCTATTTATGACATAGTCAATGCTCGTGCCAAATTTCATGTTTCTACGACATCGGGAAGTGAGAGAATTAGTTGCAATGATGGAAATCGAACGATCCACGTGGGGGGGTCGTAACTGTCGACGACGCACGCGCGCCATTTATCGTAGCATAAATGTACTATGCCTATAATCTTCCCAGGAGTGTACTCAACAACTTCCCAAAGTTTCATGGCGATCGGATGAATGGTGTAGTAGCGCATGAAGGACAAACAGACAGACACGCAGACATACATTCAATTTTATATATATAATAGAAACGATGGACGATTCGCTGATCGCTCAGTGTAAATAGCAGCCGTTCAGTACTGAATGTCCGCTATGTTAAGTCAATGGAGAGGGGCGGGGGAGTGTGAGGCAAGAAATCTCCTCCAGCCTCCCCGTCCCACTGTTGGCCCCACAGGGACGGGTGTTGGGCATCATTTACCTGACATTCGTCCCGTCTAAATGGAACTTAAGACAGGAAGCGGTTAAGGAGTTAAAGTAGAACAACTATCTCTATTAGATGAATGGGGTTTAACGTTAAGAGATGAAGTAAAATCTTCTATGTGATATCCTATACTGAATCCTAGTTTTCTTCCCTGAAAGAGACCAAGGAATCATAATCTTACGATTCTGAGGATGAAGAGGGTTATGATTCAGAGTGTGCTTCTGCGACAGAAGAAGCTCTATTATGATTTGAACGTAGCGGTATTAATAAGGTTATAAAATTCCATATCTCTTCTTAGGATATGGATTCTCTTCTAAAGGCATCAGATGTATTATGGAGGTTGAAGAGGTTCATAAACCTTGTATGATGTATGACAAAATGTTTGTTTGGAGGTATTCGACAATAGATGTGTTTTCCCATAAGAAGTTATATACTTACCTGAATGGGACCCCCCCACCCCACCCCCAGCCCCACACACACGTGCTTACCATTCCATCGTCCTTGGATACGACAAATCCAGCCATCTCTGTTATTCATTTGCTGCACAGTAACGCATGTGGGCTTGTCAGGAACGCTTGTCTCCTCCATTGCACATGTGTGGTCCAGTCAATTTCGCTGACAATCCGGAGCTGATGTCGAACAGCAGCATCCACCGGCCGATTGTCCTCAGCTGAAGGGTAAGAGGGTGTGGGGGGCACTATTGTGGTCACTATTACTACTGGGGCAACTATTGGGGGTCACTAATTGTGCTGGGGCAAGTATTGGGGGCTACTATTACTGCTTGGGAACTATTGGGGGTCACTATTACTACTGGGAGTCTGCATTACTGCTGGGATAACTACTGGGGCTCTGTATTACTCCTGGAACAACTATTGGGGGTCACTATTACTGCTGCGGCAACTATTGGGGGGTCACTATTACTGCTGGGGCAATACTAGGGGTCTGCATTACTGCTGGGGCAATACTGGGGTCTGCATTACTGCTGGGGCAACTGTTGGGGTTCACCATTACTCCTGGGGCAACTGATGGGGGTCACTTTTACTGCTGGGGCAACTGATGGGGGTCACTGTTACTGCTGGGGCAATTACTGGGGGTCACTATTACTGCTGGGGCAACTGTTGGGGGTCAATATTACTGCTGGGGCAACTGTTGGGGGTCAGTATTACTGTTATGGCAATTGTTGGGGGGGTCAGTATTACTGCTGGGGCAACTGATGGTGGTCCGTATTACTGCTGGGGCAATTGTGGGGGGTCAGTATTACTGCTGGGGCAACTGTGGGGGGTCACTATTACTGCTGGGTCAACTGTGCTGGGTCGCTATTACTGCTGGGGCAACTGTGTTGGGTCGCTATTACTGCTGGGGCAACTGTGTTGGGTCGCTATTACTGCTGGGGCAACTGTGTTGGGTCACTATTACTGCTGGGGCAACTGTTGGGGGTCATCATTACTGCTGGGGCAACTTTCATGTGTGATACTGTCTGCGGAGCTGATGTATCTAAGTCAATCCTGTGTCATACATCTGCTCAGCTGATGTACCACTCAGAATCTGCTCAGCTACAGTAGTTCAGCAGATGTATCACCCATGATCGGTTTAAATACATCTGCTTACAGCAGATCCGCAGACGTATCTAAGCCGGTGATGGTCTGCAAAGCTGCTGCATCACACCTGATCCATCTCCATTGAACTAATAGACAGTCTCTCCTGGCCTCGCACAGCCCCTGCCCATGCCCTGCCCCCTCTAAGTTCACGCTACAGTAGGATAACGTCCTGTACTGTAGAGTGAACTTAGAGCGGGCGGGGCCAGGAGAGTCTGACGTTTATTGCAATGGAGGTAGGCAGGGCCTGGACGGGAGCTGTGCCGGCCGGGAGAAGCTGGTCTTCATGTCAATGCGTCCTGCCATCATCGGGAGTACGCACACAGAGGGGGAAGGCGCAGGTATTGTGAGATTGCAACACAACGGCGCCATCTTTGAAAACTGCTTTCAACATCAGTTTACGGAGTAAGAAACAGACATTACAGCTGATATGCCGGCCATTTTGAACCCATGTATGCGGTGCTTTAGAGTGCTTAGTGAAAGGAAAGCAGTGTTATTATGAAACAATTTCACCCTGTGTGGCCGGACAACCCCTTTAAGCCCTATGACAGGGGATGGGATGGTCCCTCAAGCTGTCTGTTTAGATATATGCTCATAGCTGTTAAATTGGTAACGGCTACAATTGGCGCTAACTCCAACTGCAGCCATTGCTGGCGGTTGTTGGCTGTTGGAAACAGCTGACGCCCACCGGGTATGGAGCGGACTCCACTCCAAAGTTCGCCTCATACACCTGTGACCGTATTTTGTATATTTACACTGTGCAGTCGAGACGGGGATAGAAGATCATTCTGAGAATCAGATGGACTTTCTTGTTAGGTCTCGTTTACACACTTGTAATTGACATCCATGTGCTTTTCATCAAACAGCACACAGATGCATAATCGCCATAGTAGCCAATTAGGTTTATTCACACAATTTTTCACATAATCGTCCATGTGAAAAAAGTCACACCATGTGCCATTCTGGTCCGTTTCATGAAGAGAATGGCCCATTGAATGTCAATACGTAGAATGACAACAAGTGACTCAATAAAATGGAGGCACATACAGAGGACATAGAAATGGGGCAGTTTTCTCAGTCACGAACTTCTCAGATAATACCTTGCGCTCTGGCTATATAATAATCCAGCTTGAAGTAGGTAAACCTAAAGCTCTAGAGGACTTCTGCCAACAACACTGAATTTCCATAGTCGGTTATCGTCTCACTAAAAACCTGAAGATCTTTTCTGATTTCCTAGTTGCATTATTATATGGAGCAGCCCATTTAATCTAATGTAAAAATCGGACAGCACATGGACGGCACCTCTATGTGGTCTGCGGGTTTTTCTGTGGGCACACACCTCACAGTCCGCCGGGGTTGTCTGTCCTGCCAGTCATGGAGTATCATTGTTGCCAAGCCACTGCTTTTTTTGAAGACCTTGAACTGGGTATTTAATCACAGAGACGGGGAAGTCTATATATAGTATATAAGAAGCCCTTCACAGATATAGACTAAAATAGTACATTTTATTAGAAACTCTTTAAAAACACATGGGCTGACCAACAATACAGACCAACATAAAAAGACACACCAAAAGGAAGAGGAAGGATGTAAAAGTGCAACTTGTAACCATGAAGGTGTGCACAGAGTTCATCCAGTAGCAAAGGTCAGTATCAGGTAATACATGAGATGTATATGCTAATATGATACACTTAGTGACTCGTCACAGTAATGTGCGGAAAGTCACCCGGCTCATGTATTTAAGTAACGACTAGTGACAGATGGCACGTCACAGAGATCGTTGAGGTGCAAGCTCCATATATAATGACAGAGGTCAGTATTACGTGCATATGATTTAGTGATGCACCTAAGGACTAGTCACAATGATGTGTGAGAAGTCACATGGCTCAGGCTCATATAATTAAGCACCGACTAGTGACAGATAAGTCACAAAAATCGTTGAGGTTCAGGCTCACCGCGCTTCCCCAATCCCTTGGGAGAGGTTCATCAGGAGCCACAATATTAAGCTGACCTTTTGATCAGAAGCCAAAGTATAAAGCTGACCGTTTGATCAGAAGCCACAGAGTGGAGCTGACCGTGCTATGCCAGGATTAAATTAGTGGTAGCAGATGGTTTAGATTACCAACAAAAATTCAAGCCTCTTAATTATTAGAATCAATGGTGTTAGAGTGGCAACTGAGCTAAAAAACTCTCAGATCACGCCATAGGTAGTTCTCAAATCCTTATTGCGATAGAACTCTTAGATATAGTCTACGCAGAGGAAGAAAAAAATGAGATGTAGAGCAGGCTAGGGCTCAAGTCTATTGAGCTGACTAGGTTTCCACAAGCCTATATGGCAGCATCTCCAGGCTGATCAATTTGGCAATGTGCACGTTTAACGCTTGAGCGTGCGGGTGCGTGGTGGCGTACTTGCGCTTGCGCTCAAACAGTGGCGCTAGCGACGTCTGGACGCTGCGCTGAGAGACATTGCTGGATGGGGCCGAGGACAGCGGAGGTGAGGGTGTGGGTGCAGGCCAGGAGACGGTAGTGCCTGTGTCCTCAGAGGGGGGTTGGATCTCAGTGGCAGGTTAGGGCACAGGGGGAGAGGCAGTGGTGCAAACCGGAGGCGATGAACGGCCTTCGTCCCACCTTGTGGGGTGCTTGGCCATCATATGCCTGCGCATACTGGTGGTGGTGGCTCCCAAGCTGATCTTGGCGCGACAAAGGTTGCACACCACTGTTCGTCGTTCGTCAGGCGTCTCTGTGAAAAACTGCCACACCGTAGAGCACCTTGACCTCTGCAGGGTGGCATGGCGCGAGGGGACGCTTTGGGAAACAGTTGGTGGATTATTCGGTCTGGCCCTGCCTCTACCCCTGGCCACCGCACTGGCTCGGCCTGTGCCCACACCCTGACTTGGGCCTCCGCGTCCTCGCCCGCGTCCACGTCCTCTAGGCCTACACCTACCCCTCAGCATGCTGTATTACCAGTAGTGCAGAAACAGAACGCTGTAATTAAATGTGCCACTTATTGGCCTGTGGTTGGAGGCTGACTTCGCTTACGGAACGCACAGCAGAGCCAGGAAATAATTTTGCGCAAGCCTGCTGTAACACTTAGCTGGCTGCGTATGAATTAGGAGGACAACTACACCCAGCACAGACCCAGTACACTGAGGACAGTCACAGGCAGCCCAAATAGATTTTTTTTCCCAAATGTTTTTGGAAAGGCCCACTGCCTATATTCAATAAATATATGTCTTCTGTCCCTGCCTCACCACCACTACTGGCCCTGGAGTATGTATAATTACTGCAGGGCGCAATGCTCTGCACGGCCGATATACAAAAAAAAAAAAAAAAAGTGCAACACTGCAAAAAGCAGCCTCCACACTACTGCACACGGTTAGATGTGGCCCTAAGAAGGACCGTTGGGGTTCTTGAAGCCTAAAATACTCCTAACACTCTCCCTATAGCAGCTCCAACACGGTAGCACTTTCCCTCAGCTATGTCAGAATGCATCTGAGGCGAGCCGCGGGAGGGGCCGATTTTTATACTCGGGTGACACCTGATCTCGCCAGCCACTCACTGCAGGGGGGTGGTATAGGGCTTGAACGTCACAGGGGGAAGTTGTAATGCCTTCCCTGTCTTTCTATTGGCCAGAAAAGCGCGCTAACGTCTCAGAGATGAAAGTGAAAGTACCTCGAACATCGTGTGGTACTCGTCACGAGTAACGAGCATCTCGAACACGCTAATACTCGAACGAGTATCAAGCTCGGACGAGTACGTTCGCTCATCTCTAGTCCTTATGTCAGGTCCCGACTTTTTCCTTTTTTAGTTCTGTTTCGTTTTCTTTCTTTCCCACTCCCCTTGTGTCCCAGTATTTCTTTGTTTTATGTGGGTATTGTTTGCGGTTTAAATGGGTTTCGGGGGGGGGGGGGGGCTATGATCTCCTGCAGTTTTTACTTATGTATATATTTTCTTTTGTTTGGGGGGCTTGTGTCTCCTGTGCTCCCGGTTTTGTTCTGGGGCCCTTTTTTCTGTGTCTGTGCAGGAGTATGGGGTTTTCCCTTGCTGTGGCTGCCGTTCAGCTCTTTCTTCTGTTGCTGTTGCGTTATTGGGGTTTTGTCAGGGCTTATATTTGGGTGGGGGTCCCTTATGGTCTTCTTTATTGTGTGCTTTCACTTTTTGTTTTTCCTTAGGTTTTGGTGTTTTTTTTTTTTCTTTTTTGGTTGGTTGGGATGGGACCCGCGGGGGGTCAGTGGTCTCCCCCTGTTTTTACTTTGGGGGTTTGCTTTTTGTGTAAGGCTTTTGGGCCTCTTGTGTCCCTGTTACGCCCAGGGCTCCGCTCTGCAGCGTCGGTGTGGCTGTGTGGTGTCCCCACACTCAGTTAATGCCTCTCGGCTCCTCTCCCTGTCTGTTGTGGTGGGTGGAGTTTGCCGCGGGTGTCGCGGCCGAAATTTAGGCCGCGGCTTCCGGTATCGCTAGGCCGCAGTATCCCAGTCGGCTCTCGGGAGGGGTATCACCAACCCAGGGGGCCCCTCGGGTCATCCGGACGCTTTCCGGGACTGTTTTCCCTGTGTGGTGCTAAATGGGGCTTGTCGCGGCCAGGTGGATGTGGCGCGGTTCCCGCCGCTGTCCGCCTCCGGTGCCCCGGCGGTCTTGTTACCTTCGGAGGGTCTCCCGCGGCCGCCTGCAGCCTCCCGACGTCCTCCTTTTCCTTGCGGCTTCAGGCGGGGTCAGGCGCGGCTCTCGCGACCGGAAATGCAGGCCGCGGCTGCGAGCGTGGCCGGTCTGCGGCGCTCCTGGTGTCTCCGGTATGTCTTGGATGGCGGCCGGTGGATCAGCTGGTCTTACCGGAGGTCTTTGGGGGAGGTAAGGTCCCGGCTGGCTGTGGGTTCTGCGTCCTCTGTCCCCCCGCGTCCACTTCCCGGTTCTCAGTTCCCGCGGGTCGCGTCGGGAGATTTACCGGAGGTCTTCCAGGCCCCTTGTCGGCATAGGGGGCTTCCGCCAAGCAAGCGGGGGAGATGTCCTTCCCCCGCAGCTGCTTTGTTTGGATTGCCAAAGGGTCCCGATGTCTTTGGGAGGTGTATGTGGCAGGAGCTCTATGAGACACGTCCTGCTCCCCCTGTGTCCTGGGCGGAAGTCTGCGTAGAAACATTTTAGTTTGTGATCGGTGTCTCTTGCTCCTCTACTTTTCTTCAGAATTTTTTGTCTTTGTTCCTTTTTTCCACTTCTAATAGCAAGGTTCTCAAATGTATTAATTAGCTGTATATTTTTACCTGGCCTTTCACTTCCCTTCCCATATTGTTCTAGTTTAAAGCTCTCCTAATGAGTGAAGCAAGGCGCCCACCAAATATATGCTTACCTGTTTTTGTAAGGTGCCACCTGTCTCTAGGAAGCAGTCCATCATATAGGTATTTCACTCCATAGTCTAGAAATCTAAATCTTTGCTGACGGCACCATCGATGTAGCCAGTTGTTCACCTCTAGAATCCTGCTCCATCTTCTTATTTCATGGCCATCCACTGGGAGGATGGATGAGAAGACCACCTGTGCTCCTATTTCCTTCACTTTCCTGCCAAAGTCTTCAAAACCTCTGATAGTTGCAAGGTTCTTTTTTGCAGTGTCATTTGTCCCTACATGTATTAGTAGAAATGGGTGTTGTTCTGTAGGACTGAAGAGTCTTGATAGCCTATCAGACATATCTTTAATCTGTGCACCCGGAAGACAGCAGCCCTCTTGCGAGGTTATGTCAGGTCTGCAGACAGCAGCTTCTGTTTCTCTCAATAGGGAATCCCCCATAACCAGCACTCTTCTCCTCTTCTTCCCAACACTTCTTTTTCTCCATCTAAGGGGATTCTGAGTTGTTTCTGGGTAAAGTCATTTCTTGATGTACCTCTTCATTGTTCTGCGTGAGAACCTGGTGTTGGTCCCTGAGCAGTATGGTTGCTGACTGACTCCTGATCCTCCGGCTTCTTAGGGGTCACATGCTTCCATTCCTCCGCTTCTGCTGGTACACTGCAAAATTTATTTTCCTTCAACATTTTGAAAACTCAAACCCCATTTACACGCAAAGATGATCGCTCAAAATTTGTTCAAAAGATAAGAATGACAGTTTGAGTGATCAATTTGCATAAGCTGCTAATGGGCACTAATGCCTGTTAGCAGCTTATTAGCTTTATTTGTATGTCAATGAGCCTCTGTGAGCTGTATGTAGAGAACAGCAGGTAGTCTGTTATCTGCATACAGCCCCTTTCTTCTGCTATGGGACTGCAGCTGAATACAAGGTCATCAGCGCTCCCGTGGAGAACACAGCTGTTCTTTGTGGTCCCTGCTATTAGCTCTTTGTCCGAACGATGGATTTTAAATTCAACTAAAAATCATCGTTCAGACGAAAAATAAAAGACAGTAGCATTCACACGCATTTATTATTGCTCTAAAGCCATCGTTTGAACAAATTTTGAGTGATAATTGTTGTTTGTAAATGGGCCTTTACTTCTGCTTTGTCAAGAAAATCCTCATCTTCCCTAATGAGTTTCAGTGTAGCGATTCTGTCGTAAGACTGTGCATCTTTTCCTCCAGTAGAGACACAAAAATTGCATTTCTGGCAGGTGAAGTTTGGGTTTTTCTCTAGTAGGTCTGTAAACATATAGCATATGTTGCAGCTCACCATATGGCTACTCCCATGTTGTCAGTTGATGTCCAAGTGGTGGGCCCCACTGTTTAGATATTGACAGGAAAGGCCATTAATTATCCCTCTCTATTTATCTATTGCGCTCTGTCTCTCTACGCTCTCTCTCTCTATGTTTGTCTCTCTACGCTCTCTCTCTGTTTCTCTGTCTCTCCATCGCTCTTTCTTTGTCTGTTTCTGTCTCTCTACCATTCTCTGTGTCTCTTTATTGCTCTCTTTGTCTGTTTCTCTATCAGTCTCCCTTTCTGTCGGTTTCTCTACGGCTCTCTCTTTCTCTCTATTGCTCTCTGTCTGACTCTCTATCGCTCTCTGTCTCTATCGCTTTGTTTCTTTGTCTCTTTTTCACTTTCTTTATATCACTCTCTCTCTCCATCACTTTCTTACTGTCTCTCTATTGCTATGTCTGTCTCTCTATCGCTCTCTCTTTCTGTCTATCGCTCTCTCTGTGTTTCTCTGTCTCTCTTTCGCCCTCTCTGTTTCTCTCTATCGCTATCTCTCTCTGTCTCTATTGCTCTTTCTCTCACTGTCTCTCTCTATCGCTCTCTCACTCTGTCTCTGTATCACGGTCTCTCTCTCTCTGTCAGTCTGTCTCTCTTCCGCTTCTAGATTGGGCAGTGTATGGTGCAGCCTAGCAGTGATGCTGTGTTGCTTAGCAGCGCTTCACTCATTCCAGCGCATGCCTGAAGCACAGCAGTGCCTCTCATAGATTTAACATTGTAATTTTCAACCCGCCTGACCGTCCCTGAATGTATTAAACTCACATGAGATGATTTTACGGCACCGGTGAGCATGTGTGTCATCTAATGACACCAACATCATACACCAAAGGTAAAGCAAAGAGGTCAAAGTGCGGTGCAAGAAAAAGCATTTATATTAAATTATTGTTTGGGGCAGAGGGTTGATAACTCTAAAAACTAAAATAAATTGGAACACTACTTTAAGGAAAGGCATGCATATATAGAAGAAAACCAGAGATTGCTGGCACTGCCCAAGTAATCCACGGTTGTCTGGGTTAGTTTTACAAAATTTACTCAGATGTAGGTTAAACAACACATTTCGAGATTGGACTAACCCCTCCTTCACCTGAGCGCATCTGATGAATAGGAGAGGTTTTATTTGTTTTTGTCAAAAGTGTGACAACTGTCCTGAAAGTGAAATGGTTAATGCAAGCTTGCCAGCTAAGGATAATAACTCAAATGCCCAATTGATTGAGGGTGGTTTCAGGGTCTCTCTACTCTTCTACACGTCTCTGATTTCACGCAGGCTTCATTTCTAAATCAAAGACTGCTGCAGCCAGAGAAAAGTCTTCTAAGCAAATAATCACTTTTGTCAAAACTCCCTGAACTTCCCCAAAAAGTCATTGAGGTCCTCTTCACAGTTTGAGAAGAGATGCTTTAAAATCACACATACAACAACAATTTCGATGAATAAAACATTGGACGACTTTCCCCGACTAATTAATTTCAGTTTTGAATACCCAGTTTGCCTTTTTTGGGGATAAGACCCACAGTAGCCAAAAAATTTGGATTTACCTACCTCTGAAAGATTTTAGTGTTAGAAAAACTTCCCAAATTCTTCCTGTAACTATCATATACTGGAAAAGGAATTGTGGAATCATTGCAATTAAAGGGACACTGTCATTTCTTCAGCTCGACAAACTACAATATGGGGCTCAAAGGTGAGGAAAAGGGGAGACTGGTGTATCATACTCACCAGGCGCCTCATTTCAGCACTGTGTCCCTGCAAAGTTGGTGCGTTCCAGCAGCTTGACTCTGTGCTCGCATCTCCCCTTCATCTCTATGGGAGGGGCACACTGAAAGAGTCAAGCTTCTGGCATGCACTAACTTTCAGCCCCATAATGTAGTTTATGTGGATAAATGTGTTCTATTATACATTTATCCAAACCAATTAGCTGTAACTTGTGAGCATGGACACCATCGGAGATCTGGCTGTCATCTCATATGAACATTTGAGAAAATGGTTCAAACAGTACGTATGTTCTGGGTTCCCCTTATATATCTAACAAGAGTATCTGTCTGTTTTGGCCCTCTGGCTACACACTATGACTATCCCTTTGTAAGAAGAAAGAAGGTTCTATTTCAGATGCAATTAAATGAATCTGTGTTAATACGTCAAGACCCAACATGTGTGGCAGTGCCGTCACAAACCGCATTGTCTCTGGCAAAGGATCAACAATGAAATGTTGCTGACCAATGTGACCCACCAGCAGGAAGAGGTTAGAAGACAGACCTAGAAGACCCTGCAGTTGCCATGTAAGACTTCATACTACCATCCTTCATGCAATCTTGGCATCAACTGCTTCCTTCTCTCTGCTCTTTAAGTGGCAAGAAAACAATCACAGAAAACGGATATATACTTACTGACTAAGGAGGGCATATAGCTGCATCCTCTCAGCATGCAGGTAGCAAACTACCAAATGAGGGAGCTAATTACACCTGTGTGGGACACCGATGAGACAGCGACTCACACTGCCTCTTAATATAGAGGGGGGTAGCTTGGTGTATACTCCCACACAGAATGGATACAGAGTGACAGACCTTCTGATATGTCCTGCCTCTATATTAGGAGGTTGTGTGAGTGGCTGTCTCATCGGTGTCCCTCATAGGTGCAATTATCTCCCTCATTTGGTAGTCTACTACCGGCATGGTGAGAGGATGCAGTCCTATGCCCTCCTTAGTCAGTAAGTATATGGCCATTTTCTGTGATTGTTTTTATATTTCCCCTTCTGTGATGTATTTATGTGGCAAGAAGCTACATTTTTCTATTCGTTAAGACATTATTTTCAAGGGCATCAGTCATAAGGGCAGACATGAGATAGCGAGTACAGTATGCAAATAACTCTGGATGAGCCATTTCAGCCAATTACATGTGCTGAAGGAGCTCTTTTTGCCACCATAGACTTCAGAAATGAATGAATTTACACAGCCAGACGTTACGTCTGTCAGCAGTAAAAGCTAGAAGGGAGTTTCTAGTAAGAACTTCCTTTATAGCCATCACACTGATGAACAGAACTGGCTAGAAGGGAACTGCTGCATGGAGACTCCTAGAACCCAATGTAGGACTTCCCAGGAATATCTGCAGGATGCAGCAGCTGTCCATTGTATTAAGGTGGGTTCACGCGACCATACGGTAAAATGCAGCGTTTTACCAGTATGTGGAGCTGCCTATCACTGTGTTTGTGATCGCATATGCCTGCGCCTTGGCAGCATATCTCACACATGCCGTCATGCACAGGCTTCTGGGTTTCTTTTTTTTCAGCTTTTAACTCATGTTTCCTAGGTCATTTAATTTAATGCGCACCCATGGAGAACAATAGGGTTGTATCGTGCGTAATATGCAATGAAGCAGAACATGCTGCGCTCTTTTTTACACGCATTTAATAAACAATGAATATATGCAAGTGGGAATAGATCAATAAATAAATCAATGTACTTTCATTGACTCCATTCACCGCGTATCATGCGCACGTACATTGCTCCTGTGAGCCCGGCCTAAACTGGTCCGACAAGTTTTACACAGGTCTCAGTTACAATATGTTAAACTTATAAATTTGGGCTTTCTTGGACTATTACTTGAAACGACATCCAACTTACGTTGCAAACAGTAGCAGTCAAAAACCCCAATGAATCAGGACATTCCATTCTGGACAAGCATGATCAATCAATAGGTGCGTTATTACTAAGCTATGACGACAAAAATGCTGAGAAAATGTAAAGGATTATCTGCGTGTGTAAAAGGTCCTTACTGTCTGCTGCAGCGCATCCCGTAGTGCTTCCTGATTCTAAATGTCAGGACTAGAGGTGAGCGAGCATACTCACTAAGGACAAATACTTGAGCGAGTATTGTCCTTTTCGAGTACCTGCCCGCTCGTCAGATAAGATTTGGGTGCCAGCGGGGTGAGCGGTGTGTTGCGGGAGTGAGCAGGGGAGAGCGGGGGGGGGGGGGGGGAGATTTTGCCACCCGAATCACCGAAGGGACAAAAGGTTTCAATAAAGACTTATGGAACATGCTGTGAACCCTCCATGTAGTTGGCAAACCCAGTTCGTAGGCGAGCGGGTTTACCACGCGTGTGATGACAAACGGACCCACATAACGTGGCGCTAGCTTCAAGGATGGGACCCTCAATTTGAGATTTCTAGAAGACAGGTATACCTTCTGTCCCACCCTGTACGGTTCAGATACAGACAGACTCTTCCCACTACGCAACTGCATACGAGTCCCCGTTGCTTCCAAGTTTTTCTGTACCTCTTCCCATACTCCCCGAAGCGTATCTGTGGCGACATCCGCTGCCGGACAAACCGAAGGAGTAGGTATTGCTGTAAGAAAACGAGGATGCTGACCGTATACACAAAAGAATGGAGATACCCCAGTGGAAGAACAAGGGCGGTTGTTTAGTGCAAACTCTGCCAACGGCAGGAACTCTGCCCACTGATGAGCCTTTTCGCTAGCAAATAACCGTAAATATTGCACTAAATCATGGTTCTTCCGCTCAGTCTGACCATTAGTTTGCGGGTGGAATGCTGACGAGAAGGAAAGCGACGTTCCCAGGTTTCTACAGAAGGCACGCCAAAACTGCGACACAAACTGAACCCCGCGATCAGATACAATATTTTGGGGCACCCCATGTAGACGAATTATTTCTGTTACAAAAATCTTGGCAAATTCTTTTGCCGAAGGTAGCTTCTTTAACGCCACAAAATGTGCCATCTTTGAGAACCGGTCGACCACCACTAAGATAGTAGTGCACATCTGGGATTCTGGTAGATCAGTGATAAAGTCTACCGATAACTGCGACCATGGACTGGAAGGAACCGGTAGCGGTCTCAGGGGACCCTCCGGAGGACGCCGTCGACTCGTTGCGAGCACAGACCGAGCATCCCCTAACGAAGTTGCGGATCTCCTGAGCCATGCCTGGCCACCAGAAGTGTCTGGAACAAAGATCCAGGGTCCCCTGAAACCCTGGATGCCCTGCGAGAACCGACGAGTGAGATTCGTCCATGACTCGAAGACGTAAGGTCTCTGGCACAAACCATCTGCCCTCCGGCACCTCCGAAGGAGCGTCCTGCTGGGCATTCTGTAGTTGGGGGACGAAGTTAGACTCTACAGCTGCCACCACCACGCCAGGTGCCAAGATATTCTCGGGAGTCATAGTCTCACTTTCCGGCACCCCGAAACTCCGTGATAGGGCGTCCGCCTTCACGTTCTTCTCCCCTGGGATATATGTCACGACGAAATTAAACCTGGCGAAGAACAACGCCCACCTGGCTTGACGAGCTGTGAGTCTTTTAGCATTGGCGAGATATACCAGATTCTTATGATCAGTATACACGGTAATTGGGTGTCTAGCAACCTCAAGATGGTGTCGCCACTCTTCCAAAGCCCATTTGATAGCCAGTAATTCACGGATACCTACGTCGTAGTTGCGTTCTACTGAATTAAACTTCCGCGAGAAGAACGTGCATGGGCTATACCCAGATCTCCCACTGACCTCCTGCGACAATACTGCTCCTGTCCCCACCTCAGACGCATCTACTTCAATGAAAAAAGGTAGTCGTGCGTCCGGCTGTATTAGCACCGGGGCAGTCGTAAATGCCCTCTTTAGCTGACTAAAGGCCTCAAGGGCTGCCGGCGACCATTTTACCAAGTCGGCGCCCTTCTTAGTCAGGTCGGTCAGGGGTTGAGCAATAACAGAGTAGTTTCTAATGAATTTGCGGTAAAAATTTGCAAAACCTAAAACCCGCTGGAGAGCCTTAAGGTTGTCTGGTCTGACCCAATGGGAGATTGCAGCTACTTTATCAGACTCCATCTGAATCTCCGTGGGTGAAATCACATAACCAAGGAAAGATACTTTTTTAGAACCAAAAGTACATTTCTCGGACTTGACAAAAAGTTGGTACTCGCGCAAACGGATCAGAACCAACCTCAGGTGCTGCAAATGTGTATCCCAGTCAGGAGAATACACCAGAATGTCGTCAAGATAGATGACCATAAATACCCCCAGGAAGTCGTGAAAGACAGCGTTCATAAACCCCTGAAACACAGCGGGAGCGTTACAAAGTCCAAACGGCATGACCAGACATTCAAAGTGTCCTAACGGGGTGTTGAACACCGTTTTCCATTCATCTCTCTCTCTAATCCGAATTAAATTGTAAGCCCCCCGCAAGTCCAGTTTGGAGAACCAGTGGGCTCCTACCGCCTGATTCAACATGTCAGGAATTAGGGGCAAGGAGCACTGGTTCTTCACTGTTATTTTATTCAAGGCCCGATAATCCACACAAGGCCTTAGTGTCCCGTCCTTCTTCTCTACAAAGAAGAGACCTGCCCCAGCAGGGGACCTGGACGGCCGGATATGTCGGTTGGCCAGAGCCTCCGAGATATAGGACTTGAGGGCTTCATGCTCACGGCCTGACAAATTGAAAATGGCTCCCTTAGGGATGGGACTGTCGGGAATCAGATCAATACCACAGTCCCACTCCCTATGAGGAGGCAGAGCCTTAGACAGTTCTCTGGAGAATACATCCTGAAAGTCTGACAAATACTCCGGAATGAGCACAGTATCTGCGGAGCACACAGCTATGGTAGACAGGTGATTATGACAGGATGATCCCCAATGAGTCAATTCCCGGGTGGACCAATCAAATTGGGGGTTGTGCAGTGCCAACCAGGGCATACCAAGCACCACATCAACCGACATTTTTTCCATAACCAGGAAAGACAGTTCTTCCGAGTGGAGAACCCCCACCGTGAACTGTAATCCTGGGGTCCTCCATCGTACCAGGCCTGTAGAGAGAGGGGTAGCATCAATACTGGTAAAATGAATTGGCGTCTCCAGCGCCACAAATTCTGCCATCAAAGGTTTAACGAAACTCATGCTTATCAGGTTAGCGGCTGCTCCGGAATCAATAAACGCCTTACCGGGTCAGGAAAAATTCCAGAATCTAACCTGACAAGGTACCAACAGTTTAGGAAGTACCTGAAGTCCTAGGCGATCCTCCCTGCAATCGCCTAGGACTCGGAGCTCTTCCGCCGGTTCGGACTGTGAGCACTGAAGCCTCAGGGGGCAGGTGATCACCCGATGTCCAGCTTTCCCGCAGTAGAAGCAGAGATGATGCACCAAACGAATCCGGCGTCGCTCTTTGGGGTCCAGTGGGTCCACCTCCATTGGCTCAGGAACAGAGACAGGTACGGAAGAAGAGGGAACAGGACAAATGACCTCCCTGACCCTATGGGCCTGTCTATCCTGCTTCCTAGACCTGAGCCTCCTATCTGCCTTCACCGCTAGCTCCATGGCCTCCCTTAAGGACCCGGGAACGGGATGGGAAATCAACAGGTCTTTTACCGCATCCAAGAGGCCCTGCAAAAAGACGTCCTTCAGAGCGCTATCGTTCCATGCAGTATCCCCTGCATAGCGTCTGAAGTTGGAGCAATAATCCTCCACACAAAGCGACCCCTGGTGCAATGCCAACAACCGCGAAACCGCCAACCCCGCTCGGTCCGGTTCGTCGAAGATACCCTCGAGTTCCTGAAAAAACGAGTCCACGGACTGCAGGCAGGGGGAACCCTCGGGGATGGAAAAGGCCCATGTCTGGGCAGAGCCCCGCAGCAGGGACATTATCAGCCCGACCCTCTGAGCCTCCGACCCGGAAGAACGGGGACACATCCGAAAAAACAGGCGACACGCTTGTCGGAAAACAAAAAACTTGTTCCTCTCCCCAGAAAACACCTCGGGAAGAGGGCACTTGGGTTCTGGGCTGGTTGAGGCGTCCGGCCCTGCGACACCCCCCGCTGCTCCTGTGCCGCCATGCGGGCGGATAAATCCTGGATCACAGGCCCCAGGGCCTGCAGCTGGTTCGTGAGGGACCTGATCGCCTCCATGACAAACAGTTTTAAAGGGCCAGTTATTATTATGGCACTCTGCCCCCCGAGCGCCAGATGGGGTGCCCTGAACTTCCCGCACCCCACTGTCGTTGCCTACTTGCCTCGGCCCTGGCTAACCCCAGGCGGACAACTGGGTGGTGGTCCCTGTACTGGCTAGGGACCTGGCGACTACCACGATGGAACTAACTAACGGGGGACAGAGTGCCGACAGAAGAGGCAGGTGTAACAGACCAACAAAACTTGCTAGGTAAATCAAGGCTGGAGGTGGAGCTCACAGACAAACGCAAGGATACTGACAAGCAACTAGGGCAGACTGGAACAGACCTGACTAGAGGCTAGCAGAACCAATAACTGGCAGTGAGCTCAGGTCACTGCCAGCCTTTTAACTTCAAGCCCCCGCCCGGGGGCGGAGAGTGGGAGGAGCCGACTCTCCCACTGTGCATAAGGAAGGTGGGGGAGAGCGGGCGTCACCCTACAGGCGGACACGCCCACGCCGCCGCACGCTGGCTGCCCCACGCCGCCGGGAGAGCCCCGACTGCAGAGCTCCGGGACGCCGGAGTCGACATCGGAGCTGAAACTAGTCCTCTGGACCTGTGATTTTTATATGCACAGATTACAATAAAAGGAGTTTTTATTCACGGCACTTCAAGTTCCCACCTGTTTGATTCTGCTTTAAGTAATCTAATTTCCTTCCATGATAGAATCACTGACTGGATTGTCCAGGGAAATGTGCTGGATATAGTATATCTTGACTTTAGTAAAGCATTTGACAAAGTATCTCATATCATCCTTATTGACAAAATAATCAAATATGGGATGGCAAGGCAACTGTTTGGTGGATTGACAACTGGCTAAGTGATCGTATTCAAAGAGTGGTCATAAATGGCAGCACATCCAATTGGAAGAATATTTCGAGTGGGGCACCACAATGCTCTGTCCTGGGCCCATTGTTGTTCAACATTTTTATAAATGATCTGGGGGAGGGAACTGAGGGAAAACTGATCAAATATGCTGACAGTACAAAGCTAGGAGGGATAGCTAACACCAGGAAAGAGAGAGAGACTATTCAAAAAGATCTAGACAAGCTTCAACAGTGGGTGGTGACTAACTGAATGGTATTTAACAAGGAGAAATGCTAAGTCCTACATCTGAGCGAGAAAAATGAAAAAAAGCACATACAGAATGGGAGAAATTGGGCTAAGCACAAGCACATGTGGAAAAGACCTGGGTATACTAATAGATCATAGACTGAGCATGAGTCAACAGTATATCTATCTCCTGCCCCAGCAGTTGTCTTCTGTGTTCTGAAAGCTGGGGATTGAAAAATCCCTGTCCCTAGAAAGTGCTGGTGTCACTGGTTAGAGCGCTGAGCCACTCACAGGCAGCGCTTGGCCAATGAGAGCAGCGCTTTCTGGAGGCAGAAAGGTTGCCCCATGATCTATCTTCATACACACCCCGACGCTGCAGGACGTAAATGTACGTCCTGTAGAGTTAAGGGGTGAAAAAAGGCACCCTTCAAAGTTTTCAAAACAGCATTTACAGTCTGCTAGGTCTTTAGGTGTTTCAGAGGAATTAAAACAAAGTAGAGGATAAATTTAAAAACGTTTCCCAATTGATTTTGTAGTAGTAGCAGTTTGGATTTAAAGTATATAAAATGCACATTAGTATTATTTATAGACCACACATAGAATATTGTGTACAGTTTTGGGCATCGGTACTGAGGAAGGCTTTGGCCACCGGCAGATGGGCGGAAATTCCGCGGCGGGATTCCCCGCAGAATTTCTGCCCCTGGACGCCTGCATAGGATTGCATTACAATACACAATCCTATGCAGACGGCCGCGGTTTGTCTGCGCATAATCCCGCGCAGCAAACAAACCGCGGCATGTTCTAATTCTGTGCGGGGCTCGCAGCCGGATCCAACCCGGCCGTCTGCAGGCAGCCTTTATCAGACCTTGAACAGATCAAAGGCAGGCAACTAAAATAATAAATGGAATGGGCAGACTACAATACCTAGGGTCAGTACAGAGATATCTTCATCATCTATTATACCCAGGACAGTAACAGGAGGGCGCACTAATAACTATGTATAAATATATCAGGGGTCAGTACCGAGATCTCTCACATCATCTGTTTATGCCTAGGACTGTAACAAGGGGCAATCTAATAACTATGTATGGATCTATCAGGGGACAATATAGAGATCTCTCCCATCATCTATTATACCCAGGACTGTAACAAAGGGAGCGCTCTAATAACTATGTACAGGTGCTCCCCGACTTGCGAACAGGTTCTGTTCCAGGAGCCTGTTCGCAAGTCCGTTTTGTTCGCAAGTCGAACAAATGGTTGTATGGAGGGGATCGCGGGTGGATCCCGCTCCATACAACGTCTCGTGCAGGCTGTTCTTACAGCGGGCACCCGGCGGCAGCAGTTCCGACGAGCCGCGCCGCTTGTCAGAACTGTTAACACTTTAAATACCGCTCTGACAGCGGTATTTAAAGTGTTGACAGTTCTGACAAGCGGCGCGGCTCGATGGAACTGCTGCCGCCGGGTGCCTGCTGTAAGAAACAGCCTGCACCCGACGTTCAGGGGGCCCGTACAGCGTCCCACGATGAGATCGCGGGATGCTGTGTGGTTGCTAGGCAGCCGGGGACCTCCTGAAAGGCCCCAGGGCTGCCTATGCAGAGAGCCTATCAAGCGCACGGCTTGATAGGCGCTCTGTATAGACAGCCCTAGGGCCTTTCAGAAGGCCCCCGGCTGCCTCGCAACCGCGATGTGACCGGACAGGCTTCTATCAGGCTTGATAGAAGCTTGTTCGATCCCTGCACAGTATGATGTACTGCCATAGCATGACATCATACTGTGCTGTACAGATAGTTCGTATCTAGCGAAATTCGTAACTCGAATGTTCGCAAGTCGGGGACTATCTGTATAGATATATCAGGGGACAATATAGAGGTCTCTCCCATCATCTATTATACCCAGAACTGTAACAACGGGGCATTCTAATAAATATGTATAAGTATATCACGGGGCACTACAGAGATCTTTTCGCAGAGTGTAAGCTCGCTCACGAGCTGAAGGTTGCAAGTTCAATCCCCGTGTGATTCAAGTAACCGGCTCAAGGTTGACTCAGCCTTCCATCCTTGGTGGGGGGTAATAAATAAATAAATTACCTGAAAGCGTTGCGGAATAAGTTGGCGCTATACAAATAACAAGATGTATCAGGAGACAGTACAAAGATCTCTCCGATCATATATTATACCCAGGACTGTAACAAGGGGGCACTCTAATAACTAGGTATAGATATATCAGGGGACAATACAGACATCTCTACCATCATATATTATACCCAGGACTGTAACAAGGGGACGCTCTAATAACTATGTATAGATATATCAGGGGTCAATACAGAGATCTCTCCCATCATCTATTATACCCAGGACTGTAACATGGGGGTGTTCTAATAACTATGTATAGATATATCAGGGGACAATACAGAGCTCTCTCCTATCATCTATTATACCCAGGACTGTAACAAGGGGGCGCTCTAATAACTATATATAGATATATCAGGGGTCAGTACAGAGATCCCTCCCATCATCTATTATACCCAGGACTGTGACAAGGGGGCGCTCTAATAACTATGTATAGATATATCAGGGGACAATACAGAGCTCTCTCCCATCATCTATTATACCCAGGACTGTAATAAGAGGGTGCTCTAAGAACCATGTATAAAAATATCAGAGGTCAGTACAAAGATCTCTCCAATCATTTATTTTTACCCAGGACTGTAACAAGGGGGAGCTCTAATAACTATGCACAGATATATCAGAGGTCAGTACAGAGATCTCTCCCATCATCTATTTATACCCAGGACTGTGACTGTAACAAGGGAGCGCCTTCTACATCTGTAGGAAAGAAAGTTTCTACAGCAACATAGTAGGGGGTTCTTTACTGTAAGAGCAGTGAGACTCTAGAACTCTCTGCCTGAGGACGTGGCGATGGTGAATTCGAGAAAAGAGTTTAAGAGGGGACTGGATGCCTTTTTTGAACATTACAATATTACATGTTAATTATTTCAAAAGTGTTGGTGATCCGCAGATTAAACGGGGAAAATTGCCTTTTAACTTATTGGGGTTTTTCTGCTTTCCTCTGAATCGGTGTTTCCCAACTCCAGTCCTCAAGGCACCCCAACAGGTCATGTTTTCAGGATATCCTATAGTAAGAACACCTGTGGCAATATCTGAAGCTCTAACAATAATTACATCACCTGTGTAATACTGAAGAACTCCAAATAACATGACCTGTTGGGGTGCCTTGAGGCCTGGGGTTGGGAAACACTGCTCTGCATCAACATTGGGGAGAAATAGACTGAACCAAATGGACAGAGGGCTTTTTTGGCCTAGCATAATATGTTACTATGTCCAAAAGGTATTGCTGCACCAGGTAAAAGTTCAGTAGGACAGTCATTAGGATGATGAGGAGGTAGCTAGCTGGTCAGCTTTTGTCTTGTTGAAAACACCCCTAAATCCTTTATAGAGTTCAGGCAGTTCTATTAAGTTGGAAGTTGATTCTCTGGAAGTTCCCTTCTGAGAGAGAATAGAATCCTTCAGCTGACAATTTGTTCAGCAGAATTCAGAGGTGACCTGACCTGCTGCAAAGATAATGCTTAGCCATATACCAGCTTCTGAAAGTGTTCTTGAGGAATCTTACCCATTCATTGTGGCCAGTGGTTTCCAGTTCACTAATATTCTTGAGTTTGTATGCTGCAGTGGTCTTCTTGAAATCCAACCAAAGATTTTCTATGGGGTTCAAGTCAGGAAACTGTAACAGCTACTCCAAAGTCTACCTGGACGTTGGAAATCGAGTCTTGGTGGCGTGTGCAGTATGCTTAGGGATCATGGTTCTGTTAGGAGGTACAGTGATGCTTTAACAGGTTTAATAGACTGAACTAGATGGACATAGGCTAAAAAAAGACATAACATACTATGTTACTATGTATTATGCTTTAAGGTATTTTTTATAAAATTTCAATTATACATTGTTCTTATTGTCAAACAGTTTTTAAGTTTACTAACATTTGAGGTCCCTGTGACATTGTTCTCGCCACTGTTATTCTCTCTGTCATATTAAAGTGAATGCCTCATCAGAAAATGACCTAATGTATAAATCAGGATTTCATCTTGAGGCCTCGATCACACGACCGTTTTTTGGTCCGATCTGCAGACACGCTTGCGATCTGCAGATCTATATGGGATCGGTCATATGTCCACTTTTTATGCGGATGTGCAATCAATTATAGGACACAACGATTCGCAGAACGCGCCTATGTGCATTCTGCGCATCGCTGTGTTCTATATATGCGCTCAATGGGGCCGGCGGCAGCAGCGCCGACTCCATTGAGAACATATACTAAAGATCGTTCTCCCCTGCCACAGCTGTAACAGCTGTGGCAGAGAAGAACGATGTCGCCCATTGAATTCAATGGAGCCGGTAATACAACCAGCTCCATTGAAAGCAATGGGCTGCCGGCGAGCGTGGGATGAATTTTCGGGAAGGGCTTAAAAATATAAACCCTTCCCTGAAAATCATCCTAAAATGTGTAAAAATAAAAAAAAAATGTATACTCACCTTTTCCCTGCAGCCGGAGTTCAGCCGCGTCAGGCCGGCAGTTCTCCTGAACTGCTCTGTGTAGTATTCAGCAGGTGGGGATTTAAAATCCCCGCCTGCTGAATGGGCTGCCTCTGATTGGTCACAGCCCTCACTAATCAGAGGCAGTTCTCACTCACCCATTCATGAATTCATGAATGGGTGAGTGAGTGCCGCCTCTGATTGGCTGAGCACAGGGACCAATCAGAGGCAGCTCCCAGCTATTGAATGACAGCTGAGAGCTGCCTCTGCACCAGTGAGATTGGAGCTGACTATCAGCCAATAGGGCACTAGCTGACATCAGAGCTAAGCTCTAGCCTAAGAAGAGAGGGAGAAACAGGGTTTCTCAGACGTACAACACCTTCTGTGTCCAAGGACGGCACATAGACAGGTGAGACAGGACAAGTGCTGCTGTGAATGCTCTGTAGGAACCACTTGGCCATTACATTGTGTTTAGACACAAAGATGATTGCTCAAAAGATGGCTTTTAAGCGATCATTTTGCATAAATTACTAATTGGTTCTAATGCCTAGTAGTACCAATTAGTAGCGTGTGAGCCACCAGGAGCTGAATTTATTCAGAGGACCGCCTGCTGTTCTCTGAATAAATTCCTTTTCTTCTGCTGGTGGGGATGACAGCTAAGAACAGCTGAGACAATCAGCTGTTAACAGCAGTCCCCAGGCAGGACACAGCATGCGGTCCATCTTATCAGCTGTTCTGCTGAATTATAGATTTCAAGCCGAACTGAAGCCCGTTGTTCGACAGAAAACTGAAAGATGGGCACATTTACACACAAAGATTATCACTCAAAAGATGGCTTTTGAGCGAATTTTGAGCGATAATCGTTGTGTCTAAATGGGTCTTTACTTTTTTCCCCTGTACTGTGAATGACTGCTCAGTAAGGCCGCCTGCACACGGGCGGAAATTCCGCGGCGGGATTTCCGCCACTGTAAGCCTGCATAGGAGTGCATTACAATACGCACTCCTATGCAGACGGCTGCGGTCTGGCCGCGCAAAATCTCGCGTGGCAAACAAACTGCGGCATGCCCTATTTCTGTGCGGGGCTCCCGGCCACCGACTCCGGTCTGCGCATGCGCCGGCAGCCAGCACATGAAAGAGTCGGGGCCGCCGGGCGCGGGTGAGTACGTGCTCGTCCCTGCAGGCGCTCGGGTCGGGATCCGACCCGCTCGTCTGCAGGCGGCCTAAAAGACATGGTACGGCTGTTTGTGTGTTATTAGTTGTAGACTGTATGTCTATGTTTGTTACTTAAATAACAAACAGATCACATTTTATTAATCAATGTAAAAATCTAGGTTATTCCAAAGGGTTCACTTACTTTTCTTGCAACTGTAGGTTGAAACCTTAACATCACCCTTCACTGAATTAAAGGGGCCTAGCTGGAACCCTGAAAAATAGCCCCTTACCAATACACCACTGCCACCAAATTCTACAATAGACCTTATATATTGCAGTGGGTAGTGTACTCTGAGTATCCACCAAACCACATTCATCCATCAGACTGCTAGCTAGTGAAAGAAGACTCGTCACTCCAGAGCTCCCGAGTTTAGTGGTGCTTTACAACACTGCCATCAACGCCTGGCATTGTGCTTAGAGATCTTCGGTTTGTATGCCGCTGCTTAATCATGGAAACCCAATTCATGAAGGTCCTGATGCACAGGTTTTGTGCTGATATCACTTCTATAGAAAGTTTGGATGGACCGTAAGTGAGGCAACTGTGTTCAGACAACTTCTCACTATAAAAAACAAACCCTCCAAATAGGGCCTTAAATATATTAGAGCACAATAATTGCCCAATTCTTGGGGGTCCACATAGTCTGAACTGTACTGACTATTACGTGGTTAAAACTAATGCAAACTGATCAGATATTCGAAGTTCGAAAAAAAGTGTGACTGATGGTGTGAAGATGATAAAACAATGTTTCCTTTTCTTATCTAGCCATCTTCAGCTATAGTGACATATGAAAATCCCGTCTACGTGGCTCATGTTTCCCCATGACTGGATGTCATTCTACGCTGGCGAGATTTGCACCTGTCTCTTTATTTTTAGCCGTTCACTGCATGCCAGCGGGGTGTGGACATGTGGCGAGGGTCTGAGTGCTAAAGGTAAGGCGGCCTTTTTCTTTCTATTTTTCGCAAATGTATAATTTTAGAGTTAATATATGAAACAAATACTGAGAACCTTCTGGGGCATCAGAAAACGAGGCATGAATCATAAAGCAGTCCTGTGTAGCCGTGTGAGACAGATCTTGGGTCTATATTCAGTAAGCCGGCAGTCACTTAAGTTAACAAACTCCTTCGAATGCAGTGGACCCATCTAAAAGCAGGAAAGTAGCAGGTTCTAAGGGAAGCCGCTGTCCCGGATGTCATCCATTCATTGGTGTTCTCTTCATACTGATACAGCTCATTATAAACCCTTTTATACAGTGTAGAATGGTTTCTGTCAAAGAGGTTTGCATTGCATGGTGTCCTCGCAGTGTGACTATACCTTCGCCAAGCAGGATCATTTAATTCATTTTCATTATGTTTCAGCTAAATGCGAGCTGTAATCTGATGGCCGCTGTTTACAACCGCTGTTTATAACGGCATTAGTTATATCTGGAAAATTTTCCCTATATTCTTCTGCAATCACTTTATGAGTACCCTTTCTTTGTGTTTTCCTATGTAATTAATAATTTGTATCTGAGTCAATTGTGTATGTAACATAGTTTGTTAGGCTGAAAAAAAAACAAAAGTCTATTTAGTTAAGCCTGTTTTCACCCCCCTTGTTGATCCAGAGGAAGGCAAAAAAAAAATACATTAAGGCAGAAGCCAATTGAGAACAATCCCTGGATCAACATTGAAAAACTTCCTACCTGACTTTAAGACCGTCAAATGGAAAATACTCAGGTCATCAACCATTCTAGTTATTTAATGTCTATATCCTGTAATGTCGTAGTGCTCTAAAAAAGCATCTAGCTCCCTCTTAAACTCCCTTACCCATTTTGCCATCACCGCGTCCTCAGGCACAGCGTTTCACAGTCTCACTGCTCTTACAGTAAAAAATCCTCTTCTGTGTTGGTGATGAAAGCTTTTTTCCTTTAATTGTAGAAAATGCCCTCTTGTTACCCTCACAGTCCTTGGTATAAATAGATCCTGGGAGAGATCCTTGTATTATCCCCTAATTTATTTAGACATAGTTTTTTAGTCGCCCCATAACCATCTTTTTTTTGCAGCAATGGTACACATTTTGACTTTTTTTAAATGCTGAATTTACTGTGGCAGTGTGTTCACCGGCCTGCAGCGCTGCAGAGTGATTACCGGCTGGGGAGCTGCGGCACCTCGGACAGTAATCGCTTTAATGGTAAACAGACGTCACCAGAAAGCGGGACAAAAGGGTGTCCTGCTGGGCTTGCGGCAGAAAGCGGGACACAGGGCCCCAAAACGGGAGTGTCCTGCCTAAATTGGGATGTCTGGTCACCTTACACACAGTTTTGTAGGTAAAACTGCTGCTCACATGCAAAACTACATACATGTTAAAAGTCAGTTTGAAAAAACTGCATTCTCATGCTTTTTTCGGCCACTCTGTGGCTGTTACATGTAATTTCACCCTTTACAGGATATGCCATGACTGCTGCCTTTGGAATCCTCACCTACTATATCAGCTGATTGGGGGTCCAGCAGTTCTCACCTGCCGGGTTCTTCATATACTTCAGTGGAAACTAGGCTGCACACAAATGTAGCCACCATTCCATTGATGTGTATGGAGAATTCGGTAGCCGGAAATTTGCAAACAGACATTAGGTAATATTTGCATTTGAGTGTACATTGGGCCTCCAGAATGATTTTTACTGGTAGGCCTTAACACCCCAAATGTAGCCGAGTGCCTGGAGATTTCACAAGGGGCCGCGGTATGTGGTCCCTGGTCATATGATTGTCGCTATCCAATGGATAACTGCGATCACGTAAAAGTTTTTAAAAAGTTAACATTTCACCTTGAGGGGAGGTGAAATTACCTACCTAAGGCCTTCGGCAATGTCCCCCGATGGGATCTTTATCCCCAACTTCGGCACATGCGCCCATCTGCAAAATGGGGGTCGTAAGCGCAAAAGCTGGAGAGGGCCTGGGTAATTTAAAATCTCCTTGCTTCTGGCTACTAAAGGTAGCCAAGAGCCTGGAGCAGTATCCGAGTGCCAACTGATAATGGCGATCACGTAAAAGGTAAAAAAAAGTTTCGGTTTGGGTCCCATTGTGCATACAGATATAAGATTAGGGCCACAATGGGTATGTGTCTGAACAAGGGACAATCAGGGGGTTCCGTTTTGGGGTGCAAGTCTTCATTCATATGTGTGCTATACAAAAAAAAAAAAAGTTTTTAAAATGACACAATTGCAAAACAATTGAAAATTATAATTTTCCCTTCCGCTTTGCTTAGATTCATTCAAATACTGTGGGGTCAAAATACGCAGTACACCACTAGAGGAATTTGTTAAAGGGTCTAGTTTTCAAAATGGGATCATTTGTGAGGGGTTATCCATCATTTTGGCCACTCGGGTTCTCTCCAAATCTTCTTTGGGGCCTAAAACACCTTCAGGGCTTAGTCACACGGGCGCCCGTGTGACTGAGCCCTTACTGCAGGAAGAAGGCGGCCGTACTTCGAGACGGACGACTCCCCACAGCGCTGAAGAAAGAACACATGACCGGCAATGAGGCCGGTCACATGTTCTTTCTTCCAGCGCTGCAGAGAGACGTTTGTCCTGAAGTGCGGCCGTCTTCTACCTGCAGTAACACGTGCACCGATGCACCCGTGTGACTAAGCCCTCAAGCTAAATGTCTGTTCTGAAAGTCACAGGCTGCTCCTTTCGCTTTGGGCCCCGTTGTGCATATGGACATAATATTAGGGCCACAACGGGTATGCTTCAGAATGCAGAACAAACAGTGGTATGCATTTTGGGGTGCAAACCCTATCCTTATTTTCATGTGCACTATAGAAAAAAAACTGTCTTTAAAATGACATGTTTGCAAAAATATGAAATTAACTCCTGAAAAGAAACTGTGGTGTCAAAATACTCCTGACACCCCTCAGTGAATCTATTAAGGGGTGTAGTTTTAAAATGGGGTCATTTGTGCGGGTATCTATCATTCTGACACCTATAAGCCTTTGTAATCTTGGCTTGGTGTAGGAAAACAAAATGTTCCTTTAAATGTTAAATTTGTAGGTCTCCTAAATGGTTAAAAAACACCTAATGTTTTTCTAATGTGCTTCCAGAATAAAGTAAACAGATAGAAATATATCTAAACAATTTCTATAGTATGCTTGCACATATTTGACATATTACAGTTGAAAAAGTTTTTTAAAATTTTCCCAATTTTGTTGCTTTTAATAAATATACACAAATTCTAAGTGTCTATTTCACCAACTAAATGAAGTACAATATGTGGCGAAAAAACAATGTCAGAATCACTTGGATATGCAAAACCTCTTATGGAGTTATTCTATGTTAAAGTGACATGTCAGATTTCTAAAATTTGGCTTTGTCACTAAGGCAAACAGGCTTCGTCACTAAAGGCTTAACAAGAGATACTGTACACCTGCTTCACCATTCTGTATGGGCACACTTTTCATTCTGTGTACTTGAGTTATTCATCTGAAGTAAGTGAATTGATTCATAAAAATATTCCTTTTAAATGTGAGACCTATAGATTCTCAGGAGAGATTTGTTTGCCTTATATGTACTATTGCACATAAGAATTATTTTCTAGTAGCAATATATATCCCTCCTTCAAACTTCAGCGAATGTATGGCTATATTTCCTACTGTTCCTGCGTTAATCCTGGGTGATTTTAATAATTGTCTGGAACCCTGTTTGGATAGATTTAATAAGGGTCTTTTAGTAGCTTCTACTTACCCTACTGCTTTCGCACGCCTATTGGTAGAATTAGGTCTATCGGATTTGTGGTGGTTGAGAAATCCAGAACTTCGAAAATATTTTTGCTATTCTAGCTCACATAATACACTTTCCAGAATAGATCTCCCGATAGTTACTCCATCTATGCCCCTCTATGCTCATAGAATACAGTATCTACCATGGACATTGTCAGATCACTCTACCCTTCATTTGTTAACTATAAATAGTAGGGGATTTACTTTTGATAGGATTTACCTTCCAAATTCTTTCTGATTGAACTTGTTTGATAATGCTAGGACAGAAAAGGTTTTACTGGAATTTTTTCTAATTAATATTGGTTTCTCTTCAGTGTCTGTGGTGTGGGATGGTATAAAGGCATGTATGCATGCTCATTCCATTCAGAAGATTAGTTTATAGCAGTCTAAATCTCTGGATGCTATTATGGCCCTTCAGCTACGAGTCTTAGGGTGGTTTCAGAATCTTTTGCCGGAGGTTCCCTTACAGATGTGGCTGAGAATACTGGAAGAAAAAATAATTTAAGGAGATTATATTTGAATCTTCAGGCAGAGCATCGAGTTTGGGGGGGGGGGGGGGGGCTGTTTTTTCACTCGATGCTGCCAAAGCTTTTGACAGCATCAAATGGAGTTATCTATGGGCTGTTCTTAATAGGATGGGCTTTGGTGAGAAATTTCAGGCATGGGTTAAATTGCATTATTCAATACCAAAGGCAAGAGTATTGGTAAACAACCGTATGTCTGGACAGATGGTGTTAGAGAGGGGAATGAGGAAGGCATGCCCCCTATCCCCTCTTCTCTTTGCCTTGGGATCGAACCCTTGGCTGGTTTGATAAGAGCACCTGATACAGTTGGACTACATTATAGAGAAACTGAGGAATGTGTTTCATTATACGCAGATGACTTGTTTCATGTATACAGGGCATGTGAATATGGGTCCTATTATGTCTATCTTTGATATATTTGGTAGGATTTCGGGTCTTACTATTAATCTGTTATTCTTTCCTTAGACCCTCTGCCAGCAGATTCTCCATTGCAACATATGCAATCACAAATAGTGAAGGAATTCAAATATTTGGGAATTGTGGTGTCTTCTAGACCTTAGGACTTTATTTCTGCTAACTTGCTTCATTCGTACGAAAGTTTGAGGATAAGGTCACGGTCTGAAGTTGTCTCCTCTTGTCGATAATTAGCAGGGGAAATCTTATTAAAATAATTTTCATGTCACAACTCCTTTTATATACTTTAAAACTCCCCGGTTTGGATTCTAATTTTTGTTTTATTCCATATGACAGTTAGGAGCTTATTATGGAATGAGAAATGTGCTAGAATTGAATTGGAGACCCTTTAAATGGATAAACTGTCTGGAGGGTTGGCAAGGCCAAGTGTTTGGATGTACTTTTTTCATCGCAATTGTAACAGATGAAGGGGTGAGGAGAAAGAAATGGGGTACGGTTCAATGTTAGATTAGTTTATAAAATGACAGGTTACAGACCCCCTGTAAGAGGGAGAGGGACGGAAGGAGGAAAAAGGGATTATATTCAACTATTATTGGAATGATTAAGGTATGGAATAAATTTAAGCAGATTTTACAACTAGATGGATTTACTACCTACACCTTCTTTGGAGGAATCCCAAGTTGCCAATTTTTTTAGGTTTGATGAATTTTCACCATGGGAGAAAAGGCGGGTAATGTTTTAGGACCAGGTACATCTTGGGGTTCTTTTTCATAGTTTTGAACAATTTAGAGAGCTTTATGATGATTCCCATAGCTACTTCCCTCAGTTCCTTCAACTACGGCATGCATTTGCTACTCAGGCCCGGTTAGGTATCTGTGCTCATGGTCCAACACCCTTTGGTGAATTTTCTTTGATCTTTGGGAGCCATGAAGAATGTAATATCTTATTTATCTAGAAAAATTCTTTCTTATTACTCATGGCAATTCCCAATAAAGGTAAAAGAAAAATGGGAGAAAAACTTTGCTCAAATTAGTTAAGATAAGTGGGCAATAGTGTTGCGTATGATTCTGATGTTATCTCTATCTGAAGGTCAAGAGGTATTGCAATTATATTTAGTAGACCTTAAAGTTGTTTAATTTAGGTATTAGATTTTTGGATGGTGCAGATTTGTGTGTAACTACATAGATGTTGGAGTGGAGTATTGGAGAAATGGGACTGATTAAGTTTGAGGAAATTTGGAGACAATGGTCTGGTATATAAAATCGGTAAGTCAATATTGAGTGTTGGTTGCATTGAATTAGTGAAGAAATGTTTGTGGTGTGTAGAGGAGGTGAGGGGGAGAGGTGAGAAGGTAGATGAAAATTAGTTTTCTAATTTTTTTCTGTTTTGTGTATGTTTAATAGGTTTTGTTGGGGATGGGGTAGGATATGATTCATTTATGTATCAATTAATTTATCCATTTAGTCATGTCTGACTCTCGGTGACTACATAGGCTAACATTCTTCATGCTTCCCTGTCAAGCACGGCTTCTTTTAGCTTATTGATGCACATATTAGTATCGATCCAGCGTGTTCTTTGTCGGCCCTTTCTTCTAGTACCACTGGTCATTCCCAACATTATTGACTTCTCCAGCGAGTTTGCACGCATGACGTGGTCGCATGAAGTCAGTCGCAATCCAGTGACTTTAGCTTCTATTGATGTTCCTGTGTTTTTTGCAGTCCAACACTTCTCTGTCTGTTACCCGGGCTGTCCATGGCATTCTTAATAATTTCCGCCCGCATCACATTTCGAATGCTTCGATACTCCTTCTGTCGGCCTTTATTACTGTTCGACTCTTGGACTCATGCATCATCATAGCAAAGACAATGGTTCCAACTAGTCTTCTTTTGATAGTTATTAGAGATGAGCGAGCACCAAAATGCTCGGGTGCTCGTTACTCGGGACGAAAATTTCGCGATGCTCGAGGGTTCGTTTCGAATAACGAACCCCATTGAAGTCAATGGGCGACCCGAGCATTTTTGTATATCGCCGATGCTCGCTAAGGTTTCCATTTGTGAAAATCTGGGCAATTCAAGAAAGTGATGGGAACGACACAGCAACGGATAGGGCAGGCGAGGGGCTACATGTTGGGCTGCATCTCAAGTTCCCAGGTCCCACTATTAAGCCATAATAGCGGCAAGAGTGCCCCCCCCCTCACAACAATTTTTACTTCTGAAAAGCCCTCATTAGCAATGCATACCTTAGCTAAGCACCACACTACCTCCAACAAAGCACAATCACTGCCTGCATGACACTCCGCTGCCACTTCTCCTGGGTTACATGCTGCCCAACCCCCCCCCCCCCCCCGCACGACCCAGTGTCCACAGCACACACCAAAGTGTCCCTGCGCAGCCTTCAGCTGCCCTCATGCCACGCCACCCTCATGTCTATTTATAAGTGCGTCTGCCATGAGGAGGAACCGCAGGCACACACTGCACAGGGTTGGCACGGCTAGGCAGCGACCCTCTTTAAAAGGGGCAGGACGATAGCCCACAATGCTGTACAGAAGCAGTGAGAAATATAATCCTGTGCCACTGCCATCAGGAGCTGCAGACGTGGGCATAGCAATGGGGAACCTATGTGCCACACACTATTCATTCTGTCAAGGTGTCTGCATACCCCAGTCAGACCGCGGTTTTTTATAAATAGTCACAGGCAGGTACAACTCCGCAATGGGAATTCCGTGTGCACCCACAGCATGGGTGGCTCCCTGGAACCCACCGGCTGTACATAAATGTATCCCATTGCAGTGCCCTGGACAGCAGAACTAACATCAGATTAAATGCAGGTGGGCTTCGGCCCACACTGCATGCCCCGACCTGACTGGGGTTTTTAATTCATAGACACAGGCAGGTACAACTCCCTATTGTGAAGTCCCTGTGGACCGACAGCATGGGTGGGTGCCAGGAAGCCACCGGCGGCACATAAATATATCCCATTGCATTGCCCATCACAGCTGAGGTAATGTCATGTTTAATGCAGGTGGGCTTCGGCCCACACTGCATGCCCCAGTCAGACTGGGGTTCTTTAGAAGTGGACACATGCAGTTACAACTCCGTGTGGACCGACAGCATGGGTGGCTCCCTGGAACCCACCGGCGGTACATAAATATATCCCATTGCAGTGCCCAGCACAGCTGAGGTAACGTCAGCTTTAATGCAGGTGGGCAAAAAATTAATTGGATTACACTGTAGGCGAGGGCCCCAAAAAATTGGTGTACCAACAGTACTAATGTACCTCAGAAAAATTGCCCATGCCCAACCAAGAGGGCAGGTGAAACCCATTAATCGCTTTGGTTAATGTGGCTTAATTTGTAACTAGGCCTGGAGGCAGCCCAGTTAAAATAAAAATTGGTTCAGGCCGAAATACAAAAAAAAAAAAAAATGTGCAACACTGCAAAAAGCAGCCTCCACACTACTGCACACGGTTAGATGTGGCCCTAAGAAGGACCGTTGGGGTTCTTGAAGCCTAAAATACTCCTAACACTCTCCCTATAGCAACTCCAGCAAGACAGCACTGTCCCTGATCTCTGTCAGGGCGAGCACCCACTGGCGTTTGCGTTCTCCGCGGGGAAAAAACGCAGCGTTTTTGCCGCGTTTCTCGCGTTTTTTCCGCGCGTTTTTCGCGGCGTTTTCGCGGCGTTTTGCGTTAATTTCCATTGACATTCATGGGTGCATTAGGAGAAAAATAGGGACACATATGTAACTGACAGTTCCTATGTTAAAAACGCAAACGCAACGCAAAAAAAACGCCAGTGGACAGGAACACATGTTATCTCTATGCCTGTGCAGGAAAAACGCAAAACGCAAAACGCAGGTAAAAAAACGCCAGTGGGTGCTCGCCCTCAGAATGCATCTGTGGCGAGCCGCGGGAGGGGCCGATTTATATACTCGGGTGACACCTGATCTCGCCAGCCACTCACTGCAGGGGGGTGGTATAGGGCTTGAACGTCGCAGGGGGGAGTTGTAATGCCTTTTCTGTCTTTCTATTGGCCAGAAAAGCGCGCTAACGTCTCAGAGATGAAAGTGAAAGTAACTCGAACATCGCGTGGTACTCGTTTCGAATAACGAGCATCTCGAACACGCTAATACTCGAACGAGTATCAAGCTCGGACGAGTACGTTCGCTCATCTCTAATAGTTATGGTGATAGTTTTGTTCTTCCAGATCTTATACATGCCAACCATGGCAGAGCAGCCCAATGCGATCCTACGTTTGAGTTCTGGTTTGATTTTATGTATGTGTAAGGGTGCGTTGACACGAGCGTGTGTGTATGCTTTAATACGCACGAACTTACGTGCAAAAAATGCGTGTGAACAAAGGTTTGTGCTTGTTATATGCGTGTAAGAACTTTGAAATTTGGCTGCGTGGAGCGCATATAGATGCGCTCCATACGTTGTGCTCTATCAGCATAGCAGAAAATATGCACAGCGCCAATAGTTAGGCATTGATAGTTCTAAGCGACATGATTTCTTTGGCGCCCCAGCGATATTTTGATTACTACCTTTCTTTCTTTACTCTGGTTTTTTTTTATTCTATTCTCCATCTCCACTGGCTGTGTGAATGTATGCTGCGTTTCTTTTGTTTGCTTTTTTGCTTTTATTTTTCTTTTGGTTTGTGCTAATATAAAGATCAGCGCAGTACGGACCAAACAGCTACGCATGTCCTTTTTCCTATGGTGCACACGTTCGCACGCAGAAAAACACGGACATATGTACACTTCATGTGAAATACATGGTTTTAATAGCTGCACGTTTTTCTACACGCGAACACACGCTCTTCTGAACGCACTCTAAGTATATAGGAATTAAAGGTCAATTTTACTAATCTTATAAAAAAAAAAAAAATAGCACATCTTTTTCTGTCTAGAAGAAAAGCAAGCAGGTGGACATAATGTAATCGACGCCCAACTAGTTGAAAGGCTCTGTATTGATGATTATCCGTGCTTGAAAATAGCAATTAAATCAAGTTCTTTCTGAACTCTGCCTCCATTACCTAACTCAAATTTCAGTTTTAGTGCATCCTCTTTCAGGGCATAACAGCTAATGCCATATAAGTCAATATATAAGGCTTATTTATATTCACAGTATTTCAAGTAACAAGGCATTCTAAAGAATGAAGTGCAACAATTAAACATCGAGCTTTTGGGGGATCAGTGAACTTCACTGGACAGGGAACAGATCCTTTACCAGTTTACATCAGAAGGAATGGTGTCGACTTCATCGCAAACAAAAAGACTTGTAAATCTGTCCATGGTTTCAACGCCATAAACAATAGAATAATGAACATCCGCAAAAAAGGAAAACCCAGCGCTATGTCCATAATACAGATTTATGCCCCTGCCACTGATGCAAGACATAAACAAATCAAAAAATTTTATGCTGACGTCCAAGACACATTGCAGCAAACCGCAAAAAAAGACATAGTTTATATGGCGATTTTAACCCAAAAATTGTCACAGAAGAAGAAGCACCATTAGTAGGGAAATTCAGCCTATGAGAACAAAATGATGCCAGTGACCAACTTTTCTAATTTTGTAAAAAAAAAAAAAAAAGATTAATGAATATGAACATATTGCACGACCAAAACGTCACCTGGGCGTCTCCTAAAGGAGCTCACCACAATTGATTACATCTTCTTCTCCCCAAAAGTAGAAATTTTCAGTTCTAGCAGCAAAAAAAATTCCCAGGCGCAGATTATGGTTCTAACCACCAACTGCTTGTTGACTAACTCAAACCACATTTCTGCAATCTCAGAAAAACAGCAGCAGCATTGAAATTCAACACCAAGTCAGTGCCTTCCGCTTAGAAATAAAGAATTGCTTCTAATTGCTTAATACCTTTGAAAAAGAGCTAGATGAACTATGGGAGAAAATGAAAAGCATTACAATTGAAACAGCAAATGAACATATACCATGCAAGCAAGCAAGAAGAAAAATAACTTGGCATCATCTGAACCGCTGATATTTGGCGAGAAGCAAAAGCTACTGGAAATGGGGACAATTTCCAGTGGCTGAATGTCCAGTTTCAGCATGAAGCGAGGAAAGGCAAAGAACGGTTTTGGAATACACACCGCATTGAACTGGAAGAAGCAAACAAAAAAGGACACACCAGAGAGCTCTTTACCTATGTTAAAAAGGCTTGTGCTCCTTTTGTATCATGCAATTCAACCTGAATTTCTGATAAGAATGGCAAGGAATTACACGATCCTGAACAAATCAAGCATAAATGGCGGGAATATATAAAAGAACTGTATGCAAACGATCACGGAAACCATCAACCCCAAACAGGAGAACTAACAGAATTAGAACCTGATATTCTGAACGTGGGGGCTGAATCATCTACTAAATCAGAAACCCCCCGGAATGAATGGCATACCTGCTAAACTGCTCATGCCCCTGCCAGCCTGGATGCTAACAGCACTCTATCACAAGGTTTGGGAAACCAAATCATGGCCAAAAGATTAGGCAAGGTTCCTGTAAGAATGCTCAAACTACCGCATGATTGCACTAATATTGCATGCAAGCAAAATCCTACTGAAGATTATACAAAAACATATGACTATGATAGTGGAACGGAAAGTCCCTAATGCACAAGACAGTTTTCATAAAGGAAGTGGAACGAGAGGCCAAATTGCAAAAGTCTGATAGATCATGGAAAAGACCGGGGAATACCAGAAGGACGTGTACATATGCTTTATCGATTACAGCAAAACCTTCAATCGCATTGAACGCAGGCCATACCTAAGACAAATGGTAGTCCCGGGATATCTGGGGAAACTCATACAGTCGTTATATGAGAGCCAAGAGGCTATGGTCAGGACCTCCAACGGTAACAATGAATGTTTCAGAATCAGAAAATGCATACAAAGGCTGCATCCTATCCCCTGCATTCCTCAACCTGTATGCGGAAGCAATCTTGGGTCAATGCAATTTAGATGAATTCAACATCAGAGTCAAGAAAGTCTGAGCCGGTGGAAGAAACCTCAACAGGTGATACTACCTTGCTGGTAGAAAGTCAGAAAGATCTTGAACAACTGATACTAATAGTTAAAGGAGGAAGTGAAAAAGCAGTTCTAACATGAATATCAAGAAAATTAAGATCATGACAACAGCCGGTAACGGTACAGGAAAAATCAACAATGAAGAAATTGAAGCAGTTCATCAATTGAAGACTTCATCTTTATCAGATCAAAAATCAACTGCAATGGAGAATTAAAACAACAAATCACAATAACTCGCAGCGTAATGTTAAGTATGGATCACAATCGTGTCCGACTCTTGTATACTCTGTAGGCCAGTCCTCTCCATGCTTCTCTATTCTCTATGGCTGCTTTCAGTTGCCTGATGTCCATTCCTATATCATTCTTGATGGTGTCTAGCCAATGTGTTCTTTGTCCTTTTACCGCTGACTATTCCAAGTAGCATCTCATTTTCCGCTGAATTCTCCCTCATCACGTGTCAAAAGTAAGTCCGTCTCTGTCTGGTGATCTTGCCTTCCAGGGACACCTCTGGGGTGATATGGTCCAGGACGCATATTTAGGATTTCAGCCGCAGTTCTGCAGCGCTGCTGATTAGAGCCACCTGATTGGCTCTTCGGCACCACGTGACTACACAGCGTGCACGCGGATTGCCTTCAGCAGCCGTGCACTACACACTACAGTTAGGCAGACGTGCACTACACACTACACTTAAGCAGCACGGGGTTAGGTTTAGATTTAGAGTTACCTAACCCTTAACCCTAAACGTAACCCTAAACCTAACCCTAAACCCTAACTCCGTGCTGCTTAAGTGTAGTGTGTAGTGCACGGCTGCTGAAGGCACATGGTGCCGAAGAGCCAATCAGGTGGCTCTAATCAGCAGCGCTGCAGAACTGCGGCTGAAATCCTAAATATGTGTCCAGGACAGCTTCACTGGTGACCCTAGCTGTCCAACGGATTTGTAGAAGTTTTCTCCAACACCACAGCTCGAAAGCATCAATTTTTCTTCTGTCTGCTATCCTCAATGTCCACATCTCACAGCCATAAGTTGCAATCGAGAAGATGATGGCTGTGATTAACATTCGTTTGATGGTAATTGATACATCCTTGCACTTCCATATTGGGTCCATGCTCATTGGATCAGGTTCAGTTTTTATTGGAGGGCAAAATTATGAAAGAGAGACTCTCATACTTCGGCCACATACGGCAAGCTAATTAATTAGAAACATTGATGATGCTTGCAGTAGTCAGCGGCAAAAGGAGACCTGGCCACCAAAGCTGATATTAATATGCAGATGATCAAACTGAATGAAGCAGTACAAAACAGAACTGCTTGGAGAGGGCTGATCAATGGTGTCCGAGAGTTAGCCCCGAATAAACAAATAAAGATAGATATTTACCGTTCCAACAGTGCTGTTTCTTGGTTGTGAATATTCAGCTATATTAGAAACAGAAAATAAATAAAATAAAACTCAGGAAAGGTATGACTACACCGCTCTCCACCGCCCCTACCTAGCATTGCCAACAGCTTTGCATTGGCAAACAGACTCCTTTTTAAGGCACATGCCCAAGCCTTTTTACAGCTCCATACAACCTTCTGTAGTCAAAGCTGTAATACAGGGTATATAGACTTCTGCACTGAATGGCTACATAATTAGAGACAGTGTCCATTTCACAAATTGAGCTTTGTTGTCTAGAAATTATTCCTGTGACCCCGATGTGCAACATAAAATCAAATGAGCAAGTTTTCCTTGAAATAATTTCAATGTGAATCCACATCAGAATCGGAAAATTGAGTGATGTGAATGACTTCAAACGAGGCTTGGTCATCAGTACTTGACTAGCCAGGGCCAAGATGTCAAAAAATCTTGTGAGATTTTTCATGCAGTGGTGTCAATAATAAAATTAGAATGGCGTAATCAAGGAAAAACATCCAGTGGAAGGACCTAAATAACTCATCAACAAAAGGGGTCAGATGAGGGTGTCACAAATTAAGGTGACGAGACATCCCAATTTAGGTGGGACAGTCCCGCTTTAGGATCCTGTGCCCCGCTTTCCCCAGGGTCCCTAAGCAGGATAGACTTTTGTCCCACTTTGGGACATTTGCTCACCAAGAAAGTGATTACCAACTGGCGTACCGCAGCTCCCCAGCTGGTAATCTCTCAGTGGTGCTTTTGCGGGATACTCATACTGACTGCAGTGTGTGCAACCAATACCATCCTCCCCTGACCTCTTCTTGTTGGTTCCACAGGAGGAGACGAGTAGTCTGGGTGCACATACTTCTGCCCGCAGTGCCGAGCAAAAAAGCAGCGGTGCTCTTAAGACAAGGAGGAGGTAAGCATATCAGTCTCAGGGAGGCACTATTACTACTGGAGCTACAGTTATCTCGCTTGGACGATGAGGGTCCGTAGCACCGATCTAGAATGACCACGACCGAGAGCATTGTTCCATTCAGTGTAAATGTCGGAGGAGGTACCGTTGCCTATCTGTTGCACCCACGAGCACCGCGGATGACCAGAAGGCCAACGCAATCCGGCAGGGGAGTAGTCTCAATTACTGTGGTTAAAGCGCTGTGGGCATTACTACTGAGGCTACTGTGGGGGTCACCTTTACTACTGATGCCACTGTGGGGGTCACTATTATTACTGGGGCCACTATTACTACCGAGGCCACTGTGGGGGTCAGTATTACTACTGGAGCTAATATAGGGGACACTATTACTACTGAGGCCACTCTGCACATAGCAGCATACCTCAAGCTTTACTTAGGGTATGTTTACATGTTGTAGAAATGCTGCGGAATGTCAGCAAAGAAACCCATTGACTGGCCCAAAGAGAAAAGGTTTAGCATTTTTGTGGACTGATGATAGAAAAATTGTTCTTTTTCAGTTTAGTGGCCGCAGAGAGTATGTTGGACAACCCCTGAGCACTAAATGGAAGCCACATTACACTGTGAAGACAGTAAAACATGGTGGTGCAAAAATCATATGGGGATGTTTCTCATACCACGGTATTGGGCCTATTTATCACATATCATGGATCAGTTTGAATATATCAAAATACCTGAGATTATGTTGCCCTATGCCGAAGAAGAAATGTCCTTGAAGTGGGTGGTTTAACACAACAATGACCTAAAACACACCAGTAAGCGAACAACATGTTGGTTATGGACAAATAGGATAGAGGTCATGGAGTGGCCAGTTCAATCCCCTGATCTCAATCCCATAGAGAATTTATGGGGTGACATAAAAAATGCCGTTTATGAAGCATGACCAAAAAATTCAGAGGAACTGTTGCCTTGGTATAGAAGTCAGGCTCATAGGCCTGTAGTTTCCTGGGTCCACCTTCTTTCTTTTTTTGAAGATAGGGGCAACATGTGCCCTTTTCTAATCTTTTGTGACCTCCTGTTCTCCAGGAATTTTCAAAAAATATGGCAAGTGGTTCAGCAATTACCTCTGCTACAATACCTTCCTTTAGTATCCTAGGATGTAATTCATCTGGATCTTGGGACTTGAATTCATTTAAGTTAGCTACATGTTCCCTCACCATCTCTCTGCTCATAGATAGCCTGCATTCCTTCAATGGCACAGGGAAGATTAGCTGATGTTCCATTTATTTTCTGAGAGAAAACAGATACAAAATAGGAATTTAAAAGCTCGGTCTACTCAACATCATTCTTAACCAATTGACCGTTTTTTCATTTAGTAAGTATCCAATAGTATCTTTGACTTTTCTTTTGCTTTTGACATACCCCCCAAATCCTTTTTTATTGCTTTTGGCCTCTGTTGCAAGCCTCAATTCATTATTAGCTTTAGCTTTTTCTAACACTTGCCCTACAGTTTCTGCAAACCACATTATATTCTTGTTTAGAAAATCCCCCCTCTTTCCATTTGATAAACATTTTTCTTCCATTTTAACATGTGTGCAAATTCTGTGTTCATCCATCCTGGTCTCTCTAAATGCTTCCCTTTCTTCCTTCTTTTAGGGATTGTTAACGATTGTGCTTTGGGAATCTCATTTTGCAATATTTTCCAACCTTCTTTGACATTTCTGTCCTTAAGAACATCCAGCCATTGGATTCTTCCTATCCCCTTTCGGAGTTCATTAAAATCTTCCTTTCTGAAATCCAACCTTGAGGTCTGAGTCTTCTCAGATCTTCCTCCCCTTTTTATTCAAAATTTAAGGCTAGAATGATCACTGCCTCATAAGGTACCAGTCACCCTTACTTCAACCATTCCCTCCCTGTTGGTAAGAATTTAGGTCAAAGGTAGCAGATTCCCTTTGTTTTCTCTTCTACCTTTTGAAGATAAAGTTGTCAGCAAGAGCGAATAAGAATTTGTTGGATCCATTACTTTTACCCGAGAGAGATTTCCAACAAATGTCTGGATAGTTAAAATCTCCTATGAGCACTGTGTCATGCTTTTTTGAGATCTCGGCCATCTGATGTAGAATGAGTTCATCAATATCTGCGTGTCCAGGTGGCCTATAGTAAATGCCTACAATGGTGTCCTTTCTGTTGTTCTCTCCTTGTATTTTTACCCAAATAGTCTCTACAGAACTACCATGCTCTGAAGCTTGAATCTCTGTGGAGATTAAAACCAATTCACAGAGGGGCAGCAAGTCTTTACAAAAGAAAATAAAGCCCTATCTCAGGAAAGACTAAAGTTAAAAGAATCATTTTATTAATGATCCTTTAAAAACTACACTCAGGGCACAACATGTAACAAAAAGATTAGTGTCGCCAAGACAAAGGGGCAGCGCACCGACTAGACTAGGACAAACAATCACAGATAGCTTCAGACCCCACCAGTTAGAATTCTTGATGGTGTATCAATTACAGGGTAGGCCCAATGATGGACTTAGGTTTGGCCAATAGTATATTTAGTAAGATGAGTATTCTTGCTTAGGAGATAACTCTGTTTTCACAGAGGTATTCCAGATAGGAGCTAGTTTGCGGCCTATGTACTCTGGACCCCTACTGTCGTATCATGACCTTCTGAGGGGTCAGTCTTGTGGTAATTAGTTGGGTCTTGTCCTGTAGATGTTACCAGTACCGGTGGGACCTTGAATGAGGATGTTTTAGTTCTCCAATGACCGATTATGCAGTCAGAGTATTACAATAGTAGATTGACTGATAAGACCCTCCAGAGGATTCGTTCCAAGAGATACGACGGTATACAATTAAGGTAAGTATATTAATTCAAAATGATGGGTCTTAATGGAAGAAATCTCTGCAGGGAAATAGCTCGTTAGTGATTCACTTGAATGTACTAGTGGTCTTATCAATTATATAGTGTACAGATCTTGTACAGTATACGATTCAGCTCTCTTATATAGTATACGATTCAGCTCTACGCGTTTCGCCACTACGTGTGAGTGGCTCTTCAGGAGAATTCGTACTTTAATATTAAAGGGGTTGTCCCGAGGCAGCAAGTGTGTCTATACACTTCTGCATGGCCATAATAATGCACTTTGTAATATACATTGTGCATTAATTATGAGCCATACAGAAGTTATAAAAAGTTTTATACTTACCTGCTCCGTTGCTGGCGTCCTCGTCTCCATGGTGCCGACTAATTTTCGCCCTCCGATGGCCAAATTAGCCGCGCTTGCGCAGTCCGGGTCTTCTTCTTTTCTGAATGGGGCTCCGTGTAGCTCCGTGTAGCTCCGCCCCGTCACGTGCCGATTCCAGCCAATCAGGAGGCTGGAATCGGCAATGGACCGCACAGAAGCCCTGCGGTCCATGGAGACAGAGGATCCCGGCGGCCATCTTCAGCAGGTAAGTATGAAGACGCCGGACCGCCGGGATTCAGGTAAGCGCTGTGCGGGTTGTTTTTTTAACCCCTGCAGCGGGGTTGTCTCGCGCCGAACGGGGGGGGGGTTTAAAAAAAAAAAAAACCCGTTTCGGCGCGGGACAACCCCTTTAAGAGCAGATATTGAAGTGTTATGTCTAATTGAGCTTATTTTTTGAAGAAAAATTGATTCGACGTCAAGGTGATGTTAGTCCGATAGTGAATATACACTTTCAAATTCTCTTAGAGCATAGGGAGATAAGGATAGACAGATAGACTGTGGAGATTAATGTTTTCCTAACATACATCACAACACCTCCCATTTTTTTAGGTCTGTTTCGTATAAATAAGTTGTATCCTTCAAGCCTTGTATTCCAATTATGTGTATCATTCCAACAAGTTTCCGTGATGCCTATGACATCATATTTCTCTTCCTGTGTTAGGAGTTCCAATTCTCCTTGTTTGTTTCCCATACTCTCTGCATTTTTGTAAAAACATTTTAGTTTGTGATCGGTGTCTCTTGTTCCCCTACTTTACTTCTGAATTTTTTGTCTTTGTTCTTTCTTTCCACTTCTAATAGCAAGGTTCTCAATTGTATTAATTAACTGTATATTTTTACCTGGCCTCTCACTTCCCTTCCCATATTGTTCTAGTTTACAGATCTCCTAATGAGTGAAGCAAGGCGCCCACCAAATATATGCTTACCTGTTTTTGTAACGTGAAACCCTTCTCTAGCAAGCAGTCCATCATATAGGTAATTCACTTAATGGTCTAGAAATCTAAATCTTTGTTGACAGCACCATTGGCGTAGATAGTTGTTCACCTCTAGAATCCTGTTCCATCTTCTTTTTTCATGGCCATTCACTGGGAGGATGGATGAGAAGATTACCTGAGCTCCTAGTTCCTTCACCTTCTTTCTGAGTTCTTCATAGTCTCTGCAGATAGTTGCAAGGTCCTTTTTTGCAGTGCCATTTGTCCCTACATGTATTAGTAGAAACGGGTGGTGTTCTATAGGACTGAAGAGTCCTGACAGTCTATCAGACACATCTTTGATTTGTGCACCTGGAAGACAGTACAGCTCTCGTGAGGTGTCAGGTCCGCAGACAGTGGCCTCTGTTCCTCTCAATAGGGAATCCCCCACAACCACCACTCTTCTTGTCTTTTTCACAGCATCGCTTATTTTTCTCCATTCAAGAGCACTCTGTGTGATTACTACACCGTTTTTTGTGGGTAGACTTATTTCTTGCTCTACCTTCTCCTCTGCTCTGTTATTGGTTGGTAAAGTCATTTCTTGCTGTACTTCTTTCTCCTCTGCTGCATTCTTTGCGGGTAAAATCATTTCTTGCTGAACCTCTTTCTCATCTGCTCTGTTCTTTGTGGGTAGAGACATTTCTTGCTGAACCTCTTTCTCCTTCTGCTCAGAAACCAGTACCAGACGCCCCTGCCTGAGAACCTGCTACTGGTTCCCGAGCAATATGGGTACTAGCTGACAACTGATCCTCCTGCTTCTTTGGGTCACATGCTTCCACTCCTCGGCTTCTGCATGTACGCTGGACATTTCTTTTCCTTCAAAATTTTGAAGACTTTCTTCTGCTGTCAATGAAATCTTCACCTTCCTTAATGAGCTTCAATGTAGCTATTCTCTCCTGAAGACTTTGCACCTTTTCCTCCAGTAAAGACACAAGCTTACATTTCTGGTATGTGAAGTTTGGCTTTTCCTCTGGTAGATCTGTAAACATATAGCATATGTTGCATTTCACCATATAGCTTTTCTACTTTTCTATATTGTCAGTTAACGTCCACTTCCAAATTTCTAAAAGTCAAAAATTGTAGTGAAGATATATACTACTAAGTGTCTAACGGCGCACCGTCTGGTGATGTACTCCGAGCAGCTAGGCCCGACTAATTCTGGCAATTGTCCCGCTTACAGTGATTCTTTGCTTTTCCCAGAATGCACAGAGAATATGCAAATGATCTTCCTGCAGCTCCAATCTCTTATATATGCACACGCTCTTCAGTATATACACCTAGAAGACAGTTAGATTCTTGTCAGTATATACCGTACATATAGAGGTGAGGCATATTCTCTTCATTACATGCACATAAAGGTAAGGTAGATTCTCTTCAGTATATGCACATAGAGGTACATTACATTCTACTCAGTGTGTACACATAGAGGACAATAAGATTTTTCTCAGTGTAAATACATAGAGGGGAGGTAGATTGTCTTCAGTATATACACACAGAGGTAAGTTATATTCTCAGTATATACACTTCAAGGTGAGGTAGATTCTCTTCAGTATATGCACATATAGGTACGTTAGATTCTCCTCAGTATATAAACATAGAGGTGAGGTAGATTCTTTTCAGTATATACACTACCGTTCAAAAGTTTGGGGTCACATTGAAATGTCCTTATTTTTGAAGGAAAAGCACTGTACTTTTCAATGAAGATAACTTTAAACTAGTCCTAACTTTAAACAAATGCACTCTATACATTGCTAATGTGGTAAATGACTATTCTAGCTGCAAATGCCTGTTTTTTTGTGCAATATCTACAAAGGTGAATAGAGGCCCATTTCCAGCAACTATCACTCCAGTGTTCTAATGGTACAATGTGTTTGCTCATTGGCTCAGAAGGCTAATTGATGATTAGAAAACCCTTGTGCAATCATGTTCACACATCTGAAAGCAGTCTAGCTCGTTACAGAAGCTACAAAACTGACCTTCCTGTGAGCAGATTGAGTTTCTGGAGCATCACATTTGTGGGGTCAATTAAACGCTCAAAATGGACAGAAAAAGAGAACTTTCATCTGAAACTCGACAGTCTATTCTTGTTCTTAGAAATGAAGGCTATTCCATGCGAGAAATTGCTAAGAAATTGAAGATTTCCTACAACGGTGTGTACTACTCCCTTCAGAGGACAGCACAAACAGGCTCTAACCAGAGTAGAAAAAGAAGTGGAAGGCCGCGTTGCACAACTAAGCAAGAAGATAAGCACATTAGAGTCTCTAGTTTGAGAAACAGACGCCTCACAGGTACCCAACTGGCATCTTCATTAAATAGTACCCGCAAAACACCAGTGTCAACATCTACAGTGAAGAGGCGGCTGCGGGATTTTGGGCTTCAGGGCAGAGTGGCAAAGAAAAAGCCATATCTGAGACTGGCCAATAAAAGAAAAAGATTAAGATGGGCAAAAGAACACAGACATTGGACAGAGGAAGACTGGAAAAAAGTGTTGTGGACGGATGAATCCAAGTTTGAGGTGTTTGGATCACAAAGAAGAACGTTTGTGAGACGCAGAACAAATGAAAAGATGCTGGAAGAATGCCTGACGCCATCTGTTAAGCATGGTGGAGGTAATGTGATGGTCTGGGGTTGCTTTGGTGCTGGTAAGGTGGGAGATTTGTACAGGGTTAAAGGGATTCTGAATAAGGAAGGCTATCACTCCATTTTGCAATGCAATGCCATACCCAGTGGACAGCGCTTGATTGGAACCAATTTCATCCTACAACAGGACAATGACCCTAAACACACCTCCAAATTGTGCAAGAACTATTTACAGCAGAAGCAGGCAGCTGGTATTCTATCGGTAATGGAGTGGCCAGCGCAGTCACCAGATCTGAACCCCATTGAGCTGTTGTGGGAGCAGCTTGATCGTATGGTACGCCAGAAGTGCCCATCCAACCAATCCAACTTGTGGGAGATGCTTCTAGAAGCGTGGGGTGCAATTTCACAAGCTTACCTCAACAAATTAACAGCTAGAATGTCAAAGGTGTGCAATGCTGTAATTGCTGCAAAAGGAGGATTCTTTGACGAAAGCAAAGTTTGATGTAAAAACAATGTTATTTCAAATACAAATCATTATTTCTAACCTTGTCAATGTCTTGACTCTATTTTCTATTCATTTCACAACGCATGGTGGTGAATAAGTGTGACTTTTCATGGAAAACACAAAATTGTTTGGGTGACCCCAAACTTTTGAACGGTAGTATATATATATATATATATACACACACATACATATATATACACACATACATATATATATACACACACACAGTGGTTAGCTATATTCTCCTCATTATATACACATAGAGATAAGGTAGATTCTCTTCAGTACATACACACAGAGGTCAGTTATATTCTCCTCAGTATATAAATAGAGAAGGGAGGTAGATTCTCCTCAGTATATACACATAGAGGTGAAGTAGATGTTCCTCAGTATATATACATAGAGGTGAAGTAGATGTTCCTCAGTATATATACATAGAGGTGAAGTAGATGTTCCTCAGTATATATACATAGAGGTGAAGTAGATGTTCCTCAGTATATATACATAGAGGTGAAGTAGATGTTCCTCAGTATATATACATAGAGGTGAAGTAGATGTTCCTCAGTATATATACATAGAGGTGAAGTAGATGTTCCTCAGTATATATACATAGAGGTGAAGTAGATTCTCCTCAGTATATACACATAGAGGTGAGGTGATTCTCCTCAGTATATACACCTAGAGGTGAGGTAGATTCACCTCAGTTTATGCACACAGAGGTCAGTTATATTCTCCCAAGTATAAACACATAGAAGTGAGGTAGATTCTCCTTAGTATATGCACATAGATGTGAGGTAGATTCTCATCAGTATATACACAGAGGTGTGGTAGATTCTCTTCAATATATACACAGAGGTGGGGTAGATTTTCCTTAGTTTATGCACACAGGGGTCAGTTATATTCTCAACAGTATAAAGACATAAAGGTGAGGTAGATTCTCCTCAATATAGACACACAGAGGTGAGCTAGATTCTTCTCAGTATATACACTTAGAGGTGAGGTAGATTCTCTTTCAGTATTTATACATAGAGGTGAGGCAAATTCTCCTCAGTATTTACACTTAGAGGGGAGGTAGATTCTCCTCAGTTTATGCACATAGAGGTGAGGTAGATTCTCCTCAGTATATACACATAGGAGGTAAGGTAGATCCTCCTCAGTATAGACACATAGAGGTCAGTTATATTCTCCCAAGTATAAACACATAGGGGTGAGGTAGATTCTCCTCAGTATAAACACATAGAGGTAAGGTAGATCCTCCTCAGTATAGACACATAGAGGTAGATTCTCCTCAGTATATACACAGAGGTGAAGTAGATTCTCCTCAATATATACACATAGAGGTGAGGTGATTCTCCTCAGTATATACACAGAGGTGAGGTAGATTCACCTCAGTTTATGCACACAGAGGTCGGTTATATTCTCCCAAATATAAACACATAGAAGTGAGGTAGATTCTCCTCAGTATATACACATAGAGCTGTGATCAGTTCTCTTCAGTATATACACATAGAGGGGAAGTAGATTCTCCTCAGTATATACACATAGAGGTGAGGTAGATCCTTCCTCAGTATAGAAATAATTTCCGTAGACTTCATGGTTTCTGAGAAAAGAACTATGCCGTCTATCGCGGATTTTCACAGTTTTTCACGCTAAGAATTTAATATTGAAGTTGTGTCCTCTTTACTTTTCCTATTTATGACCTAAAGAATGGTCATTTCACGTTTGTGAGGTACAGATTTGTCTTATTAGTTACATTACAGAGGGGTCACTTACTTTTGCACTTAGAATTTAATAATCAAGTTGTGACCCCTTTACTTTTCCTATTTGGGACCTAAAGAATGGTCCTGCCAAATTTCATGTTTGTACAACACCAAGAAGTTAGCGAATAAGTGGCGAGTCAGTCAGTGAGGCAATCAGTGGGTCAGTCAGTCAGGCAGGCAGTCAGACCGTCAGTGAGGGCTTTTGCCTATATATAATTAGATTCACATTCTATGTAAAGTGCTGAGCGGGGAGCGTTTACATGCAGCGAGAAGTCAGCGATCCAGCGATGATTTTTTTTATCCTAACAGCAGAGAAGAGAGCATTACTGGGTCGAGTATCAGGCATCGTTTACCCCACAGCTCGGCCCGTGTACAGTGACCCACAGATAAATTACATGGTCACTCATAATCAGTATGAGGCTATGAGATAGGATGAATTAATTACTAATACCCTCTAGCAAGAGCCGCCGGTATTTATATGCAGTAGACTAGTGATGATTCGCTGGAGCAATTCTGCACCGTGTGAACCCAGCCTAAGGGCTCCTACCCACTTGCGTTTTTTTACCGTGATTGTTAATGGGACTTTCTAATGTTAAAACCGCATCGCATAAAAATCGCAAAGCACAAACTTGCGATACGTTTTTAACATTAGAAAGTCTCATTAACAATGGCGTTTTAAAAAAAGCGATATCGCAGCGTTAAAAGAAAAGTGGGTAAGAGTCCCAAGGGTCTAAAGACTTTCCAATACATTGTTTGTGTTTTTTATGAGGTTATTATTACTGGCCATTCTGTGAATTGCAAAAAAAAAAGGAAATGAATACTATTGTTTGTTAAATGACTCTCAGTGACTCAGCAGTGACCAGTTTTCATTGGCATAATGTAAGATGGGTAGATACTTAGGAATGGGACGACAGTAAAGCCTCCATTTTGGCCATATACATTTTTATAATAAATGTCTTGCCCATCGGTAAAGCATAGTATTGTAGGACGGCATCTAAGCTTGCTGATGGAATTCAGCAGTTGGGAACTTGCTGCTGTATATATAACACTAGCTGATATACCCAGCTTCACCCGAGTTAATTTGGTACTGGTGTTTATCTGGTGTTCACATGGAAAATCTTATGAAGTCGTGGTTACTTTAGAGATACCGAGGAAAAAAATATGTTCACCATTTTGCATGGTTTTTTGCGTTACCCAGGAAACGCCACGTCGAGGTAACCATGCGATGTTTCCTTTATATAAAATGACATCAGGAAGTGAGAGAATTAGATTACGTATGTAAAATTTGGACACTAATTCTTTTGCGCTTAGAATTGAATAATCGAGTTAGGACCCATTAACATTTCCTATTTATGACATAATCAATGCCCCTGCCAAATTTCAAGTTCCTATGACATCGGGAAGTGAGAGAATTAGATTCCGTACGTAAAATTTGGGCACTAATTCTTTTGCGCATAGAATTGAATAATCGAGTTGGGACCCATTAACCTTTCCTATTTATGACATAATGAATGCCCGTGCCAAATTTCAAATTTCTATGACATCGGGAAGTGAGAGAATTAGATTCGTACGTAAAATTTGGACGCTAATTCTTTTGCGCTTAGAATTGAATAATCGAGTTGAGACCCATTAAATTCACATGTAGCTGAGTTGCTATGGATTTTGTTGTAAGTTTTGGGGCCGATCTGCATCAGATTTTGCACTTTCAATTGAATTCAAATTGAAAGAATGAAATCTACCGCAGATCTGTCACAAAATCCGCTTCAATGTCTGCAGCAAATTAGTGATGTGTGAACACATCAATAGGGTTTCCTAAAAGGCTTTCTCTTTTTGTTGTTATACAACAGTGCCATCTGTGTCCACCAGAGAGGCTCCGACAGCAGAGTGGCTGGCAATGGACGGTAAGAATACCCTGTCGGACGTCTTCTGACATTAGAGCTGTACAAGCTTCAATCAGAATATAGGAAGATGTCAGACAGTGGATTGGAAAGGGTTAACATTTATTTAGCAACATTAGCGAATCAGCAAGCTTGACTGCTGTCTAAACCTTGGTCCATATAGCATTTACCAGACTAAGGGCTCATTCACACGAGCGTATTGCCACCGCATATTACGCAGGTGTATTTCCCGTGTATAACATGCAGTGAACAGAGGCAATGAAAGGCAATAGACTTGCAGTCTTCCATGCACACCAACGTGCAGACACAGCGTATCGATACGCAAGAGCAGAAAAACTGCAGCATGCTCTATTTCTCCATGTATCAAATGCAGTCCTTCAATGGGCTGCATATGAAACCCTGTCCTTTTGCAGGTATTGCGAAGGGGCAGCGTTTCCATATGCATTCTGGCTCTGAACAGTGGGGGGAAAAAAAAGTCACACTGCGCATGTCCGTGTCGCCAGATTCCCAGGCATACGCAGTGCCATACACAGCCTATATACGGTCTCTGCCGGCAGAGTGTCTGGGCTGTAATGCTTACAGCACTGCTGGAAACTCGCAGCATTGAACGCATACGCCCATGTGAATGAGCCCTCCTATCAGGGGAGTTTAACCCTTATTAGAATATGATTTGCAGGATTAGTAAGAAACCTCTTCTCTTTCTTAGAACAGTAGTACAACTATGAAAAAGAAGCCGGAGCCAAAAAGTGTTGGTCCTGTGAGGGACGAGGAATTTTCTCCATGGAATGGAATTACCCTCAACAGATGTCTGGCTGTTGCTGCTATTGCTGCCCTGCTGAGTATGGGCTTCCAGGTGCTTCAAGGTAGGAAAAACCAACGCTTGTGGGTGATTGTTGGAAGAGGCAGGACCCCCGTCCAACTACTGGAGTTATTATAGCGATCGATGTATACAAAATGTAAGAAGGAGGACGTGCTGCAGCCAAGATACTTGGTAATGTTGAGTGTTTAAAGGGTTATTTCGATCTCAACATTTCATGGTTGAAATGAGAAACCCCCAGATGCAGTCCAACCACCCGCCAGGGATTACAGAAACAGCCGAGTGCTGTGTTCATAACTCACATTGAAGTGAACAATATAAGTCTGCTACCTCTGCTGTCTGGTTGTGAAAAGCTGAGATGGAAATACACCTTAAGTTCTCTTTCACATGGGCAACAGCAATATCGCCGCTACAAAATCACTGCAATATCGCAGTTTTGTCCCTGTGATTTTGTAGGTCAGTGATGCGTTTTCTTATAAAAATCATGCATAGCATCTCTGCTGCCTGTGATAAAATTGTGCGATTTTATCGCGAGAAGGTTAAGCCCTACCTCAAAAATTAGCTGCACTCCAAAAAATAAATGAATACTTACCTAGTAGGCTCGGTTCTGGTCCTCCCACTGCTCTCCAGAGCTCCGCTGGGTGTCCTGCAGCCCTCATTCGCCCACAGAAGATCACTTCCTGGTTGCAGGATTCATAAATCCCACCTCCAGGATGCAATGGCAGTGATTGGTTTATCCAGTACTGCATTGATTGGCTGGGCCGAGGAACCAATCACAGGCATCGCATTGTGGAGGTGGGATATATGGCCATTCAATGCTGCAGCTCAGCCAATTCATCAATCCCGCCTTCACAACGCTCTAGCTGTTGATTGGCTGAGCAGTGACCGAAGAACCAATCAATGCAGCGCTAGATGAACCAATCACAGCCATCATATTAGTTCATCCAGCGCTGCATTGGTTGGCTAAGCAGCGCTCGAAAACAAATCGAAGCTTTTGCTTTCTGGAGGCGGGACTTATGAATCCAGCAACCAGAAAATGATCTTCTGCAGTGTAATATCACTATTCCTGCCTATGACACGCCTTGGCATAGAGCATGCCACAATTTTTTTATTTGCAAGAAGGCATTAGAGAAAACAGCACTAATATGAAGGAATCCATTGGAAAGCATGGGCTTCACATACATGCGTTTTCTCATGCTATCGCATCACAGCAAAGTCACCCGATTTTGTCACCTGTATGAAAGCAGCTTAAGGTACTTGTCCAATTTTCTTAGCAATATTCCTGAAAATGAACAACTTGCCATTTTGCTTCATTGTTGAATCAATAATAGGGTTGCCTCTTTTTTGTGGCTCCATAAAATAACACCCTTTGCCAATTTAGGCATCGCCCCATCGCTTTGTATCATCGATGAGGTGGGTTTTTAGTAAACATAGCCCACTCAAGGTAATAAGCACATTGTGCCATACTGCCTCACTTACAAGTTCACAGCCGAGTTGTAATTCTGAGATAATGGAGACTGTTGCTTCATTCTTCAGATGCTGTTGAGGACGACTTAGCAGATGTGAAAGCTGACACCTGGACTCCATCTGATACAAGTGATGAGCTGGTAAGTACCTCCCCTCCAGCCACTGATAGACTGGTCTCTCCGTATTAGGGCAGGTTTGCGCTTCTGCGATTTTTGTGCGATGCGATTTTAACATTAGAAAGTCCCATTGACATTTGCAGTAAAAAGACGCAGCGATATCGCAGCGTTAAATTAAAAACCGCTAGTGGGTAAAAGCCCTTACTGTGTATAGGGAGAAGCCTGTCAATCAGCAACTGGGAGTGTGAATACATGAATACCAATGGATGCCATCAGACTCCTCTCTGAGCCAGCATGTCTGTCATATGCGGTTGAAGGGACCAGATAGGCATAAAGTTGTCCTTTAAAGGGATCCTATATATAAAACATGCACATCATAGCATACATGAGCTTGTAATGTGAGAGAAAACCATGCAAAGCAATTGCCATAGTCCTTGTGAACTACTGAGCCTCCAGTTAGACGCAGCATACAACCTCCATGGACTGTCAGTGGTTACACCTACACTACACATGCGGATGCAGTTCTGAGAGTAATGGAGACCTGGTTGGGCCTGTTGGGGTGTCTGTCATTACCTTAGAGAAAATAGTTTGCAGGTCATAGTTTTCTGTAAAATCTTTTCTCTTCAGGAAAGAGTTACTTGGCAACAGCCGATGGGTAGAGTAGTGGACACCTAAAAGTAGTCCCATTAATTGGTGACACTCGGAAGAGTTGCTGAATTAAATGCACCAGAATTCTGGCTCTGTTTGCACAAAAATGAAGTTCATGCCTTGTGCCACATTTATTAAAACACATCTTGTGCCTTGTTTCATGCGGGGGGGGGGGGGGGGGGCTTCTCATAGGCAGGAATAGTGATACCCAGTTTCCCTGAAAATAAGACAGTGTCATATTAATTTTTGCCCCAAAGGTTTTCACTTTTTTACTTGAATAGCTGCCTGGACACTATTTAAATTAACTATTTTTTTATTAACTGTGACTAGGGCTTAAATTTAGAATAGGACTAATAGTTCAAGAATCCTGAAAAATCCTGAAAAATCGTGCTAGGGCTTATTTTCAGGTTAGGGCTTATTTTCAGGGAAACAGGGTAATACATTGCGGTGTATTATCTGATCAAGCTTGAGATCACAGATTCAAAAGTTCCCTAGTGGAACAAAAAAAAAATGTTAAAACCCCTTTTGTGCGCATTTTTAGACTTTTTGGTTAGTTTACTTTTTTTTTAAGCCACATTTTTCTTGTCGCATCTGTGATAAACCAATAAAATAAGTTAAGCACACTTTTTATCCCACATACCCTGTTTCCCCAAAAATAAGACTGGGTCTTATGTTAATTTTTGCACCAAAAGATTTCACTTTTTTACATGTATAGCTGCCTGGACACTATTTAAATAGCCTTTTTATTAACTGTAACTAGGGCTTAATTGTGGAGCAGGGCTTATATTTCAAGCATACACAAAGAGGCTGAAAAATCATTCTGCATTCTCAAAAATCCTGAAAAATCATGCTAGGTCTTATTTTCAGGTACACAGGGTAGCTAACGCTATAAGAAAATAACGGGGGCCAAAGTTTAATTCATTTAATCTCCCAAAAAACACAATAAAAGTGATACAAACATTCATTTGTACCCCAAAATGGTACCAATAAAAACTCAGCTCGGCGTGCAAATAATAAGCCCTCACAGAGATCCATCAGTGAAAACATAAAAAATGTAAGGGTCTTTGAATGCAGCAATGCAAAAATATATATATATATATTTTTTTTAAAAGAGGTTCAGGCCGCCTGTCCACAGCCGCTACTGAATATCGCTAGTGATATTCTGCCGTGGGGAAGGGAGGCACTGTAAGGTCTCCGCGATGAGCCTATCTAATTGATAGGCTAACTGCAGAGTATCATGGCATTCCGCGAGTTTAATAATGCGAGCGGAGAATCGCTAGGATTCTCCGCTCGTGGACGTCAAGCTGCGATTTCTATAGTTATCCTATGGAAAGTATGTTATGTGAGCTGTTATCGTTGCGGATCTCGTTATGACATCTCATTCATGGACAGGCAGCCTTATTGTGCAAAAGCCTAAAAAATAATTTTTGCTATTGCCACATATCATGAAGGTGAAGACAGCAGCAGGGGTGTAACTATAGAGGATGCAGGGGGTGCGGTTGCACCTGGGCCCATAAGGCCTATCTTCTCCATATAGGGAGCCTAGTAGTATGAATAAAGCATTATAGTTGGGGGGCCCTGTTACACTATTTTGCATTGGGGCCCCAAATCTGCAAGTTACACCCCTGGACAGCAGTATACACCAGCAGCACTTTCATCCCTGGTATACAGAGTTTTCATAGTTACACATTGCATATAGGTGATAACACATAGGGAGTGTAATATGCAACACATTACAAGAGAAACTCTGATCGATATTGCACTCTTAAACCTACGATTTTACTTGCGATTGCGATGTGTGTTGTGACAAAAAAATAAATGTATTGCATGTTGTTTCTATAGTAAAAATCTAAACACACAGTCGCATGCTAATCACATTTATAATGCAAGGCCAATTTTTTCACGCAGCCACAGCTACAACAGGAGTTTAAAAGTGACATCAGGAAATGTAGCAGGGAGGGCGGCCATTCTGAGTCCTGGAAGCCTGCCAGTCAAACCCGCAGGAGAGGCTTTCAGCTTTGTAAGCCCAGGACTTTTGCCATTTTTTTGTTTGATGACTGACAGGTCATCAATACATGATTGGCAGAGATATGCTGCTCAGATTCCTGCAGATCAGGTGGTTACTGTAGTCCTTACCGCTGCAGTCAGTGCAGGAAGAAGGAAGTGCCGACCATAGCGCCCCAGGCTGGTATTGCAAGAACTCAGTGGTAGCTGCACTGTAGTACCATCCTGGACCGCTGCACTAGAGTCAGTGCTATCTGCTTTCTGCACTGACCAAAGTGATAGTAGTCCTGGGCATTAGCTGATCCATGGGGATATGAGCTGCAGATCATCTACTGCTGACGATGACCTGTCGGTCATCAATAGAAAGAATAAACAGGTCCTGGAATACCCCTTCATTATTATTTGTTCTTATTATGTGCAGATCCTTTATATAATAGTTTTCCTTTTATGTAATTAATATTAAGTAAGTGAAAATATGTTTAACGTGTTTTTTCTCTGTCAGACAGAACCATGGTTTTTTGAAGCTTGGTTTGGTTCATCTAAAGCTGAATTATCTACAGTTGAGCAACTAGAATCTCCTGATATTATAGAATCAGACCTTCCAGTGGAAGAAAAAGCGGGAGAACAGGTACTAACCAGCGTAGAAGAAGATGAAACGACTGAAACCAAAGAAGAGTCAATAACAGAAGAGCCACAACCTGATGAGAAAACAGAGGCAAGAAAAGACAGTCAAAAGTCAACTGGACAGTGGGGGTTAAAGACCAAAAGCAAATACATGGCAGATAAAGTTGGCAAAATCCGAATAGCAGCTGAGGATGGTTTTCAAAAAAGGGATGTATTCCCATTTCATAAAAAACCCAAAGAACCAATCAAGTCTTCTGCAGATCATAAAGAAAAGTCATATAAAGAAAAAAGTTATCCGAAAAAATATGAGGAAAAGAAACATGACTCCTCAAAGAAACAGGACTATGGAATGCCACACAGAAAGGATAAAGCGGAACACTCTAAATACTTCAAACAAGAGAAGGGAAGAAGAGAGGAGAGCAAGGGGTATAAGCAGTACCGCCAGGAAGAGAGGAAGCATGATTCACGGCATTATGGTTAATATGTCTTTTAATGTAGCAACATCTTTACTCCTTGACTGAAGGGCAGAACCTCAGATCCACGTAGATGTACAGTCACTAGAATGCAGTGAAGTCTTATTTGTATCACTGGTGAACCAAACCCCATGCTGGTGGCCTTGTAGCTGAATCTAGAGTGAATGTAGTAATATATATAAATACGGTAAATGTTTTTTTCATTTAAAACTGAGACTTTGTGAGCCTGGAAACAACTATAATTTAGGCTTTCTAAAAAATCCTCAAATTCTCTAATAAAAATGAAAGCCTTTTGGTTTTGCTGGCCTTTTATTTAAATGAAACCCATCTACTGGTTACTAGAAAACATGGAATATTTATATATCATTGCCAGAGTCAATTAGAACTATTAGGGACCTTTCATATGGGATGGAATACCCCGCAGGACGCACCGCTAGCTGCAACAAAATTTTTCCTCAAATCCACAGGCTACCTGCAGATTTTGATGCAGAATTGAAAACTGCTTAAAATCTGCCTGCAGTTCCGCATTAAAATTCGCAGTTAGACCTGCAGATTATATGTGGAATGCCGCAGCTGTGCGTGTGGTTGCGTTCTGCTGCCTATTCCTTCCCATGTGAAAGGTTCCTTAAGAGACATAAATTACTATACAATTTCTTCACTATTAGAACATTCTAATTGCTTCTATGCTGCAGAATTCAATGCTTTTTAAAAAGCATGACCCTCTGGAATTTAAACAAGTGAGCAAATATTTCAATGTTAGGTACTGCACTAGTCGGAAAGCAGCTTCCTGTTTACCATTCTGGGACCATCCTGTGTTTTCACGGGAGCTGCGCCATATTGCTATGCCTTTTGTACACGCTGCTGGAGCCTTGGCCACATTAACATGTGATTCTGCAGACAACTTTGCTTATTATTCTATGGTCCACTATGGCTATGTAATAGTTAAAGAGGTTGTCTGACTTTTTATTTTAATTAGTGTTTCCAAGCCAAAGCATAATAAAAGAACCTATACTCCACTCTCCAGGGTCCCTGCAGATTCAGTGCTGCATCTATGGTCTCCCCTCTCGCGCTGTGTTTTTAAAGACTGTATATGGGACGTTAGTGATGGAGCACTGAACGCAAAAAATGAAAGTGTGCAAAAATACCAAAATATATATAACAATAGAATCGATAATATTTTAAAAACCTGGAGCAAAGATTCATTTAGCTCCTAACTAGAAGACCTGCCAAGATGAGGAGCCCCCAGTAACAGATGGAGTCTAGACAATAAAAACTAAATCAAACATAATGCATCCATGAGGGGACCTCGCCCAAAGTACTGGAGCCGCATGTCTGTAATGGGGAGTGGGAAAGCCCCAGGTGTATCTCCCCTGCCCGTGGCTTCACCACTAGAGATTTAGCCAGATATTATATAGCATTCCTAAACAGAATAAATAGAGTCAACTGAATGACTTCTGATTATCATATGTCTCAGAGGCTGGGCCGTCTAGGGATGCCCCACCAGGCACGACATGTGGGCAGAAATGACCACCCGCCTAGTGCTGGAAGAAACCAACATCTGCTCAGTGAATGATAAATCAAATAAGCATTTGAGTCACTGAACGCATCAAGCAGGCGAGTGTGACATCCCACCTATTACAGGTAGAAGCCAGTATCATTCTGGTGTATCATCCAATTCACATATGAAGCAAACGGCCACAGGGTTCTACAGCAAGCAAACAATAGATTACAAGTGCCTTCAAATCCACGAACTTCAGTCAAAGAAACTAATTATGCAGAGCATAAGGAAACACTGGTGATGATACAGAAAGATGAACACTGAAATATAGCTAAGGCAAATGTTACATGCATTCTCATACACCCCTCATATGATGGCCACGATTTCACACAAAATGTAAGAAGAAAACAATCAAACATTAACATGTTAAGCCCTTGTAAGGCTAAAAAAAGACATATGTCCATATAGTTTAGCCTAGTTATTAGAGCGCCCCCTTGTTACACAGTATGTTAGGCTGTTACAGGGAGACAACGTCCATCTAGTTCAGTCTGTTTCCACCCAACCCTTGTTGATCCAGAGGAAGGCAAAAAAAAAAACCACAATGAGGCAGAAGCCAATCAGCCCTCTTGTGGGAAAAAATTCCTTCGTTACTCTATAATGGCAGTCAGAATAATCCCTGGATCAACATTTGAAAGATCCGGATTACCAACCCCGCTGGTTATTTATGCCTATATCCGGTAATATCATAGCGCTCTAGAAAGGCATCTAGTCCCCTATGGATTTTGCCATCACCACTTCCTTAGGCAAAGAGTTCTACAGTTTCACTGCTCTTACAATTAAGAACCCCCTTCTGTGTTGGTGATGAAACCTGCTTTCTTCTAAACGTAGCGGATGCCCTCTTGTTACCGTCACAGTCCTGGGTATAAAAAGATCACGGGAGAGATCCTTGTATTGTCCCCTCATGTATTTATACATATTTGGTTGCTCCTTAACCGTCTATTTTCCAGGGTGTATAAACCCAATTTGGATAACCTCTCTGGGTATTCCAGTCCTCCCACTCCCTTTATTAATTTAGTTGCCCTTCTTTGAACCCCCTCAAGCACTGCAACATCTTTCCTGAGCACCGGTGACCAGAACTGTACACAGTATTCCATGTGAGGCCTGACAAGTGCCTTATATAGTGGAAGAATAATGTTCTTGTCCCTCGCCACTCTTTTAATGCACCCCAAGACTATTTGATTTTGCAGCTGACTGGCATTGATTGCTCCAATTAAGTCTACAGTCAACTAGTACCCCCAGGTCTTTTTCCATATCACTTTTCCCTAGCTGTACCCCATTTTGTGTATATTGGTGACATACGTTTCTCCTGCCCATGTGCATAACCTTGTATTTATCAATATTGAACTTCATTTACCATTTTTCTACCCAAGTCCTCAATTTATCTAGGTCCTTTTGTAGCCGTACATTGTCCTCCTTTGTATTAACTACCTTGTATAATTTCGTATCGTCTGCAAATATTGATATTTTACTGTGCAGTCCCTCTATCAGGTCGTTGATAAATATATTGAACAGAATGGGGCCTAGTACTGAGCCCTGTAGCACCCCACTAGCAACGGTGGCCCGATCAGAGTATGAACCATTTATTACCACCTTCTGTTTTCTATCTCTGAGCCAGTTCTTTACCCAGAGACACACGTTTTCACCCAGACTGAGCTGTCTCATTTCGTATATCAGCCTATTATGTGGCACAGTGTCAAATGCTTTAGAGAAATCCAGATATACGAGATCAATAGACTCTCCCAGGTCCAGCCTAGAACTTACTTCATTGTAGAAGCTGATCAAATCGGTCTGACATGATCGATCCCTCGTGAAAGACATGATTGACCCCCTCGGATTTTCCTTGAGGTATTCCAAGATGGCATCTCTCAGAAACCCCTTGAATATTTTCAATTGCTGAAGTGAGACTTACCAGCCTGTAGTTACCAGGCTCCCTTCTTGCCCCTTTTTTGTATATTGGAACCAGACTGGCAATACGCCCATCCAGTAGTACAACCCCGATCTCAATATTGTACTTAAATATAAGGAATAGTGGTCTGTCTATCACGTTACTTAGTACCCTTAGAACCCTTGGGTGTATTCCATCTGGGCCCGGCGATTTGTCAATTTTAATCTTTTTTAACCGGCTCTGCACTTGTTCCTGAGTTAGGCAGGAGATATTTTGTGGGGGTTTTATTTTATCTCCCTGCATCTCGTGTGACAGTTATTTTTCCTTCGTGAATACACTTGAAAAAAAAACCTACTTAATAGATCTGCCTTTCCCCATCAACTTCTATGATTTCTCCTGCATTATTTGTTAAATGGCCAGTGCTTTCAGGGCAAATTCTTTTACTGTTTATATAATTGAAAAATAGTTTTTGCTCTCTTTAGCAATCAGTCTCTCTGCCTCCTTCTTGGCAGTTTTAATCTTTTCTTTACATAATTAGTTTTTTCCCTGTATGTTTTCAGCACTTCTTCACTGCCTTCTTGTTTTAATGATGTAAATGCATTTTTTTTTTGCTTTTTACCCCCCTTACAGTCTTGTTGAACCACATTGGTTTCATTCTACTTGTAGTTCTTTTTTTTATATAAAAGGTATGAACTGCTCACATGAGGTAATTAGGATATATTTTTAAACTTTTCCCATTTGTCGTCTGTACTGTTATTTTTAAGGATGTTTTCCCAATTAACGTTGCCAAGAGTGATTCTGAGCTGATCAAATTTTGCTTTACTAAAGTCTACTTTTTTCGTCACTCCCTGATAAGGCTTCTTATTAAGTGACAACTGGAAACTTATCACCCTTGTAAGTTTCATAGGTTTCGTTTTCCTATATCATATCTGGATAATTAAAGTCTCCCATAATAATTACTTTATTGCGGTTTGACACCTTTTCTACTTTCTTTAATAATACATTTTCAGTTTCTTCTTTTATTTTTGGTGGCCTATAGAAAACCCCTATCAGTATTTTGTTATTCCCCCCCCCCCCCCCCCCCCGTATTTCTACCCACAGAGATTCCATGTATTAATATCCCACACTCATATCTTCCCGTAGGTTCGGCATTAAGTAGGACTTAACGTACAGACATACCCCCCCCCCCATTTCTGTTTTTCCATGGTCTCTTCCGAAGAGATTGTAACCCTGTAAATTCACAGTCCAATCGCAGTTCTCATCGAGCCATGTTTCAGTTATTCCTACTATGTCATAATTTTCTTCAGATATCCTTGCTTCAAGCTTGCCCACTTTACTAATCGGACTTATTGCATTCATTGCCATACAAATTATATGGTTGTTGTTATTGTTTGTATTCATTAGGCTACTTATGGTCCTATTAGCTGTTCCATTAGTTCTAACTATACTAACCCCTCCTCTTGCTCGACCCCCATTCCCGAGACTTTATCCCAGGTCTCTGTCTACACTGTCTTACCCCCTATTACTCTTTTTGCTCTCCCCCCCCCAGTCAGTAGTTGAAACAGTCCTCCAACCTTCTAGCCATCTTCTCCCCCAGCACAGCGGCACCCTCCCCATTGAGATGCAGCCCGTCCCTACCGCTGACAGCAGAGTCAGCCCAGTTCTCCAGGAACCTGAAGCCCCCCTTCTTACACCAAGTCTGGAGCCACTTGTTTACCTCCCTGAGCTCCCACTGCCTTTATGCTGTGGCTCGTGGTACAGGTAGTATTTCTGAGAAAACTACCTTGCAGGTCCTCACCCTAAGCTTAGATCCTAGGTCCTTGAAATCGTTTTTGAGGGTCCTCCATTGCCCACTAACTTTTCCGTTAATGCCGATGTGTACCATGATCGCTGGATCCTCACTAGCCCCTCCAAAAATCTGTCAACCCAATCCGCAATATGTTGAACTCGAGCACCAGGAAAGACAACACACCGTTCGACAATGTCGGTCTTTGTGGGAGATTGCCCTGCCTGTCCCCCTAATAATTGAATCCCCCACCACTATGACCTGTCTAGCCTGCCCTTTGCTCCTCTTACCTTTCTTACTGGAGCAGTCATCTCCCTGGCAGTAAGGGAGCATGTTGTGCAGCAGTGGTGCTGGCTCTGTAATGGCATCTCCCTCATCTGCCAACTTTGCAAACTTATTGAGGTGTGCCAGTTCCGGACTAGCCTCCCTGGTTCTCTTCCCTTTACCCCTTCTGTCACCCAGCTAGCTGCCTGCTTGTCCTGCTCTTTCGAACTACCGTCCTATCCTGTATCTACTCCAGTGAGTGCCTGCTTAGTGAGTAGCAAACTCCTTTCCATATTGTCAATAGATTGCAGTGTTGCCAGTCTCTCATTTAGATCCAGGATTTGGGCTTCCAGATGTGCATGCATCTTGCGTAACATTATGCACCCTCGATCGGCTGATCAAGAATCACATACATTGCACAAGTAGTACACTGGACGGCATTGCCAAGCATGGAGCACATTCTACTAGGGATCTACAAATTTACTTATAGAAGTAACGAAATAAACTAGATCACACTCCTCACGCACCTCTGCCCGCGCGCAACCTCACGCGTCTCTGCCCGCATGCAACCTCTCACACGCCTCTGCCCGCGCGCAACCTCTCACAAGCCTCTGACCGCTCGCGTTACAGTACTGGGTATAATAGATGATAGGAGAGATCTCTGTACTGACCCCTAAAATATATATACATAGTTATTAGAGCGCCCCCTTGTTACAGTCCAGGGTATAAATAGATGATGGGAGAGATCTCTGTATTGTCCTCTGATATATTATACATAGTTATTAGAGCGCCCCCTTGTTACAGTCCTGGGTATAATAGATTATGGGAGAGATCTCTGTGCTGACCCCTGATATATCTATACATAGTTATTAGAGCGCCCCCTTGTTACAGTCCTGGATATAATAGATGATGGGAGAGATCTCTGTAACTCTATTTATAAAAGTACAAAACATCTACATACAAAATCAAAGCATATTTTCCATTTCTTGAAAATCAGCAAAACACATAAATGATGTGCTAAAGGTGAATGCAAACAGCCGGGTCGGATTCCAACTGCAAGAATTCTCGCAGCGGGATGTGACACGTGCGATGTGCCGCCTGCGCAGAGCAGAGCCGACGCGTCAGGGTTGACATTTGTGTGTGAGCCTTTGCGAGGCTCGCACAGAAATAGGACATGCCACAATTTAGTTACTGCGTGAGTTTTCATGCGGTCAAATCACGGCTGTCTGCATAGGATTGCATAAACTAATGCAATCCTATGGTAGTGTGCAACGGCGGAAATTCTGCGCGGAATTTCCGCCCGTGTGCATTCAGCTTAACAGAAATAAATAACAACCAACCATAAAAAATAAAATAACATAACAAAATAACAACCTGGAAGAATAAACTGAATAACTTAAAACTAAAAAAATAAGTTCTTTGAAACTTTTTTTTACTTCTACTTGTTCTTGACTCTTGGCTTATCCCATTAGTGAAGCCAATATGCCTTTTTACTGACCTCACTAATGGGCACTTAACCTGCACATATATTTTTTTAAGGCAGTGACTTGGCTGACCAGTGAAAGCGAGGCTCCTGCTCTAACTGCCAGGTGCAGAGAAACCTCAGATCCTGGCAGTTTAACCCCTTACATGCCACAATCAATAGCAACTACAGCATTTAAGCAGATAACACGTAGAGAGGGCTTCTTCTGTCACCTATTGGCATCCTGCAGTACGATTGTATGGTAACACTAGGTTCACATGGCAGCTGGAAACCTAACAAAGACCTCCATGTCTGCCATGTAACTCTGCCTTTTAGGCCCCGCTTCCAGCATAGTCTAATAGGCTGCTGTTATAGGCATAGTAGAATGCACTACATAAGTAATTCGGTGTACTATCATAGTGATCGAATTAAAAAAATAGCGACTAAAAATAGGACCAAAACAAATAGCGGTAAAAAAAGTTTAACAAAGTTTGATGAAAGGTAAAAAAAAAATCCAGTTGAAAGAAAATATGTATTTTTACTAAGGATGAGCGAGTATACTCGCTAAGGCACTACTCGTCCGAGTAATGTGCCTTAGACGAGTATCTCCCTGCTCGTCCATAAAGATTCGGGGACCGCTGCGGCTGACAGGTGAGTCGTGGCAGGGAGGAGGGGAGAGGGAGCGAGAGATCTCCCCTCCGTTCCTCCCCGCAGCTCCCCGCTCCGCGGCGGCCCCCGAATCTTTAGGGACGAGCAGGGAGATACTCGTCTAATACCCTGCTATGCCTCAGGGTAGCAGAGTATTAGAAGAATTTTTTTTAAAGTATTACGCAAGTCCTCTAAAGGGACAAAAGTTTAAAAATGTTAAGTAAAAGAAATGTAAAATAAAAACGCCCAAACCCCACCTTTCTCCCTTTAAGGTGGCTTCACATGAGCGTGTTTTTATGCGTGCATACGCGCGCACAAAAACACGTCTATTACAACCAATGCATTCCCTTTGGTGTATTCACATGTCCGCGTTTTACAGGCTGTAAAAATAGGACATGCGTGCATCATAGGGAATGCATGCATTGCATTCAATGGAGCTGCTGCTGCCGTCGGCTCCGTTGAAGGCAATGATCTGCCGGCACCCCTTAATTGTTTTTCAGGGAAGAGCTTTAAATATAAGCTCTTTCCCGAAAAACAACCATTTTAGTGTAAAAAAAATTATATATATATATATATACATACACATATACCCCGTTTCCCCATAAAAAGGACATACCCTGAAAATAAACCCTAGCCTAATTTTCAGGGAAACTTGAAACATAAGCTATTCCCCCAAAATAAGCCCTAGTTACGCTACAAAAAAAAAAAGAATACATTACCTAGCAGACTCGGTCCAAGTCCCTCCCGCTGCTCTCTAGAGGTTTGGCGTGGTTCTCGCAGGCCTCAGCTTCTCATACAACATCACTTACTTGTTTCGGGATTCATAAATCCCACCTCAAGGAAGCGATGGCTGCAATTGGTTCTTCAACCACTGCTCAGCCAATCAATGCAGTGCTGGATGAACCAATGCGATGGCTGTGATTGGCCATGGCTCGGCCAATTCATAAATCCCGCCTCTACAACACGATGGCTGTTGATTGGCTGAGCAGTGGTGGAAGAACCAATCAATGCAGTGCTAGATAAACCTATCACAGCCATCAGACTGGCTCATCCAGTGCTCCATTGATTGGTCGAATAACCACTCACGGGCATCGCTTTCTAGAGGCAGAATTTATGAATCACTTTAGGAAGTGATGTTATATGAGCAGCTGAGGACTGCAGGAAGCATGTTGGAGCTGTGGAGAGCAGTGGGAGGGACCTGAACTGAGTCTGCTAGGTAAGTATAATAAGACCTCCCTGAAAATAATACCTAGTGCCTCTTTCGGGTCAAAAATTAATATAAGACAGGGTCTTATTTTCGGGGAAACGCGGTATAAATTTATTTATATGTTTTCTGCATCCCTGTGGGGAATAAAGAATTCTCAGATGACAGTTGCAGTAGAGGATCCAGCTGCTGGCACCCCGTAATTGTTTTTCAGGGAAGGCCTTTAAATATAAACCCTTCCCTGAAAAACAAGGCAAACTAGTGTAAAAAATAAAAAAAACACATACTCACCTTGCTTCAGCTGCCGGGGGGGCTCAGGCGCATCTTCTCTGCACTGTCCCCGGCTGTGCAATAAAGTTATTTGAGCAGCCGGCGAATTAAAATCCCTGCCTGCTGAAAGAGCTGCTTCAGAATGGCTGAAGCACTCAGCCAATCACAGGCAGCTGTCAGCTGTCATTCACTCAGCAAGAGCTGCCTGTGATTGGCTGAGCAATAAACAGCCGACACCCGCACTGTATGAAGAGAGGTCGCGCCGCGATCTCTCTTCATACATACCCTGATGCTGCAGGATGTAAATGTACGTCCTGAAGCGGGAAGGGGTTAATCTGCAGGGTGCACGGCATGGGAACAAAAATTTTAACATGGCAAAAATAGCTAATTTAGCCTTTCTCACCATACAAAAAATGGAATATTAAGTGATCAAAATGCTGCACGGATCAACAAATGGTATTATTAAAAAGTACAACTCATCCCGCAAAATAAAAACCCTCACACAGCTCCAATGATAAAAAAAATTTAAATGCTAGGGGTCTTTGAATGCAGCGATTAAAAAAAAATTATTATTATTTTTTTTTTTTTTAAACTGTGAAAAAGTAGTGAAAAAGAAAAAAAACTATTACAATTTCGTATTGGCATAATCGCACCAGGCAGTAGAATGACTTTAATATATTATTTATACTGCTCAGAGAATGCAGTGAAAAATAACAATAAAAAACATGCCAGAATGATATCTTGCCCAAGAAAAAATGTATTAAAAAGCGATCAAAATTTTACATGTTCCTGGAAATTAGATAAATGAAGACTAGAGTTCATCCTACAAAAAACAGGCCCTTCTAGAGCTCTGGCAATGGAAAAATAAAATGAATACGGCTCTTGGAATGTGGCGACACAAAAGCAAACCTTTAAGAAAAAAAATGTTTTAATGTACAAAAATGCCAAAACATAGAAAAACTGTATAAACTTGGTATCGCCGGAATCGTGTGACTCAGAGAATAATGTTATCACACTATTTATTCTGCACGCTGAACGCCGTAAAAATGAAATCCAAAAAACAAATGGCAGAATTTCTTTTTTTTCCCCAATCTCCATGCAAAGGTTTTTACAAAAGTTATGTAATACATTATATCTACCCAAAAATGATGCCATCAAAAAGTACAACTTGTCCCACAAAAAACAAGCCCTTATATAGCTGTATCAATGAAAAAAATGAAAAAGTTATAGCTCTTAGAATCATAGAATGGTAGAGTTGGAAGGGACCTCCAGGGTCATCGGGTCCAACCCCCTGCTCAGTGCAGGATTCACTAAATCATCCCAGATAGATATTTGTCCAGCCTTTGTTTGAACATTTCCATTGAAGAAGAACTCACCACCTCCTGTGGTACCCTGTTCTATTCATTGATCACCTTTGCCGTCAGAAAGTTTTTTCTAATATCTAATTTGTGTCTCCTCTAGAGATGAGCGAGCACGCTCGTTTAAGGCTGGTGCTCGAGTGAGCATCGATCTTTTCGAGTAACTGATTACTTGATCACCCTCACTGTCAAAGTTTTTTCTAATATCTAATTTGTCCCCTCCCTTTCAGTTTCAGACCATTGCTTCTAGTCTTTTCTTGTACAAATGACACTGTGACAGCCCTTCAGATATTTGTAGACCGCTATTAAGTCTCCTCTCAGCCTTTTTTTTGCAAGCTAAACATTTCCAGGTCCTTTAACCATTCCTTATAGGACATGATTTGCAGACCGCTCACCATCTTGGAAACTCTGCTTTGAACTTGCTCCAGTTTGTCTGTCTTTTTTTGGGGTGCCCAGAACTGGACACAGTATTCCAGATGAGGTCTGACTAAGGAAGTGTAGAGGGGGATAATGACCTCACGGGATCTAGACTCTATGCTTCTCCTAATGCATCCCAGAATTGTGTTTGCCTTTTTGGCTGCTACATCACATTGTTGACATGTTCAGTCTATGATCTATTAGTATACCCAAGTCTTTTTCACATGTGCTGCTGCTTAGCTCAATTCCTCCCATTCTGTATGTGCTTTTTTCATTTTTCTTGCCCAGATGTAGGACATTGCATTTTTCCTTGTTAAATACCACTCTGTTAGTCGCTGTCCACTGTGCCAGCTTTTTTTAGATCTTTTTGAATACTCCCTCTCTCTTCCCTACTGTTAGCTATCCCTCCTAGCTTTGTGTCATCAGCAAATTTGATCAGTTTCCCATCAATTCCCTCCTCCAGATCATTTATAAAAATGTTGAATAACACTGGGCCTAGGACACAGCCCTGTGGTACCCCACTTGATACATTCTTCCACTTGGATGTGCAGCAATTTCTGACCACTTTTTGAGTACGATCACTCAGCCAGTTTTGAATCCACCTAACAGTTGCCTTGTGAATCCCATATTTGATCATTTTTTCAATACGTATAGTATGAGATACTTTGTCAAATGCTCTACTAAGGTCAAGATAAACTATATCCACCACATTTCCCTGATCAACCCAGTCGGTGATACCATCATAGAAGGAAATTATATTAATCTGGCATGACTTGTTTGTTACAAACCCATGCTGGCTCTGGTTAATTACTCCATTTTCATCCAAGTACTTGCATACATACTGTTTAATAATTTGTTCAAAGATCTTTCCCGGTATAGAAGTCAGGCTCACAGGCCTGTAGTTTCCTGGATCTACCTTCTTCCCTTTTTTGAAGATAGGGACAACATTTACCCTTTTCCAATCTTCTGGGACTTCTCCTGTTCTCCAGGCATTTTCAAAAATTATGTTGAGTGGTTCAGCGATCCATTGCTGCCTCCTTTAGTATCCTAGGATATAATTCATCTGGACCTTGAGATTTGAATTCATTTAAGTTAGCTAAGTGTTCCCTCACCATCTCTCTGCTTACAGATAGCCAGCATTCTTTTATTCGCCCTATAGCACAGAGAAGACCAGTTGATGTTCTGAGAGAAAACAGATACAAAATAGGAATTTAGAATAGGCCTTCTCAACATCATTTTTAACCAATTCACCATTTTCATCTTGTAAGCATCCAATAGTATCTTTGACTTTTCTTATGCTTTTGACATACCCCCGAAATCCTTTTTATTGCTTTTGGCCTCAATTCATTATTAGCTTTAGCTTTTCTGACAGTTGCCCTACAGTTTCTACAGACGAGATTATATTCTTCTTTAGATATTTCCCCCTTTTTCCATTGATAAACATAGTTGTCTTCCTTTTTAACATGTGTGCAATTTCTGCGTTAATCCATCCTGGTTTATTCAAATGCTTCCCACTCTTCCTTCTTTTAGGGAATGTTAACGATTGGGCTTTGAGAATCTCATTTCGCAATATTTCCCAACCTTCTTCGATATTTTTGTCCTTAAGAACATCTAGGCATTGGATTCTTCCTACCCTCTTTCTGAGTACATTGAAATCTGCCTTTCTGAAATCCAACCTTGAGGTCTGAGTTTTCTCAGGTCTTCCTCCTCTTTTTATCCAAAATTCAAGGATAGCATGATTACTGCCTCCTAAGGACCCAGCCACCCTTACTTCCTCAATCATTTCCTCCCACTTGGTAAGAATTAGGTCCAAGATAGCAGATCTCCTTGTTTTCTCTTCCACCTTTTGGAAGATAAAGTTGTCAGCAAGAGCGGATAAGAATTTGTTGGATCCATTACTTTTACCTCTTGAAACGCTACTGAAAAATTAGTTGAAATTAAATGATTGGCCCATTTAACAAACCTGCCCTGGCAAGTCTGACAGGGTGGTAGGAAACCCGCCACTGAAGGGGTTAATCAAGAAATATGTTTGTCATTAAGTGGTTAACTTTAAATTGTCTTTAGATTCCTGCATCTTTTGAGCCATATGTCTGTATTTTATGACCTGTTTTAACAAAAAATCCTTTATACCTGACCTACTCTTTAAAAAGAAAAGGAGATAATCAATGGTAGTGCAAGGGAGCTAACCACCATCCTACACTTCCATGTCCTCCATGCACATACGTACAAAACATACAGAATATATCCAGCCCAACACACCCATATCTATTTTTTTTTCTCCCTCCTATGTAATGTAACTAATAACACACATCTGTACTGCACCAACTTGAAATTTGTCATAAATAGGAAAAGTAAAGGGGTTGCAACTTGATTATTCAATTCTAAGTGCAAAAGTAAGTGACCCCCTATGTAATGTAACGAATACACATTCAGGAGAGCAAGACGAGCAGGCAGCTAGCTGGGTGATAGAAGGGGCAGAGGGAAGAGAACCAGGGAGGCTAGCCCTGAACTGGCAATAAGTTTGCAAAGTTGGCAGATGAGGGGGATGGCATTTCAGGATTAGCACTGCTGCGATACAACATGCTCTCTGAATTGCAGGAAGATGACTGCTCCAGTAAGATGGGGAAGGGGAGCACAGGGCAGGCTAGACAGGTCCTAGTGGTGGGGGACTCAATTATAAGGAGGACAGATAGGACAATCTTTCACAAAGACTGGATTGTCGAACAGTGTGTTGTCTTTCTAGCACTCGAGTTCGACACATCGACAATTGGGTTGACAGATTACTGGGAAGGGCCGGGGGGATTCAGCGGGCATGGTGCACATTGGCACCAATGATGAAGTTACAGGTCAATGGGGGACCCTCAAAAATGATTTCAGGGATCTAGAATCTAAGCTCAGGGTGAGGACCTCCAAGGTAGTTTTCTCAGAAAGACTAACTGTTCCATAAGCCACACCAGAAAGGTAGCAAAATATTAGGTAGGTCAACAAGTGGCTCCTGAGTTAGTGTAAGCAAGAGAGCATTGGGTTCCTGGAGAACTGGGCTGACTTTGCTGTCGGCTACAAGCTCTACCATAGGGACGTTCTGCATCTCAATGGGGAGGGTGCAGCTGTGCTGGCGGAGAATATGGCTAGAAGGTTGGAGAAGTGTTTAAACTAGGGACAGGGGGGGGGGCAACAAGAGCAATAGGGATGAAGACAGTGTACCTGGGACCAAGTGATTGGAGTGGTGGTTGAGCGGGGATGGGGTTAGTATAGTTAGAACTAACAGAACAGCTAAAAGGGCCATAAGTAGCGTAATGAATATAAATAATAATACCAACTGTATAAATTGTATGGTAATGAATACAATAAGTCTGATCAGTAAAATGGGTAAGCTTGAAGCAAGAATTTCTGTAGAAAATTATCATATAGTAGGATTAATGGGAACATGGCTTGATGATGAAGTATGATTGGGTGGTGAATTTATGGGGTTACAATCTCTTCAGAGGAGACCGTGGGAACCAGAAAGGGGTGGGGTATGTGTATATGTTAAATTCTACTTAATTTCAAGACTATGAGAAGATATAGGTGCAGGAGATGAACACGTGGAATCTCTATGGGTAGAAATATAGAGAGGTATGACTAATAAAATCCTGATAGGAGTTTTCTATAGACCATCAAAAATAACAGAAGAAACTGAAAACTTATTATTAGGACAAATAGAAGAGGTGTCAAACGGCAATGAAGTAATTATTATGGGGGTCTTTAATTATCCAGATATAATATGGGAAGATGAAACCTGCGAATCTCACAAGGGTGATAAGTTCTTTAGTACAATTAAAGATAACTACCTTACAAAACTTGTACGGAAACCAACTAGAGCGAGGGACATTCTAGACATATTGGTAACTAACAAACCGGACAGAATCACAGGGGTGCAGGTTGAGGGACACTTGTGAAATAGTGACCACAATATAATTAATTTCCAGCTGTCATTCAATAGGAAGCCTTATCAGGGAGTGACAAAAAAACTAGACTTTAGTAAAGCAAAATTTGATCAGCTCAGAATTACTCTTGGCAACATTAATTGGGACAACATCCTCAAAAATAACAGTACCGGCAACAAATGGGAGAAGTTTGAAAATATCCTAATTACCTCATGTGAGCAGTTCATACATTTAAAAAAAAAAAAGAACTGTAAGTAGAATGAAACCAATGTGGTTCAACAAGACTGTAAGGGGGTAAAAAGCAAAAAAAAGAATGCATTTAAATCATTAAAACAAGAAGGCAGTGAAGAAGAGCTAAAAACATACAGGAAAATAAATTATGTAATGAAAAGATCAAAACTGCGAAGGAGGAGGCAGAAAGACTGATTGCCAAAGAGAGCTAAAATAACCCCAAACTATTTTTCAATTATATAAACAGTTTAAGGATTTGCACTGAAAGCACTGGCCCTTTATCAAATAATGCAGGAGAAATCATAGAAGTTGAAGGGAGGGAGGGCAAATCTATTAAGTATTTTTTTATCAAGTGTATTAACGAATGAAAGAGAAATGTCACACAAGATGCAAGGAGATAAAACAAACCTCCCACGAAATATCACCTGCCTAATGCAGGAACAAGTGCAGAGTCGGTTAAAAAAGATTAAAATTGACAAATCGCTGGGGCCCAGATGGAATACACCCAAGGGTTCTAAGGGTACTAAGCAACAGGATAGACAGGCCACTATTTCTAATATTTAGGGACACTATTAAGACCAGGATTGTACCACTGGATTGGCGTATTGCCAATCTGGTTCCAATATACAAAAAGGGGTCAAGAAGGGAGCCTGGTAACTACAGACCAGTAAGTCTCACTTCAGTAATTGGAAAAATATTCAAGGGCTTGCTGAGAGATGCCATCCTGGAATACCTCAGGGAAAACAACAGTATAACTCCCCATCAGCATGGGTTCATGAGGGGTTGATCATGTCAGACCAATTTGATCATGTTCTATAATGAAGTAAGTTCTAGGCTGGACCTGGGAGAGTCTATTGATCTTGTATATCTGGATTTCTCTAAAGCATTTGACACTCTGCCGCATAATAGGTTGATATATAAAATGAGACAGCTCAGTCTGGGTGAAAACGTGTGCAGCTGGGTAAAGAACTGTCTTGGAAATAGAAAGCAGAGGGTGGTGATAAATGGTTCATACTCAGATTGGGCCATGGTCACTAGTGGGGCACAACAGGGTTCAGTACTAGGCCCCATAGTGTTCAATATATTTACCAATGACCTGATAGAGGGACTGCACAGTAAAATATCAATATTTTCAGACGATACGAAACTATACAAGGTAATAATACAAAGGAGGACAATGTACAACTGCAAATGGACTTAGATATGCTGGGGGCTTGGGTAGAAAAATGGCAAATGAAGTTCAATATTGATAAATGTAAGGTTATGCACATGGGCAGGAGAAACGCATGTCACCAATATACATTAAATGGGATACTGCTAGGTAAAAGCAAGATGGAAAAAGACTAGGGGATACTAGTTGACTGTAGATTTAACCGGAGAAATCAATGCCAGTCAGCTGCTGCAGAAGCAAATAAAGTCTTGGGGTGCATTAAAAGAGGTATATGGGCGAGGGACGAGAACATTATTCTTCCACTATATAAGGCACATTGCAGGCCTCACATGGAATACTGTGTACAGTTCTGGACACCGCTGCTCAGGAAAGATGTTGCAGTGCTGGAGGGGATTCAAAGAAGGGCAACTAAATTAATAAATGGAATTTCAGTGCAGAGCCAGGGACAGCGGAGACAGGACGCGGCTGAGCCCCGGCAGCTGAAGAAGGGTAAGTATGATTTTATTTTTTTAACACCAGCTTAGCTTGTTTTTCAGGTAAGGGTTTATCTTTAAAGCTCTTCCCTGAAAAACAATTAAGGGGTGTCGGCAGCTGGATCCTCTAGCGCAGCTGTCATCTGTGACAGGTGCATGACAGGTGCAGCAGGGAATTCTTTATTTCCTGTGGGGATGAAGATGACATATGCCGCATGTGTTCTTCATCCCCGCAGGGGACACGGCAGTGGCGGACAGGTAAGTATATATATATATATTTTTTTTTTTTACAGTAAAAGGGATGATTTTTCAGGGAAGACCTTATATTTAAAGCTCTTCCCTGAAAAATCACCTCAGGGGTGCCGGCAGACCACAGCAGCTGCGGCTCCATTGAAGGCAATGTGTGCATTCCCTATGGTGCACACATGTCCCATCTTTACAGGTGCATGCCTGTAAAACACGGACATGTGATTACACCATAGGGAATTCAGTGGTTGTAATAGAAGCGTGTTTTTGTGCACATAAACATGCTCGTGTGAAGGCAGCCAAATGGAGTTAAAATAAAATATTTAAATTTTTTCCTTATTGATTTCAATAGGTTTTAAGAAAAAAAACACAGATAGCTTTTCAGTTTGCTTCTGTGCTGTTAGGCTTCTGTTTTTTTAATATAAATTCTTGCAAACAGCGCTGTAGACTGCACTAACTGTTCATTTAAAAACAGAAACTTAACGTAGCAGAAGCAAACCGAAAAGTTGTCTCCAGTATGCTCCATTCCAAGCCACTCAAGATTTAGAATTCTGTTCTCTGGAGCAATAAAAAAAACTTGAACTTTTTGAGTATGTGGATCAGCTGCCATTTTATATTCTGCTCTTCAATATGAAATGTAGTGTTATGATCGTGTGGGCAAATTAAGAACGGGGCCCACACGATCGTGACCAAGATAGACGGATACACACGGGATTTAGACAACTGGCCCTGGACTACAGGGAGGATGACAAGGCCCTACCTGAGCGGAGACATCACCTCAATAAAGGGCGGCCCAGCGGTCTTCGGAACTGGCCCCTAGCTGTTCCTAGAAACCACGCACCAGGACAGGATCTATACACATGCCACATGACAGGGACAGAACAACACGACACACAGCCAGAAAACACAGCATACAGCAGACAAAATGCAACCACTAGTAACAGATGATAAGCTATATATAAATACCAGGTATTAGTTGACATTTTGATCAAAACGTGGAAGCTAGCGGGCCCACTTCATGGCTCCTGGCTATACCGCTAATCCCTACACTAACCAGGAGTCCAGCGGCACCGGACATAGGTCACACAGCAAGCTGCAACAGGACAGGAACAGAACACAGGTCACACAGCAGGCTGCAACAGGACAGGAACAGAACACAGGGGTCACACAGCAAGCTGCAACAGGACAGGAACAGAACACAGGTCACACAGCAAGCTGCAACAGGACAGGAGCAGAACACAGATCACACAGCAAGCTGCAACAGGACAGGAACAGATCACACAGCAAGCTGCAGCAGGACGAAATAGAGCACAGATCACACAGCAAGCTCCACAGCAAGTCTATGTGTCCTCATACAGGGGGGATAGACAGTCAGTCACCGAGCTGACATAGGGAGATGTGTCAAGGATCCACCAACTGACACACAGAGCAAGACATAATACGTTTGGAGGCCTCACCTGTCAGGGGAAGGGAAAAGGGCATTGCATGTCCTGCAGACTAGGACTACAGGTGTCCAAACCATCTTTAGGGAAGCAGAGAGACACAGACCTACATACAAACACAGATCTGAGTGGGAACAAGACAGATACATCCTAACAGTGCAAGACCAGCCTCGACTACTGAGAGATGCTGGCTCTTATGTGCTGCAGACTATAGGGGATTGGCTGCTGGAGAATACCACACCCAGCCAGCTCAATGAACCCCACCTGTGAGATGTGCTGCTAGGAACCTTAGTACTACAGATCCCAGCAGCACACACCGACATGTAGTGTCCCAGAACATCATTCTGGACCCCTCCATAATTGTCATACATGTTCTGTCTTATGTGGATGCACTGTGCAAATCTGTCATGTACGGATCGAGTGACGCTCAGGAGGGAGATCCGCATGGGATCTGGGAGCGTTTTGGTGTTGTACAATAGGTTTATGTGGGACCATAATGTATACTGCTATGGTGATTAAAGGTTAATGAACTTGGCTCTCAGGTCATTCTGTCAGGTAATAGTTGGTAATGGTCTCCCGCTGTGATTGGCCGGGGTGTCGTTGCCAGGCTGTTTTGAGGTAAAGCTGGCAGCGGGCGTTGATTGGTGGCCTAAAAAGAGCGGGAAGCTCTGCCCGTTGCCGGGCAGGAGCGGTGTGGTGGAAGCCTATGTGATTGGATAACGGGAGTGGAGGGGGCTGTGAACAGAGGGCATTTAAGTAATCAGCAAAGAGGTCCCGGGCATCTTTGGCTGTAAAGCAGCTTGGATACAGACGCTTTGTGAGGATGGAGGACTTACTGCGGCGGTTAGTCATTAGAGCGGAGTCGGCTGGAGATGAAGAATGGCTACGCAGCTGCTTGACCTTGCCTTTGCCATCAGTGAGCACTTCGGTTTCTCAGCCGGGTGTTCTGGAGCCAGAACCAGAGGATCCTGTTATTAACATGGGTGATGTAGAGCAGGAAGCACTAGAGGGCGCTGAACAGGATGTGCTTGAGCTGTCTGCTACAGTGGACCCTGGATTGTATGCTCCGGAAGGAGAAGAGAGGCCCCGGGAGATGACATCACATAAGTGCAAGAGGAAGAGAACCCGGGCTTACACGCCACCGAGGAGGAGAAGCGCGAGGAGAAGGGCTGCGCAGGAAGTGTCGCAGAGCCGAGGGGGATCGTTGGCAGGTGTCGTTCGTGAACAGGGTGCCGGTGTAGGGACATCTAACGGTGAGCACGCTGGGGGCCGGGGGGGGGCTCTGGCATTTATGCTGCGGGCAGTGCTGGAACAGGGGAGAGGGAGGGGGAGACACTAGGGTCCATATGTTCTCTCCTGCATACAGTTCCCTCCCTGCCTGTTGGCCCCCACCAGTTAATGGATCCTTCAGGGCCCGGGTTATGTTCCAAGCAGGTTAACCCTATGCTGCAAGTGCATGCACGGCAGCCAGCTATGCCTCCCCAGCCAGCTTCCCAGGCGAGGGTCAGTGGGCAGCATATTAAAGGGGTTGTCCCGCGCCGAAACGGGTTTTTTTTTTTTTTCAATAGCCCCCCCGTTCGGCGCGAGACAAACCCGATGCAGGGACTTAAAAAAAAAAACCGCACAGTACTTACCTGAATCCCCGCGCTCCGGTGACTTCTTACTTACCTGGTGAAGATGGCCGCCGGGATCTTCACCCTCGGTGGACCGCAGGGCTTCTGTGCGGTCCATTGCCGATTCCAGCCTCCTGATTGGCTGGAATCGGCACGTGACGGGGCGGAGCTACGAGGAGCCGCTCTCCGGCACGAGCGGCCCCATTCAGAAAAGAAGAAGACCGGACTGCGCAAGCGCGTCTAATCCGGCGATTAGACGCTGAAAATTAGACGGCACCATGGAGACGGGGACGCTAGCAACGGAACAGGTAAGTGAATAACTTCTGATAACTTCTGTATGGCTCATAATTAATGCACAATGTACATTACAAAGCGCATTAATATGGCCATACAGAAGTGTATACCCCACTTTGTTTCGCGGGACAACCCCTTTAACTCTTACAGACCAGTTCAATCTGCCCAGCTGGTGAATTCATCACTGTTGGCTAATGTTATGCATAATTTTAACCCTTCCCAGCCCCTTAGCTCTGCCCAACCCCTTAACCCTTCCCAGCCCCTTAGCTCTGCCCAACCCCTTAACCCTTCCCAGCACCTTAATCCTATCCAGCAGATTAACCCTCTCCTGGAGGAATTGCTGCTGCGTTTGTCACGCATAACGCAGGCAGGGGAGATGGGGTCCCAGCTGCCGAAATCACCAGGTCAAGGTGGACCTGGAGCGGGGTGCTTGGCTACTGCAATGTCCTGGGATACAATTCCGGAGTTGGACAGGGCAGCAGGGGTGAATCACTCGTGCTTCAAAGAAGCGCTAGTTTGTGAAATTTCTCCTTTGGGTTTTCATCTGCCTCTATCGGTTAAGGAACGGATATGGAAAGGCGAGTTTGTGGATGTGATGTCCCTACTGCCTGTGGGAAAGGAATCGGTGAAGGCGGATAAAAAACCGGAGGAGAAAGAGGAGGAGTTTAGACGCCCGAAGCATTTTAACAGCTGGCTTCGGGCGTTCTGTATTTACGCTGCGGTATTGTTGGAACAGTCGCAAGTGAGTGCGGCTGGTTTGTTCCAACATGTCGACATTATCCTGGAAGCATACAGGAATTTTGGAGGAACAGCATGGTTTAATTATGACATGATGTTCCGTCAAAAGCTTGCTATTTATCCACATTTGAAGTGGGGAGTGAAGGATGTGGGCTTGTGGCTAAATCTTCTGTTGCCTGCAAAGCCTCCTATCTTGTACAGGCAGCAGGGGGCGAGCAACACGCCCACGCGGCGGGGGGGGTGTTTTGCTTTTAATGAGGGTCAATGTAAATGGCTGCTTAATTGCAAATATAAGCATGAATGCTCCTTTTGTGGCGGATTACACCCGGCCATTAAATGTTTTAAAAAGGCTGCCTTCTTTCCAGCTGCATCGCTGTCACGTGACGCTCCCAGTAAGGGCCGCGACTCCGGTGAGGCTGGCAAGCATGCTACCCTGGTTAGAGAGGTAACCCGTCCGTTGGAAGGCCAACCTCGTTAAGGAGGGTTTTCGGAATGGATTCTTTGTACCAGAGTTTAAAGGGCCCGGTTGTTTATGGGCTAATAATTTGGTCTCTGTTGCTAAATGTCCTGCTGTTGTGAGAGAGAAGATTTTGAAGGAGGTCCAAGAGGGCCGGGTTGCAGGTCCATTTGTTTCCCCTCCTTTTCAAAATTTTCGTATCTCTCCATTAGGTTTGGTTCCGAAGAAGGAGCCTAACTCCTTCCGGATGATACACCACTTGTCTTATCCGGAAGGTGGTTCTCTGAATGACGAGGTTAATGCGGATGAGTTTCCGGTAAAATATGCATCGTTTGACAATGCTTTGATTTTGTTGTGGCAGTTTGGGATTGGAGCATTAATGGCCAAGGTGGATATTCAGTCTGCGTTCAGGTTGTTGCCTGTGTGCCAGGCCGGGTTTAACTCTTTGGGGTTTCAATTTGATGGTTGTTTTTATTTCGATATGGCTTTGCCCAGGGGGTTTAAGGCTTCGTGTTTTTATTTTGAATTATTTTCCTCTTTTTTGGAGTGGGTTATAAGGCAAGAGTTCCCAGGTGTTGGTGTAATGCATTACCTGGACGACTTCTTGTTCATCGGGAAGGCTGGCAGCTCAGATTGTGAGTTGGTTTTAGAGGGCTTTATGTCCAGAATGCAGCAATTCGGTGTTCCACTTGCAGTGGAAAAAACTGTTTTTCCATGTTCACGTCTGGAATTTTTAGGTGTAGTAATTGATTCTGTTGCTATGATTTTTCAACTTCCTATGGCTAAGGTGTTGAGGTTGTCGGCTTTGATTAGTCAAATTTTGCGCAGAAAGAAGGCCACTTTGAAAGATTTACAGCAACTAGCTGGACTGCTTGCCTTTGCGGCAAGGGTGATTGTTTTAGGCCGGTGCTTTTCGCGGCGGGTATTCGAGGCGATGAGAGGATTGAAATCGCCATCGTCGCATGTTCGGCTGTCAGCAGGGCTGAAGCAGGATTTGGCAGTTTGGCTCCAATTTTTAGTTGATTTTAATGGTCAGTCTGCGCTCCAATCGGTGGTACAGGCTGATGAGCTCGGCATAGGAGTGGCAGCTTCAGCAATTGGTTTTGGCGTAATTTATAAGCAGAGTTGGTCGGCGGGGTGTTGGCATGCGGCTTGGAAAGGTAACGGGTTTATCAAGGATAGATTGCTAGTTCAATTATTTCCTTTTGCAGTGTTGTTGCAATTATGGGGCGAACAGTTAGCCAACAGGCGGATTTGCTTCTGTTCAGATGACAGAAGGTTAGCGATCGCGCTTAATTGTGTGTCTGACAAATCGGAATTGGCAATGCAGCTTATTCGTGTTTTGGTCCGCTTATGTTTAAAATTTAATATAATATTGCGCATTAAAGAGGGTGTAAGTCGCGTTAATGGGACTGCTGGATTTTTATCTTGCTTACAGATGCAGTCCTTCAGGGAAGCGTTGCCCGGAGCGGATATTGCAGGAGTCTGTTGTCCGGACTGCCTTTGGGATCTGCAGACGATTTAGTCTTCTCGATGCTGTCACGGTCTGTCTCGCCTAGGACGTGGCACGGTTATGTGGCGGCATGGAAGGATTGGGTGCTCTTTTGTGGAAGGAAAGGATTCCTGGATGATACGCAGGAGGTGCAAGGTTTTATTGACTATGTGTGTGAGAAATTTCAGTCCCAGTTGTCATATAATTCTGTAGTTAAAGGAGATGTCTCGAGGAAGCAGTGAATTTTTTTTTTTTGCCCAGTCCCCCTAATTAAGCATACATTACTAAGCCCCCCTGTAAATGACTTTTCTAGCTGGTTTGTACTTACAGTTCCAGCATTTCAGCAACTTATAAAAATTTTCCCAAGATGGCCGCCAGCTCTTTTCCCGTCGCTTGCTGTAGCCCGACGTGCGCGCTCCCGAGACGCTACCAGCTGTGTCTCCCTGACAACCAGACGCCCCGCAGCCGCCGACCGGACCCCTGGATTGAACAGTCACCCACCGCCAGGCAGCAGGTAACCGGCGCAGCCCCCCCCCTTCCCCGGCGCAGCTACAGCCCCCCCCCCGGCACAGCGGCAGTCCCCCCATCGCAGCGACAGCCCCCCCCCGGCACAGCGACAGCCCCCCCATCGCAGCGACAGCCCCCCCATCGCAGCGACAGCCCCCCCATCGCAGCGACAGCCCCCCCATCGCAGCGGCAGCCCCCCCCAGCACAGCGACAGCCCCCCCATCGCAGCGGCAGCCCCCCCCCCAGCACAGCGACAGCCCCCCCATCGCAGCGCCCCCCCCCCCCCCCCCAGCACAGCGGCAGCCTCCCCGGCCCATCACTTACCTGGGCGGCAGGACGGCAGGACAGCTGGGCGGCTTCTTGGGACAGCTGGGCGGCTCTGCACCTTCCTCTAAAAGAGGATGGTACAGAATGCCCGCTCCAGCGCGCTCCCGAGCAGTGACAGCTCGTCTGTGCATGAGCAGAAGAGCTGTAGCGGGGAGCACACTGAAGCGGCTCGTGCTGAAAAGAGAAGAACGGACTGCGCAAGCGCGTCTAAAAAAGCAAGCTGCCAGCGAATTTAGATGGAACCATGGAGACGAGGACGCCAGCAACGGAGCAGGTAAGTGAATAACTTCTGTATGGCTCATATTTAATGCACGATGTATATTACAAAGTGCATTAATATGGCCATACAGAAGTGTATAACCCCACTTGGTTTCGTGAGACAACCCCTTTAAGTTATTGGCTGGGATTTCTTTCTTTCAGAAATGGAAAAACCTTCTACCCATTAATGCTCCGTTCCAGATTAAGCAGTTACTAAAAGGTTATAAATCTGTGGCATGTTCTCCAGATAAGCGGTCGGCTATTTCATTTGTTTTACTGGGAAAATTAGTCGGTTCCCTTTCATCCGTATGTAGGTCAGCTTATGAGGTGCAGTTGTTTAAGTGCGCCTTTTTGTTGGCCTACTTTGGGGCATTAAGGATGGGGGAGTTTTTATCTTTAGCCAGGTCATCACTTTCTCCGCTGTTGTGTTCGGATGTCTCTGATCACGGGAATTTTATCAAAGTTTTCCTGAGACATACGAAGACTGACAGGTCAGGAAAGGGGGTGTGGATCCGGCTGTTTGCGATTGAGTGTGCGGATCTATGTCCGGTTAAGGCGTATCAGACGTTTTTGTCGATGCGGCCTCTGATTCCAGGTTCGCTGCTTATGCATGCAGATGGACAGTCGGTATCGAGGTTTCAGTTTAATATGGTTTTAAAGAAATGTTTAAGTTATGTGGGATGTGAGGATTTTAAAATTACCGCACACTCATTCCGCATCGGTGCAGCGACAGAGGCATTAAGGTGTGGTTTGAATGACAATATGATTAGACAAGTGGGTAGGTGGGGGTCTGCCAGATTTCGGATATATGTTCGACCGGACAGTATGGCTGTTTAATTTTTCTCTCTTTGCAGGTCCTATGAGAACGATTGTCTGGATAGTCGGCCATTCGTTTGTTTTCTGGGCTAAGCAGCGTGCTGCGGAGCGTTGTTATTCCGAGCTCTTGGGACTGAACAATGAACTTTTCGTTATTTATTGGGCCGGACGCCGAGGTATGCGTTGGGGCTCATTGATGTCAGAGCTGATTCAAAAGCAAGCTATTTGGCCTGTACCTGATATTCTGATCATTCATTTGGGAGGTAACGATGTTGGAAAGGGCAGCACATTAGCGCTGTTAAGGGAAATGAAGTTGGGATGGGTGAGGGTTAGGGATAGGTTCCCTAGTTCGGTTTTGTTTTTTTCAGAAATAATTCCGCGTTTGTTGTGGACATTGCCGGAGTTTAAGTACATTGAGAAAATCCGAAAAAGAGTGAATCATGCCATGGCAAGGTTTTTAGGTAGTTTTTCAGGGTTTTCTTTTCGGCATACAGAGCTTGAGGGATTCCTTGCTGGTCTGTTCAGGGACGATTTAGTCCATTTGTCAGACATTGGTTTGGACATTTTTAATGCTGATTTACAGGCTATGGTTGAAAAGGCTGCGCTGTCTGTGGGGGGGCCTTGTCATTGGTTATGACATGGCCTGTTGGGGATTTGTAGCCCGCATTAGGCGGGTGGGCAAGGGGACTTGGGGATTGTGGTTGGTTTAGCGCATCTTAAAGACGGTATTTATTATTAATGGTGTTGTTTCATTTGATTTCCAAGTGCTAATAAAATCCCATCAATAAAGACCGCGGCCTTTTTGTTCCAACCTGGTTGTCCGTGTTTTATTTATCTATTATTAAAGGGTTAAGTTGGTGAGGATGTTGTAGCAAAGCTAAGTTAAGGAGAGCGTAAGATTCCATGTCTATTTTCTGTATGTGTGTTGCACAGCTGCAGCGTCTGAAGGGTTAATCCCCTTAAAATCATTACCTGTTAGCTCTGCTGCAGGTTGAATGTATCTATCTTATAGTGTCATGTGGTACAAGTGAGGTTATAAATGTGAGTGTCTGAGAGTGGGAAGGGGGCTTCTTCTTTCTGTGTTTGAGCAGGGTTCCATCTTACC